>NW_026000016.1:22347885-22401042 GCF_001458135.2 Marmota marmota marmota | reverse complement strand
AAAAAAAAAAAAAAAAAAAAACCACCTAAATAAAGGTCCACCAAGAACTAATAAAATATTTTATAAAAAGAAATAAAATAAAATTCAAAAGTTAAGTTTCCCCAAAACCCATCCCTCTCATAATTCATTTTCTTCTCTTTAGAAGCAGCCGATTGCTGGGAGTGGTGGCGCACACCTGTAATCCCAGCAGCTTGGGAAGCTGAGGCAGGAGGATTGTGAGTTCAAAACCAGCCTCAGGGCTGGGGTTGTGGCTCAGTGGTATACCACTTGCCTAGCATGTGTGAGGCACTGGGTTCGATTCTCAGCACCACATATAAATAAAATAAAGGTTCATCAACAACTAATAAAAAAAAAAAAAAAAGGTCAGCCTCAGCAATTTAGCAAGGCCCTAAGCAACTCAGTGAGACCCTGTCTCTAGATAAAATACAAAAAAGGGGCTATGGATGTGGCTCAGTGGTTAAGTGCCCCTGAGTTCAATCCTTTGTACCAAAAAAAAAAAAAGAAAGAAAGAAAGAAAGAAAATGGAAGCAGTCAATATTACCAGTTTCTTTAGCATTTTTCCAGAGATAGTGTATTTATACAAAAGGAAAAAGATATGTATTTTTTTTTTCCTCCCTTGACTCTGCCTTTTATTTTTTGGTGGTACTAGGGATTTAACCCAGGGGAACTTTATCACTAAGCTACACCATCACCACAACCCATAGCACCACCCCCACTTAAAAAAAAATATTTTCATTAGTTGTTAATGGACCTTTATTTTATTTTATTTACTTATTTATATGTGGTGCTGAGAATTGAACCCAGTGCCTCATACATACCAGGCAAGTACTCCACCACTGAGCCACAACCCCGGCCCTCCATAGCCCTTTTTATTTTGAGACAGGGTCTAGCTAAGTTGCTGAGGCTGGCCTCAAACTTTTGATCTTTCTGTCTTAGCCTGTACTACCTACCACTGGCTTTTGCCATTCTTTTCTCCAAATACGTAAGAACTCACCATAAACATGCTTAGCATTTTGTTTTTCTCATTTGACAATATTCCTTAAGAGTTATTCTTATAACAGGTATTTTATAAGAAGCTTCCCTGATTGTTTCAAGTTACATGGTGTCACACTATATAAACATATTACAACTGCTAAATCAAAGGTCTTGTCGATTTTTAATTTTGATAGATACTGCCAAAGCACTCTTCATAAAGATGTACTAATTTACATGTAAGAATTCCTATTTCCTTACATCCTCACCAACATAGCATTTTATTAAAGTTATTTATTTATTTTTAAAATTTTTGGTACCAGGGATTGAACCCAGGGGTTCTTCACCACTGAGCCACATAACCAGCACTCTGTATTTTTGAGATAGGGTCTCAAAGTTGCTCAGAGCTTTGCTGAGGCTGGCTTTATACTCACAATTCTCCCAGGCAGCTGTACTACCACACCTGGCTAAAGTTTTTTATTTTTGCCAGCCATATATTCAAGAGTCATTGGTTTTTATTTGTTTGTTTTCTATAGACTGTCTATTCACACCTTTTGCTCATTGTTTTCATCTTACTGCACCAAGGGAGCATTTTGTACACTGGGGAAATTAGTCCCTTGTAATAAAAACTGCAAATTTCCTTCAAGTTGTTCCCTTTTGACTTTACTTACATTGTGATTCTCATCCTGAGGAAATTTTTCCTTTTTAATGTAGGCAAATTTATTAATTTTCTATGACTTCTGAATTTTATATAATGTTTAGTTTCTTTAAATCCATGAACTCTTTGGCTCTTTGTTTCTTTTAATAGCCTCCTACTTAAGAACACAACATATATATATATATATATTTATATAAATATATATATAAAAAATATATATATTTTTAATATTGTACCAGAAAACTCAGGGGCACTTAACTACTAAGCCACATCCCCAGCAGTTTTTATGTTCTTATTTAGAGATGGGGTTTCACTAGGTTGCTTAGGGCCTCACTAAATTGCTGAGGCTGGATTTGAACTCTCAATCCTCCTGCCTCAGTCTCTGGAACTGCTGGGGTTACAGACATGTGCCACCGGGACCACTATCACAATATTTTCTTGAATCTTCAAGTATATAATTTCTCCCCAGTTTTATTAAGGAATATAACAAATAAAAATTGTATCTATGGTGTATGATGTTTTATGCTTTGATCTATGTATACACTTTGAGATGATTAAATCAAACTGATTAACATATCCATCACTGACATATTTTTGTGATGAGAACATTTAAGATTTATACTTTCAATAGTTCTTTCCCCTTTAGTTATTTATTTTTATGTGGTGCTGAGGATGGAACCCAGTGTTTCATATATGCTAGGCAAGCGCTCTACCACTGAGACCCAGCCCTAGCCCCCAGTTTTTAAATATATATTATTACTAACTATATTTATCATGTTGTACAACAGATCTCCAGAATTTATTCATTGTAACTGAAACTTTGTGTCTTTTTACCACTATCGCTCTAGTTCAAGAATATTTGTTTTCAAAATTTTATCTTCTGCTGCCTGAATTAAAGTTTAAAAGTTGGTTATCCTGCTTTTTCTTTCATGCTACTTATTTCCATGTCTGGCCAGTACTCTTTGGTTATTTGTTCATATTTAATAAAGAAATGGGTAGTAGCTTCTCTGTGTTTCCCTGGTGTTTTACCTTCTCTAGGCCCTGTGAGAGGCAAATGTAACTATGTATATACAGTAGTTTCCCTTTATCTGTGGGCTCACTTTCTGAGACTTCAGTTACCTGAAGTTAATCACCTTTTGAAAATATCAGATGGAAAAATAACAGAAATAAACAATTTGAATTTTAAATTGTATACTTTTTCTCAGTAGCATGATAAAATCTTATGCTATTCCACTCCATACTGCTGGATTCATTAGTCACGTGGTAACCATGTTGGTAATTAGATTGTTGCAATATTGTAGTGCTTGGGTTCAAGACCCTTACACAGCACGACATTACACCTATATCAGCACGACATTACACCTATATCATTTACCTCACTTCATCTCATTATATAGGCATTGTATCATGTCACGTCATCACAAGAAGGGTGAATATGGTACAATAAGATATTTTCAGACAGACAGACAGACACACACACACACACACACACCACATTCACATAACTTTTATTACAGGATACCATTACAATTGTTCTATTTTATTGTTAGTGACTATTGTTAATCTCTTACTGTGTTAAGTTGTAAATAAAATGCCATATGCAGGGCTGGGGTCAGTGGTAGAGTGCTTGTATGTATGAGGCACTGGGTTCAATACTCAGCTCCACATAAATACATAAATAAATAAAATAAAGGTATTGTTACGTACAACTAAAAAAAATTTTAAAATGTTATATGCATTTGTGTATAAGAAAAATAGTATATACATAGTTTAATTCCATCAGGTTTCAAGCATCCACTGGGAATTTTAGAACATATTCCCCATGGATAAGAGTGGGGGGACTACTTTAATAGGATATGTCAACTGTCAGGTTGTGCTTTAAAGTGAGGAAGGGGTACCTGTCAATCTGTGGGCTCCCTAAATGCTAGGATGAGATCTCTCAGATATACTTTCACTATGGAAAGTTTAGTGTCATAGTATTATTTTAATTGAAAAGCCTAACACATGGACAAAAATGCAAAAACTAAATGTAAAATTCAATGAATTATCTACCACACACTAAACACCTTTGTAAAAAAAAAAAAATGACAGTTCTTAAAAGTTAAATATACAACTTTATAAAAACTTTTTTTTTTTTTTTTAGTTGTAGATAGACACAAAAACTTTATTTTATTTATTTTTATGTGGTTCTGGGGATCAAACCCAGTGCCTCATGCATGCTAGGTAAGTACTCTACCATTGAGCCACAATCCGGGCCCCTAAATACACAACTTTTGTGAAAACACATGTCCATACATGACTGTTCATAGCAACTTAATTATAACAGCTAAAAACTGTAAACAATGCAAATGTCTACAAACAAGTGAAGAGAAACAAGTTATACTACATCTGTACAATGTGATACTGTTTAACAATAAAAAGAAAGGAGCTCAGGGGCTAGGAATGTAGCTCAGTTGTGGAGTATTTGCGTAGCATGTGAAAGGCCCTCAGTTTTATCTCCAACACTGAAAAAAAAAAAAAAAAAAAAGGAACTATGTTGTGTGAATTATGAAACATGTAACCAAGTGGCTGAATCTCAAAATTGTTATAGTAAGTAAAAGAAATCAAGCATAAAAAGTTCTTACTGTATAGATCCAGTTATATAAAATTCTAAAACATACAAATTAATCCATAATGACAGGAACCAGATCAGTGATTGCTTGGAGGAAGAGATGGATTATAAAGGGCATGGAGAAATCTTGAGGGTGGAAGGAGACAGAATGTTTGTAATTGAGTTTGTAGTAATGGTTTCACAGGTGTGTGTAAGCACACATATATGATCTAATCGTATATTTCAAACAAGCACATCATCTATACTTCAAGTTGAGGAAAATAACAAATGAACATTGCCAGCACCCTAGAAGCCCTAAAATATTACCTTACAATAATTTTTCTCTAAAGTAATCATTACCCTTACATCAAACATTTATTAATTTTACTTTTTAACCTTCCACAAAGTACAATCATACAAGTATAAATTCTTTTGTTCCTGGCTTCCATCAGTTAATATAAATCTGTGAAAGAGCAGGCCCAACTCTCTCATCATGTCAGCTTAGGAACCCATTTCTCAACAAGATTCCTAAAGTGCAATAAGTAAATTCAAGAATCAATAAATGGGATGGAATCAAATTAAAAAGCTGTTTTGCAGCAAAGGAAACAATCAAGAATGTGAATACAGAGAATACACAATGGGAGAAAATCATTGCCACCTACACCTTAGAGAATTAATCTCCAGGATATACAAAAAACTCAAAAAAACTTGACACCAAAACACAACCTACTCAATAAATGGGCAAAGGACACAGAAGAAACACAAAAGAACAGACACAGAAGAAATACAAAGAACAGACACAGAAGAAATACAAAGGGTCAACAAGTATATGAAAAAATGTCCAACATCTCTAGCAATCAGAGAAATTTTCTTTTTCTTTTTTTAATCAGAGAAATTTTCTGAATGAGACTATAGAAGGTTATGGCTATGACTTTAGAATAACATCTTTTTAAAGTAAATAGAATATTAAAAGAATAACCATAAAGGAAAGACTCTTAAACTACATTAAAATTAAGAACTTTTGGACTGAGGATATAGAGCACTTGCCTAGCATGTGCAAGGCACTGGGTTCAGACCTCAGCACCACACATACACACACAATGAAGAACCTTTGTTCCTCAAAAGAAAATTATAGGATAATAGAAGACAAGGCAGAGAATGGAAGGAAATGTTTAAAACATATATAGCTAACAAAGAACTTGCATCCAGACTACATAAAGAACTATAAATTAATCAGGTAAAGATATGCAGCCCAATAGAAAACAGGAGAGAGAAACAGACATTTTTTACAAAAGAAGATACTCAGATGTACCAAAAAAAATGTTAAAAGATAACTTATTTACCAGAGAAATACCACAATGAGATAATCCTCACTTTTTTTTTTTTGGTACCAGGGACTGAACTCAGGGGTACTTGACCACTGAGCCACATTCCTAGCCCGGTTTTTTGTATTTTATTAGAGACAGGGTCTCACTGAGTTGCTTAGCGCATCGCTAAATTGCTGAGGTTGGCTTTAAACTCCAAGATCCTCCTGCCTCGGCCTCCCGAGCCTTTGGGATTATAGGTGTGTGCCATCACGCCCAGCACATCTTTTTTTTTTTTTTTTTAATATTTATTTTTTAGTTATAGGTGGACACGGTATCTTTATTTTACTTTTATGTGGTGCTGAGGATCGAACCCAGTGCCTCACACATGTCAGGTGACTGTTCCCCCTCTGAGCCACAACCCCAGCCCCTGGGTTCAGTATCAAAACAAACAAACAAAAATGACAGTTTATATTGGTTGCAGTGGCACAAGCTCAGGTCAGCCTGGGAAATGTAGGGAAACCCTGTCTCAACAAAGATGGTTTATTTCTTCCTTTTCAGTCTTTACAATTCTCACTTCTTTTTCTTGTGTTATCATACTGGCTAGAACCCTGAGCATACTGTTAGAACCTCAAGTAAATTGTTGAATAGGAACTACTTTGATAGTGGGTATCCTTATTTCATTCCCAATATGAAAGAGAAAATTTTAATTAACAATTTATTATTAAGTATGATGTTTCTGATATTTATTTATTTGTACTGGGATGGAACATAACAGTGCTTTACCACTGAGCTATCTCCCCAGTCTTCTTTTTCTTTTTAAATTATTATTATCATCTTCCTTTCTTCCTTTGAGGTACCAGGCAAGTGCTCTACTACTGAGCCAAATCTTCAGCCCTGCTTTTTATTTTGAGAAAGAATCTTGCTAAGTTGTGGAGGGTCTGGCTTTGTTGCTAAGCTGGCCCTGAACTTGAGAATCAAACCCAGTGCCTCACACATGCTAGGCACTGAGCTACAATTCCAACCCTCAATATCCATTTTTATATAATGGTAAAGCAATCGGAAACTAATAAAACTGTTATGCACTGATAGTTCACATGTGATGCTCTATATCATTTTAACATATTTAAAGCATAACTGAAAAGTGATGCTGAAATTAATAAGCTTAGTCTAACTTCCACTGACTTAACTTTCTTATATAATTAGACCAACTTTAACTCTGACTTGATAAATTTGTCACGTATACAGAAATTTGTTCTTATATATATATACAAAGTGAATTTTAATATAATCTAAAGTCATTTCCCCCACAATCACTTAACAAATAAAAAATTTGAACATTATGTTTTGACTACTTCAGCTTTCGTTTGCTTTGGATGCATGAAAAAAATTAAGACTTTACCAGATCAATTTTCTTTTTTTCATAAAAGCTAAAGGAATGGGTAGGAATATAGCTAAGTTAGCTAAGTTGGTAGAATGCTTGCCGCGCATGCACAAAACCCTGGGTTCAATCCTCAGCACCAAAAAAAAAAAAAAAAACAACTAAGTAATATGTCTAATACTTAGAGGTGAAAAACAGTGAACATTTAGGTCATTTTAGTAAAAGCTGGACATAGAGTGGTTGTCGATTTAAAAATTAAATTTGAAAACTTAAAATAAAATTAACTATTCGTTAGGATGGAGGTGAGGTAGAGATAGGACAGATAAAATTATTTCTTAGTGCAAAAACTAAGTTTTTAATGCTGGTGTTTTGTTAGTTCAGTGCTTTTTACTTGAGGCTTCATTGAAAAGTAAAGGAAAAAGATATTATAAGGTATAAACAGATAAGGATAAAGAAAGGAATAAATAGCCATGCACAGTGGCGCATGCCTGTAATCCCAGCAGCTTTGGAGGCTGAAGCAGGAGGACTGCAAGTTCAAAACCAGCCTTAGCAAAAGTGAGGTGCTAAGCAACTCAGTAGGCCCTGTCTCTAAATAAAATACAAAATAGGGCTGGGGATGTGGCTCAGTGGTTGACTGCCCCCCAAGTTCAATCCCAGCAACCCTCCCCAAAAAGGAATAAACAATATTTAAACCAAGATAATTTGTAATCCATAATTCTGGAAGATTTCTGAAGGTCCATTTAAATAATAGTCCTGGAGATATTGAAAATAAAATATTCTACTACAACACCTAGGAATCTTCCTTCTACTGGATAATTTGTATAATGTGTAAAAGGTAAAATTCCAATTTTTTCCTCATAAAATTCCAATTTGCAAGTAATAATCAAAATAGGATAAATAATATGGGTTTATATAAAATATATAATTATTTTTCTTTTTAGAAACTCTGTAAGGTTTCATCAATAAATAGAAACATTCATTCATTCATTTTTGGTGCTGGGATCAAACCCAGGACCCACTGAGTTACTTCTAGCCCTTGAGTTTATATTTAAATCATCATGTCTTGGGCTGGGGATATGGCTCAAGCAGTAGCGCGCTCCCCTGGCATGCATGCGGCCTGGGTTCGAATCCTCAGCACCCATACAAACAAAGATGTCCTGTCCGCCGAAAACTAAAAGAAAAATAAATAAATATTTAAAAATTCTCTCTCTCTCTTAAAAAAAAATCATGTCTTTTTTTTTTTTAATATTTATTTTTTAGTTTTCGGCAGACACAACATCTTTGTTTGTATGGGTGCTGAGGATTCGAACCCAGGCCGCATGCATGTCAGGCGAGTGCACTACCGCTTGAGCCATATCCCCAGCCCTAAATCATCATGTCTTGATAAGAAAAAAAAATTTCTGGTACATTTTTCCACTTGTTATCTGAAAACCTAATTGTATACATAATATTTTATTACCAACCTAATTGTATACATAATATTTCATTACCAATGACCAGTTGGAATTTTTATTAAGTGCTTGGGTGTTTTGTACTGTGATACAGACATTGACATAAATGAGTAGAAGATTTATGATTTAAGAAAAGTGGAGATCCTCTAAAAACTGTTGTCTATACTATCATGTTTATCTAAAAAGAACCAATAAAAAATTGTTGTCTGTTCTTTTGTTGGTAATAAAAGTTTCACATTTTCTTTGGAAGCCATTAGACATCTTAATTAACTGCAGCACAATTTTAACATTACATGGCTTGCCATTTTGCTATTAGTTGTATATTCTTTGTGTCTACTATCCCATTGGAAATACTTACTGTATTTATATTAAATTTTGTTACAAATTTAGTGGAAGAGCTTCTGAGCTTTTTGTGTGTGTGCTTGCTGCTAGGGATTAAATCCACAGTCTTATATGCTAGGCAATCGCTTTACCACTGAGCAATATCCCTAAGCCTTTTTTTTTTTTTTTTTTAATAATTTGTTTGTGGAGACTATCATCATCTTCTATGGTCCTAACTCTACTTAATTTATTTCTGAATGTGAAAATCACTGGAATAAACCCTATTCTGCTCTGATGATATGCCTTCTGAATATACTAACAATTCCATTTGCTAATATTTTGTTTAGGATTCTTGCACCTACATTCATGAATGAAAGTAGCTTAATTCTTTTGTTTTGTAATATCATTGTTAAGTTTTGGAATCCCAATCCAGAGCATGGGTGAGTTGCCAATTTCCTTCAACCTTAGTTTCTGGACTCAAATGTTGTTCTCCCCACTTACTTCTACAAACTTATTAAGAATGCTACTAAGCTTCTCAACTATCTTTTCCAGAACTTGCAGAAGCCCCCAATAAAAAAGCAATCCTAAACACTGGGATCTCCCTTTTGCATTTCCTTCTTCTCCTAGATCTAAAAGCTATAATTCCTTAATGCCTTGTTAATGCCCTAGTGTCATCAAGGCACTAGGTTATTTCAGTAGTTTTTTTAGAGAGGAAATAGTTGTTCTCAGTAGGAAGGTTAATTCAGATTACCAAGTCTTCCATTAACAAAAACAGAAAAAGAAACCTTGACTTTTCCCAAATAGTTATGTTCAAATTCCTAAGGAACTATCTGTCCCTTTTTCTCCTTTGAACTAGAGTAAATGTCATAAATGAATTCTGTCACTGAGATGAATAAAAAGAATGAGAAAACAGACCTTGAATTAATTCCCTTTAAAAATACTGCATCTCACTCCTGTATTTCTTATTTGCCAACTCTGGGCCTACATTCTCTTTAGGGTTCCAATATGCGTCCTCCTTGTAGTCATGATTTCTGTTTTACCTAACATTATAAAATCTCAAATTGTTAAGCAGATGCATCTACTTTTTCTATTTCTTTTTAAAATTTTATATTTTGTGTGGAATTGTAAAGGACAGTGAAAAACCAAATATGTTCAGCCTACCATCTTAAACTAGAAGTTTCATTAAATCTTTAACAGCTTCATACACTGTAACCTAGCCATTATAAGAATTTGCCCTCGAACTTTGAATATTTTCACTACAAAGAAGCGATAAATGTTTGAGGAGACAAATATGCTTACCCTGATCTGAATATTACACAATGGATACATATATTGAAAGGTTACATGGTACTCCATAAATATGTACAATTTTTATGTGTTAATTAAAAATTTTAATCCTACAGTTAGAAACAAATAAATGTACAAAGCTATATGAATAAGGATATTTACTATAGCACTATTTTAGTAACACAATGGAAATAATCCAAATATCTACTAATAGGAAATTGCTTAAATTATGGTACAATACAATCATTTAAAAAGATGATACAATATATAATGACATAATTCCATTCTTGTTAGAAAATAATTTTAAAAACTACACAATAAGCCAGGCACGGTGGTGCATGCCTGTTATCCTAGCAACTCAGAGGCTGAGGCAAGAGAATTGCCTTGGCTCAGACACAGGAAAAAGTCTTAGCTAGTAATATTAAATGGAAATAATTTGTTATACATAAGGACAGGAGAGATGATTTAAGAGAGCAGAAGAAACATAGAAGTGGGGAGAACCCTGAAAAAGCATAAAGGGATGCTGAGTGTGGTGGTGCACACCTGTAATCCCATCTATTTGGAAGGCTGAGGCAGGAAGAGAGCAAATTCAAGGTCAGCTTGGGCAAGTGAGTGAGACCCTATCTCAAAATAAAAATCAAAAAATCAAAAAGGGCTTGGGAATGTAGTCCAATGGTAGAGCAGCCATGGGTTCAATCCCAAGTATTGGAAAAAGCATAAAGGGTACAGACAGAACGGATAGAAATCAAAATAAGAATTAGAATCCAGTAGGAAAGCACATACAACAGTATGATCCTGGACTGAAAATTCACCTGATATCTTTGGTCTTTAGTTTCTAATGCCATAAAATGTAAAGATATTAGATATTTAATCATTTTCAGATTAAAAATTCTATAATTCTAGAAGATTGTTTTTTTAGTTGGAGATCTACCTGTACACCTAACCCTTTATAACATTCCTTTAGAGAGAGTAGTGCTTCTATTCCTCACTCCTATACTCATGACAGATAATCAGTTATAGCACTTTGCTCCCTGAACACTCCCTTAATTTTACACTTCTATTTAGCCATTTTCAATCAATCAGAGATAGTGGTATGTTTGAGATGTGAATTTCATTACTATTTAAAGATTTTTTTTTTGGCAGTACTGAGGCTTGAACCCAGGACCTTGCACAAGCTAGGCAAGCACTAAGCTGCATGCCCAACCTTTTTAAAATCTTATTTGGAGACAGGGTATCCCTATGTTGCTCATAGGGAGAATTTGCAATTCTCCTACTTCAGTCTCCTGAGTAGCTGGGATTACAAATGTGCACCACCATGCCTGGCCATAAAGACTACCTTAATGAATATTTTCTATATTAAACAAAACAAAACTACAAAAAACCAAAATGACAACAACAAAAACCCTTCAATTCTTTCTTATGAATAAAACTGACTCAATATTTGGCTTGTTAGATTAAAATAGGAAATAAACTCTATCAAGAAATAAACTCTATTAGGATGATACATATATTTCCTGATTTCACTTATTCTGCAACACTTTATAACCTCTGATATTAAAACTTCTTTAGTCCTAGGGATTCTATACTCATGCAAACTGCCAAAGAACCTAGTATACCTATTAATCCTATTCAACTGTAGAGTCAATGGTATAATGGAGCCTATGATAATACATTGTATTGCACTGCTAATTTATTAGCATATATGTAATATACAAGAGATAGTAATAGTAAATGATTTTAAAATAAAATATATTGCAAAGTTTTCTTCCATATTTTTTTTAAGAGAGAGAGAGAGAATTTTTTAATATTTATTTTCTAGTTTTTCGGCGGACACAACATCTTTGTTTGTATGTGGTGCTGAGGATCGAACCTGGGCCACACACATGCCAGGCGAGCGCGCTACCGCTTGAGCCACATCCCCAGCCCTCTTCCATATTTTAAAATCATTAAAT
This sequence comes from Marmota marmota marmota, assembly GCF_001458135.2. Lineage (NCBI taxonomy): Eukaryota > Metazoa > Chordata > Mammalia > Rodentia > Sciuridae > Marmota > Marmota marmota. Next base: position 22,389,126 of record NW_026000016.1, on the reverse strand, counting down.
ATAGAAGGCCTTGCCATTTTAAAAGCAGAAAAGCAAAAGGACAAAAAAAAAAAAAAGGTAAATCCTTACCAGTTTTTCTGCTTCTGTATTCATTTCTCTTAATTTCTTGATATGTTCCTTTTTAATCATGAGAATTTTTGATAATTTCGTCTATAAAGAAAAAATGTTTTGGAATAAATAGACGCACTTAGACATCAAATTTTTAATTTTTCACTAAGATATTTTAGCAGGAAATTTTAGTATTTCAATATAAATGTAGCAAAGCATTTTATTTTATATATTTGATAAGGTGACAAAATATTATTTTAAAATCCACTATAACTAGGACGTTTACTAAAGAATCAACCTGAAGAAGCAACTCAAAGTAGGATGATTTGTGGAACAATAAGAAAAATAACTGGAAAGAACTGAAGTGCAAATGTTCACAATGATAATTTTAAAAAATTAACAATTGTTAGAGAAAGTTAGTAATCAAACTCATTATTTTGTAAACTGGGAAGCAAAGATAAAGCATTGACCATTTATCTTGCCTTTCCTATATAAACTATACCACAAAGAAACTGGAAAATTTTTCTTTCCTTTACTTTTTTTGTGGTGCTGGGGGAAAATTTTTCTTTATAGGAGTATGGCTAATAAGCAAAGAAACAATGATAGAATGAAAAGAACACCATTTTGCAATCCCAATGAACAAATAAATCTAGGCATTGATAACCAATGGCATCTAATTTAAAAATAAGAGTGTTTAGGGCTGGAGTTGTGGCTCAGTGGTAGACAGCTTGCCTAGCACGTGTGAGGCACTGGGTTCAATCCTCAGCACCACATTAAAAAACAAACAAACAAACAAATAAATAAATAAATAAAATATATTATGTCTATCTATAACTAAAAATATTTTTTTTAAAATAAGAGAGTTTATAGGGGCTGGGGTTGTGGCTCAGCGGTACAGCGCTCGCCTAGCATGTTCGAGACCCTGGGTTCGATCCTCAGCACCACATAAAAATAAATAAACAAAATAAAGGTGTTGTGTACAACTTAAAAAAAAAAAAGTTTACATTATGGGCCTCTATCAGAAGAACACAAAAAAAACACCTATAAAAGTACAGTTGTCACATAAAAACAAATAAAACAATCAAAGGGAAAAAAATCTAACCAAGCCTCTAAATCCAGTTTATGAGGTACAAAAAGAGATAAAAACTTATACCTACACCAAACCCTACACACACATATTTATGGCAGAACCCCAATTCATAACTGCCAAAACTTGGAAGCAATCAAGAAGTTTTTCACTTAGGTGAATGAATACACAAATGGTGACATATTCATATGGTTGAATATTAATCAGTGCTAAAAGGAAATGAGCTATCAAGCTACAAAAAGATATGGCAGAAACTTAATGGCTGATACATTGTCCCAAACCCTTAAAATGTTCAATACCAAGAGTGAACCCTAATGTAAATTGTGATCTTTGTGTGTAAATGATATCTCAACCTAGGTTCATCAACTCTAACAAACGTGCCTCCCTGGTAGACTGTGCTGATAATGGGGAGAGACTATGCATGTGTAGGGCACAGACTATCGGAAATATCTGTATCTTCCCCTCAATTTTGCTGTAAACCTAAAAGGGCTTTAGAAAAATAAAACCTATTAAACTAAAAAAATTCAAACATACAAACATAAATAAAAATATAGTATACTTTAGATATACTATAATGGTATTTAGCTTGTGGCTCCCTTTGTTTAAGGTTCTCTCTGGAAATCTCTCAAAAAAACAGTAAGTGTTCCACCTGTGTAAGGGATAAATCTTGTCTATTCTTATATATTTTATCTACCTTTGGAAGCCAAAAGGCATAAGCAATTTTATACTACAAGGACAATGAACAATATATATTAATACTGAATATTACATGTACTCAAATGACAAGGCTTTTTCTTCAAAATAATATCAACTGCAAAAGGTAAACATTGTGAATATTTTAATGGATTATGTTATAAATATCTTTATTAATAAAGATTGCATCGATCTCAGGCCAGTTGTTTTCATTTTCAAAACTAAAACAGTAGTGGACTATGTTTTACATAATCTAATCATATTTTCAAACTTAGTAGCTCATTACAAAGAGTTAGGCTATTCAGGCAGATTGTTCCATATAATACTTTACTACTACTTTTTTTTTTTTTTGGTACTGGGGATTGAACTCAGGGACACTCAACCACTGAGCCACATCTCCAACGCTATTTTGTATTTTATTTAGATACAGGGTCTCACGGAGTTGCTTAGTGCCTCATTTTTGCTAGGCTAGCTTTGAATCCTCCATCCTCCTGTCTCAGCCTCCTGAGCAGCTGGGATTATAGGTGTGCGCCACTTCGCCTGGCTCTACTTCTTTTTTTTTTTTCCTATACTGGGGATTGGGGATTGAACTCAGGGGCACTCTCCCAGTGAGCTACAATTCTATCTCATTTTATTTTTTATTTTGAGATAGGGTCTTCCTAAATTGTTGCAGCTGGCCTCCAACTTTTGATCCTCCTGAGCCACTGAGATTTCAGGTAGCACTACCATCCTTGGTTTAGGTTTAGATTATTTAGTGTCTAATTCCTAAATTTGCAACAAGTGATTAGTTGTTTCTAGTCACAGAAGTCAACAAGGAAGATCAAGTCTTTTTGGCTGTTATAGCTTTTATTTCCAAGTTTTGTTGGAAATTACAGGGTCCTTCAAATCTACACAGTGATAAAAAATGTTACCTAAGAAAACTTCAACCATGAATAATACAAAAGATAATTGAGTTTTTAAACAAAGATTAAGATATTCAGAGCAATTCTTACCACTTGGATAAGGAATTCTACTGGAAAACCACCTAATGTTTCAGTGTCAGAGCCAGAAATTTTGCTTCTCCAAGGTGACTGTCCTAATAAAGGATCATTATCCTATCAGGATAGAAAGGAATCATTTAATCATTGATTGTTCAAAAGAAAATATTTTATAGATAAAGTGAAATTAATCACTATTATAACTAATTATATTAAAATCCATTAAGAAGGAAAATATTCAGAGTTGGCACTACTTATTTTGTTTAATATTTGATGACTCAAAATAATATGGGTAACACCTGAAGTTATTGTAATAAATGTGTACTTCATAATAGCATAGTATATACTCATTCTAATAATTAAATTGCTGATGGCATTTCTAAAATATTACTGACCGTAATTGGTGACTGGAGAGGAGGAGTATAATGTAACCGTGGTGGAGTCATAAAAAATCGAGAAGGCCGCTGTTTTTGTCCAAAGGCAGCAATTGGCATTGTCTCATGAGGCTCATTACTCTTTGAGAAAGAGAATAATCCACAATATTTAGTGAAATTTACTAATCATTTAAGATTTATAAACACTACATTTCAGCTTGAGATATTTACTTGGAGTCCAGGATTTATGACAGTGTACAAGGCATATTCAATGACTATCATAGAATATATTATTCTACAAATATCAAAGGCTAGAACTTAAGTTGGAGAATGAAAGTACTACCACTGCCAAAAGGCTGAACCCACAAAAGACAATTAGAAGAAAACAGTCAAAGGATCAAAACAGTTTAGAGAATTAATGATTAACATTTAAGTGTTCTTTGGTTATCTACATTTAGATGATCTGAACATATTCTACTATTATTAAAGTCTTTTTTTGGGGGGGTACCAGGGATTTAACCTAGAGACACTCAACCACTGAGCCACATCCCCAACCCTATTTTGTATTTTATTTAGAGACAGGGTCTCACTGAATTGCTTAGTGCTTCGCTTTTTTGCTGAGGCTGGCTTTGAACTTTTGATCCTTCTGTCTCAGTCTCCCAAGCCACTGGCATTACAGGCCTGTGTCACCGTGTCCAGCTCCCACCTATTTTTAATTTTTTTATTTTGAGACACGATCTCACTAAGTTGCTTATTAGAGCCTTGCTGAATTGCTGAGGCTGGCTTTGAACTTTTGATCCTCCTGTCTCAGCCTCCTGAGCCATTAGGATTATAGATGTGTAAAGTCAATTTTTATTTAGCTAGGGAGCAAGTTTTGGATGATCTCAGTTAAACAGGAAAACAACTCTCCTTTTTCAAAAGGGAGTTCTGAAGATTTCATCCTTTAATGCAAAAACTTAAGGGTGATGTATTTTGTTCTATTTAGTCCAAATTTTCTTTCTCCTCTGTAGTTTCTCTCTAAAAAGGATATTTGATAAGGAAATGCTCACAGTAAAAAGGGGTCACAGTTTTTAAAAAATATCTATTAGAAAACGAAGATTTTTCTATTTTTGCATTAAGGAAATAAAGAGGGTTTTTAAAAAATAATTACAAGCTCATAATCCATAAAAATCAAGTTTATAGTAAAGAAATGAAAAAAGGGAAGCTAAAAGCAAACAGCTTAATTTTCATTATGCTTAGAGGAAAACCATTTCATTAAAAGAAGTTCATTTTTTTTCCAGTACTAGGAATTGAACATAGGGGTGCTCTACCACTTGAGCTGTATCCTCAGCCCTTTTTATTTTTTGTTTTGAAAAAGTCTAAAAACTGGCTTTGAACTTGCAATCCTTCTGAGCCACTGGGATGTGTCACCACACCCAGCACATTGTTTATTTTCAAAAACTTGTCCCAAACTGCAGTTATCTTAGATCTTAAAATTATCTTAATTTATTAGAAAGCTGTGTAGGGCTGGTAGATTGCATACTTAATATATATAAAATCTTGGGTTTGATGATTAGCACCACACACAAAGATGGTGGGTAATTTCCACGACACTGCTAAATCAGGAATGATCATGAGCCAAGTGTGATGGCACATGCCTATAACCCCAGCGATTTGGGAGGCTAAGGCAGAAAAATTACAAGTGTGAGGACCACCTCTGCAATTTAGCAAGACCCTGTCTCAAAATAAAGAATAAAACAACCAGGTTCCATGGCACATGACTATAATCCTGTACTTGGGAGGCTGAGGCCAGTGGACTGCAAGTTTGATGCCAGCCTCAGAAACTTAGTGAGACCTGTCTCAAAAAATAAAAAGGGGGACTGAGGTTGTGGCGCAGCAGTAGAGCACTCACCTAGCACGTTCGAGGGCCTAGGTTCAAATGTCAGCACCACATAAAAATAAATAAAGATATTGTGTCCATCTGCAACTAAAAAATAAATATTAACTAGATAAATAAATAAAATAAAAAGGACTGGGGATGTAGCTCAGTGGTAAAGCACCCTTAGGTTTAATCCTTAGTACTAAATAAACAAGTAAATATTTTAAAATAAAGAATAAAAAGGGATGAGGATGTATCTTAGTGGTAAAGTGCCCTGGGTTCAATCCCAAACACTGGGAGCAGGTAAGGGGGTGGTGGGAATGAGTAAGTGTGAAATAATGGTCCAGTAGTTTTATGGAATATACCAGAAATTTAAAACACCTGTATTCTAGTCCCAACCTAATAGGAAATCAATCTAGAGTCTTGAATAAATTACTTAATGAATAATGTCTCAGTTTCATTATTCAAAAAGTGATAGTAATTATGACCCATCCCGTATAACTATGAGGATAGAATAGGAGAACAAATCTGAGTGCAACATGTCATTTCATACTTTCAAAAGCATTCTGCAAGAAAACTGTAACTTACTCTAACAGCAGGAATGACTATGTATAGCTTCTTCCCAAAGATAACTTAGGTGTGATTAATTCTATTAACTTAAAATATTGTGTGGTTAAAGTACAAAGGGATCCTAGCTTCTTGGGAAAAAAAAAAAAAAAAGACTTTCAATATAGTTCTGCTTCATGGGTCTAGCAGACAGGGTTCGGAAGCCCTAAGGATCTCTTCCTCTACAAACTGAAACCTCTACAAACTGAATTTTTATTCCATCATAAAATAGTTTCTAAGAAATACTATCCAAGGGGCTGGGGTTATAGCTCAGTGGTAGAACGCTCCTCTAGCTCAGATGAGGCCCTGGGTTTGACTCCCAACACCACATAAAAATAAATAAATAAAGATATTGTGTCTAACTACAACTAAAAATTAAATATTTTTTAAAAAAGAAATGATATCCAATAGGCTTAATAAACATAAAACATAAATATTTTATAAAATACTACTCACAAGGACTTCATAGTCAGGGATGGTATGAGTCCCAAGCCCTGTCCTATCAAAAGTTACTCTATAAGTAGCATTAAGAGTATCCACAGCATCTATTTGTCCAGTGAACAGACCATCATGAACACCACGTAATCGTGCTGAGAAAAGAAACAAAGGCATTATCATGTTTGAGAGATACAAAGAATTTTCAAATATAAAACTTCCAAGCATGTAATTTAAGCCATAAAGTACAGTGTCATTGTCTACTGGTTTCAACATAAATATGAACTTTTAAGTTTAGAGAAACAACAGTAACTTTTTTGAAACAAAACTATGATGCGCCTTAATATGATAAATCAACGAAATCATACAGCTACCAAACTAAGGGGAAAATATTTAAAAATCATTTGGAGTTTAAATCCCTAAAAAACCAACAAAAGAATTTTAGCCATTACACTCATGAGCAAAACACAGGGAGTAGTTCAACAACAACTACAAAAAAAAAAAAAAAAAAGGAATGGTTGGGTGTGATGGCATGTGCCTGTAATTTAGGTGGCTGAGGCAGGAGGCTGGCAAGTTTGATGCAGGCCTGGGCAACTTAGCAAGACCCTGTATCAAGATAATATAAAGGGCTGGGTATGTAACAGTTGCCTAGCCTACACACAAGGCCCTGGATTCAATCCCCAGTGCTGCACAATAAAAATAAACAAGTAAAGGGGTTGGGGAGAAGGAGGAGAAAAGAAAGAGGAAGAAAACAATGACAACTGACAACAAGAATGCTGCACAAAAAACAATACAACAGGCCAGACAGAGACTGCTATTTTTAGAAAGACCTGCCTGCAAGGCTGGCCCTTGGCTAGCAACTGGAAACCCAGATTTTTGGAGTATTCCCACTGCTCCTTAATTAACAAGGGTGGTTTACTATGACTAGATTACTTGTTCAAATAATGTGATTTATGCTGAATGCCTGCTTTCCTTCCGAGAATGTAGAATTTCAGAGTGCAGTAAGCAGAAGATGCTTATGTGACCAGCCCCCAGTAAGAACTCTGGACACTGACTCTAATGAGCTTCCTTGGTCCACACACTTCAGAAGTGTTGTGACAATTTATTTCTGGAGGAATTAAGCAAGTCCTATGTGACTATATTAGAAGAGGACTCTTGGAAACATGCACCTGGTTTCCTCTGGATTTTGCCCCATGCACCTTTTACCTTTGGTAATTTTGCTTTGTATCCTTTGTTGTAATATCTTAGCCAGGAATACAAGTATGTGCTGGGCACTCCCCAGTGTTTCTAGTGAATCATCAAACCTAGGGGTTTTGGGGACTGCTGACAAGGATGAACTCTTGTCACTATTAAAGTCCAGTTTAAGCTGGGCCCAGTGGCACATGCCTGTAATCCCAGCAGCTCAGAAGACAGAGTCAGGAGAATTCCAAGTTCAAAGCCAGCCTCAGCAATTTAGCAAGGTCCTAAGCAACTTAGCGAGACCCTGTCTCTAAATAAAATATAAAAAGGATTGAGGATGTGGTTCAGTAGTTAAGTGCTCCTGGGCTCAATGCCTGGTAACAACAACAAAAAATCCAGTCTGAAATAACATCAGGAAAATCCAAACAAATATCCAGCATGAGTGAAAATTTTAAGAATTATAGTACAGTTTGGGTATAGTGGGGCATGCCCGTAACTGCAGTTAGTTGGAAATCTAAGGCAGGAGGACTGTGAGTTTGAGGCAAGTCTGGGCAATACAGTGAGACCCCACCTCAACTAAAAAAATAAAAAAGAAAGAAAGAAAAAAGAGAGAGAGCATTTAAGTTTTTCAACGGGGCAAAATTTGCATTTTATACTGACCAAAAAGTACAGAAATAATCAAAACAAAGTATTCAAATTAAAAGGATCAACTGATAAAAATATAATCACAAGAGACTAAAATATCACTCTCAGTTTCTGACAGATCAATTAAAGGAACAGAGAATTAGGGATATAGAAGATATGAGTAATAAAGCTGAATAAACAAACATATAAAGGGACTTATAGTTAATACAACATGAGTGATTATTCTCTGCAAAAGACAAGTACAACCTGGACTAGATTATCAAAAACAACCATTCCAGGGTACTGGAAATAGACCAAATGCATAAAACAACTAAGAAATGCTTTTTGTTGAAAACTGCTAGAGTTTCAGGTTAGGACTGGAAGAGTCAGTGGGCTTTTTGCATGAGGTTATTCATATCCCCACCATTATCAACATGGTTGGTGAAAATGGTTTTACTAGGGCAGGGCTGGTCACACACAAAAAGCACTGTGTTAGCTGGTGGCCCATGCCTGTAATCCCAGCAACTTGGGAGACTGATGCAGGACAATCATGAGTTCAGCCTCAGAAATTAGTGAGGCCCTAAGCAACTCAGGAGACCCTGTCTCTAAATAAAATACAAAAAAGGGCTAGGGGGGCTGGGGTGGTGGCTCAGTGGTAGAGTGCCTGCCTAGCATGTGTGAGGCATTGGGTTCAATTCTCAGCACTGCATATAAATAAATAAAATAAAGGTTTGTTGACAACTATAAAAAAATATTTGCGGTGGGACTGCAAATTGGTGTAGCCAATATGGAAAGCAGTATGGCGAGTCCTCGGAAACTGGGAATGGAACCACCATTTGACCTAGCTATCCCACTCCTCGGTCTATACCCAAACGTCTTAAAAATAGCATAATACAGGGACACAGCCACATTAATGTTTATAGCAGCACAATTCCCAATAGCTAAATTGTGGAATCAAACTAGATGCCCTTCAATGATGAATGGATAAAGAAAATGTGGCATATATACACAATGGAATATTACTCAGCAATAAAAGAGAATAAAATCATGGCATTTGCAGGTAAATGGATGGAGATGGAGAATATAATGCTAAGCAAAGTTAGCCAATCCCTAAAAACCAAATGCCGAATGTTTTTTTCTGATATAAGGAGGCTGATTCATAGTGGGGTTTGGGGCGGTGAATGGGAGGAACAGATGAACCATAGATAGGGAAAAGGGGTGGGAGAGAAAAGGAGGCGATATGGGGGTAAAAAAGGTGGTGGAATGAGATGGACATCATTACCTTAAGTACAGGTATGAAGACACGAATAGTGTGAATAAACTTTATATACAACCAGAGATATGAAAAATTGTGCTCTACATGTGCAATATGAATTATAATGCATTCTGCTGTCATTCATATATATATAACAATTTAGAATAAAAAATTTTTTAAAAAGGTAGGGGGTTGGCTGGGGATGCAGCTTGGTTGTTAAGCCCCCTGGGTTCAAATCCCTGGTGCCAAAAAACAGTAGTGTTGTCAGAAGCACCAGACCTGATATGGATGAATGGGTAAAAACCTGTGGCTGCCAATTAAAAGTGGTGAACTTGGGCTGGGGATGTGGCTCAAGGGGTAGCGCGCTCGCCTAGCATGTGTGAAGCACTGGGTTCAATTCTCAGCACCACATAAAAATAAAATAAAGACATTGTGTCCACCTAAAACTAAAAACAAACAAACAAACAAATAAATTAAAGTGGTGAACTTGATGCTGGGCACAGTGGCGCATGCACAGTGGCTCATGAGGCTGAGGCAGGAGGACCATAAGTTCAGTCAGCCGCAGCAACTTAGTGAGGCCCTAAAGACTTAGTGAGACCTTATGTCAAAATAAAAAATAAAAAGGGCTGGGGATGGGCTGGGGTTGTGGCTCAGTGGCAGAGCACTCGCCTCACACGTGTGTGAGACCCTGGGTTCAATCCTCAGTATCACATAAAAATAAATAAATAAAATAAAGGTATTATGTCCAACTACAACTAAAAAAATAAATAATAAAAAAAAGGGGGGGCCCGGGATGTTGCTCAGTGGTTAAGTAGCCCCGGGTTCAATCCCTGGTACCAAAAACAAAGAAGTGAACTTGTTCAAGAAAGATTGGAAAAACTTACTGCTTTGGAAGCCCAAGATATGGTCTTGGTTGAAATGAGTGGTAGACAAGCCAGAAATTTAACAGGGAGAACCTGGAAACTAGAGAACCATAAAAGGGCTAAAGAACCATAAAAGTGCTAAAATAAGCTCTTTACTCATCCTGATTAATAGGGAAGCTATTCAAATGGACTGGCAAGACCCAAGAGAAGTCTCACAAAAAGTAAAAGCTAAGGACAACTTGAAAACTGACAGCAACTGTGTACGTTCCCTGACTTTCTCACAGATCAAGCAGAGGCCTTTTAGGCCTAAGATATTTGAGCATAATCTCTGCCCAAATCATTGGCTGACCACTAAGTTATGCAGATGTAGGGGTAACTACTATGAAGTCAAGCATAAATGAAATGAGACATCAGCAGTTGTGTAGATAAGCCACTAAAGCAAACCCAACTACACTACAAAATAATTAGAATACAGAAATGCTACAGTAAGTTTTTAACCAAAAATTACTAAATGTGTAAAAAAAATAGGAAAACATGACTCTTACCCAGGAAAAAAGTAAACAGAAATTTACAGATATGATAGATTTAGCAAAGACTTAAAAAAGCAGCTGTTACAAATATGTTCAAAGAATTAAAAGGAAAAATGATGATAATGACTTGATAGGAAATCTCAAGAGATGGGGCTGGGGATGTGGCTCAAGCGGTAGCGCGCTTGACTGGCATGCGCGCAGCCCGGGTTCGATCCTCAGCATCACATACAAATAAAGATATTGTGTCTGCCAAAAACTAAAAAATAAACATTAAAAAAAAAAATCTCTCTCTCTCTCTTAAAAAAATAAAAAAGAAACCTCAAGAGATTATAAAAAGAATTAAATGGAAACTATAGCGTTAACAAACAAAAAGTGAAAACTTTACTACAGGGGTTCATCAGTAGGTTTGAGATAGCAGATCAAAGAATCAGTTAAAATTTTAGATAATATATTGTAGTCAAGTCTATGTCTCCCCTCCCCCACTTTTTTGTGGTGCTGGGGATTGAACCCAGGGCCTTGTGCATGTAAGGCAGGCACTCTACCAAGTGAGCTATATCCCCAACCCCTCCTTTCTTATTTTTAATTTTATTTTTTGGTACCAGGAATTGAACTCAGGAGCACTTAACCATTAAGCCACATCCCCAGTCCTTTTTATATTTTATTTTGAGACTAGGTCTCAATAAGTTGCTGAGGCTGACTTTAAACTTGCAATCCTCCTGTCTCAGCCTTTCAAGTGGCTAGGATTATAGGCATGTGCCACTATGGACTAGCTTCTTATTTGTAATTTTTTTTTTTTTTTAAAGAGAGACACAGAGAGCGAGAGAGAGAGATAGTTTTTTTTTTTAAATATTTATGTTAGTTTTTCGGCGGACACAACATCTTTGTTTGTATGTGGTGCTGAGGATAGAAACCGGGCAGCACGAATGCCAGGTGAGCGCACTACCGCTTGAGCCACATCCCCAGCCCCTTATTTGTCATTTTTAAATGGACAAATAAGATTGTATATATTTACTGGATACAACATGACATTTTTAAGTATATACACACTGTGGAATGACAAAACTTAGCATTATCTTATATAATCATTTTTGTGAGAAAATGGTTTTATCCATTCTCTTAGCATTTTTCAAAAATATATTGTTAACGATAGATACCATATTGTACAATACATCTCCTGAATTTATTCCTTCTATCTTACTGCAATTTTGACAACATCTTTCCAATCTCCTTCACCCACTAAACTACCTCAGCCCCTAGTAACCACCATTCTACTCTTTATTCTATAAGAACAACATATGAGTGAGATCATATAGTATGTATATTTCTGTTTCTGACTCCAATAATATAGAGGAAAATCAAACTCTGTTTCTCCTACTATATTCTCCCAACACTTCTGACACCAGACGTGTATGGGATTTTCCCCAAACACACTAAGCAAGCAATGCTGCATCAGTGGACACTAGTTGAGTATCCTTTCACCTGTACTTCTCACACATAGCTATAAATTGAGGTTCCTACAACCTCTGCTTGGGTTCCATTTATTTGCTAAAGTGGCTCACAGAATTCAAGGAACTATTAACTTTGTTTACTGGTTTATTATAAAGGCTATTATAAAGTATACAGATGAAGAGATGCAAAGGTGAGGTATGGGGGAAAGCGTATGCTGCAGCTTCTAAACCCTCTCCAGTACACCTCTCTCCAGGAACCTCCAATTGGTCAACTCTGTCCTTTTGGTATTTTATTGGAGGCTTCATCACATGGGCATGATTGATTAAATCATTGGCCATTGGTGATCAACTTAGCTGAAATAAATAGAGCTGGGCATGGTGGTACACATGTATAATACCAGAGGCTTGGGAGGCTGAGGCAGGAATATTGTGAGTTTAAGGAAGGCCCCATTAACTTAGTGAAGCCCTAAGCAACTCAGTAAGTCTCTGTCTATAAATAAAACATTAAAAAGGGCTGGAGATGTGATTCAGTTGTTAAGCGCCCCTCGGTTCAATCCCCAGTACTACTACTACTACTATTAATAAAAAAGATATCTGGGAATCAATCTAACAAAAGAGGTGAAAGATCTCTACAATGAAAACTACAGAACACTAAAGAAAGAAATTGAAGAAGGCTTTAGAAGATGTAAAAATCTCCCATGTTCTTGGATAGGCAGCATATTGTCAAGATGGCCATATCATGTACAACCGAAAGAATGGGATCCTAATTAGAATGTTATACCCCAAGAATAGTGCCATGGAGTCGGGGTTGATTGGGCACTTAGCACGCTTAAGCCTCACTGAACCTCAAGTGCTGAGCTATGAGTCCAGTCTTCCCCAGACACAAGTAGATCTTGACTTATCCAGGCCACTTTTCACCACTGCTGCACTACTTACAGCATGCAAACAGAGAACCTGGATATTTATCTAGTCCATCACAGAAGAAAAAGAAAAAAAAACACACACAAAAAAACAGTGGTTAAACCACCAGAGAAGGAACTAGAGAAAGTAGAGAGATCCCACATACATCCCAGAAAGATAAAGATCTGACACAGGATTATGAAGAATGGAAAAGGAAAATTTTAAAAAATGCTGCCCAAACTCAAAAGACTACAGCAAAGTGATTGCAGTTTCCAGACTGGTATATGCTATAAACTTACAGTACACTGCCACTTCCAGGAAGATTCTAGGACTTTGGGATTTTGTTTGAACTTTTATAACAAGGACCTTACTGCCTTCATAGTAAAGAAGCCAGCACTAGGGCTAAGTTCTGTTCTGGGCTATGTGCTGGCACCTGCCTTAGCAACATTAAATCTACTATAGTGCCTCAGCTCTCCATAGGTCTCCACTCTCCCACAAGTTGTAACAGGAACCATTTTGCTTTTCAATTGTGTTTTAAGCTAAAGGCAGTTTCCCATTCTATCTAGAATATAAATTTCAAGCTGAATGAAATCTTATCAAATCTACTTAAGTTGTTGTGTAAGTTTTTTGGTTTGACTAAATATATTGCACAGCCTAAGTTTAAAAAAAAGAAAAAAGAATGTTATACCCCATGTATGTAAAATATGTCAAAATATACTCTATTGCCATGTATATCTAAAGAGAATAAAAAGTAAAAGGAAAGAAAAGAAAAAAATTTAAAAAATAAAAATAAATGGTCACTTTGAGCTTTGGAAGCATTTTCTAAAAATTTCCTTTTTCATTCTTCATAAATATACTAGATAAATAATGTTTTTAGAGCTCTATTCTTCTTGTGTGTGTGTGTGGTACTGGGAATCAAATTCAGTCTTGTGTATGTCAGGCAAATGCTCTCCATTGAGCTCCATCAGCAGCCTGAGTTCTATACTTTTGAGAAAAGTAATAGGTGAGGATTGAGGTTGTAGCTCAGCAGTAAAGTGCTTTCCTAGCATATGTGAGGCACTAGGTTTGGTTCTCAGCACCGTGTGTTTAAATAAATAATAATAGTCCATCAACAACTAAAAAAATTTTTTTAGAAAGTAATGAGTGAATGATTAGAGCACTTGAAAAAAATTCCATATATATGAATATGTATGTATGAATATATTTATGAATATATATGGATATATAAGCTCTAGATTACAATTTCTGACCTATTTTAATGTACCTGCATCAATTTTGTTGAAATATTCAAAGAACTGAAAACTTGGGACTAATATCTTTTCAACTTGACTTCTCCTGCTTCAGAGAGTTCTAGAACTATTCAGAGTAATTGATACTTGGCCAAACAATTTCCTGTATTATGTGGCTAAAGTTTCATATCTGGACACTTCTCTGAAACTTCTCCATCATTTGAATTTTTCATCACTTTGAGTACCTTAAAACTCTTGTGTTTTTTTGTTTTTGTTTTTTCAAGTTCAGTCACTGTTTGTGGTACTGGGGGACTGAACCACTCTACCAATGAGCTATATTCCCCAGCTCTTTTTATTTTGAATATATCCATGGAAAAAAAACACCTTTACCATGTTTCAGAATGATAATCACCTCAGAAGGTTCCTTCTTCCCTGTTAAGTCCCTTTTCAGAAATAATCACATTTCTGATTTTTTTCACCATAAATTAGTTTTGTTCATTTTCTAATTTTGAACAAATGGAAACATACAATATAAGCATTGTTTAGTGTTTAGCTTTTTGCTCAATATAATGTCAGTAATTCATTTCTTTTTACTCTGAGTTGTACTCCACTCTAAGAAATTACATTTTGCTTATCCAGTATCCTGATGATAGGATGATTCCAAGTTTTGGCTATAAGATTAGAATGATAAGAGTGCTTAAAAGATGGTATGAACTTTCTGTTACAGATTATTATGTGGACAGTTGTTTTTCACTTCTGTTAAGTAAATGCCTAAGAGAACTGCTGGAGCATAGGGCAGGTATTTTAATTTTATAAAAAACTGTCACGCTTTTTCCAAAGTGGTATACCATTTTATAATCCCACAAAAAATGTTCAGGAATTATGAAAGCTCCATATCTTTGCCAATTTGCATTTTCATGTATTCACTGATCTTCCTTTGGGAAATGTTGAATGTATGTCTATTCAAACGTTTGATCTACTTTTTAAAATCAGATTGTCTTTTTATTACTAATTTATAAAGTTCTTTATATTTTTTAGTATAAATCCTTTCTCAGAGATGTCCTGGAATCATTTTTCCTCCTATTTATTTTCCTAATGGTGCCTATTTATTTTCCTAATGGCACCTATTTATTTTCCTAATGGTGCCATTTAATGCATAGAAAATTTCAAGTTGAATCATCTTTTGCTTTTTTGGTAACTCTTTGTCCACACCAAGAAATCTTTGCTTACATCCAGATCACACAGATATTAGAAGTTTTATAGCTTCAGCTTTTACGTTTAGCCCATTGATCCATGTTAGATTAAGTTTATTTCCATATGGGTATCTAGTTCTTCCACTGAAGTGCTTTGGTGCCATTATGAAACCAACTGCCCATGTTGAGTGTGGCTCTATTTCTGAACTCTCTATCTTGCCTTGCAGCACTCCAACAGAATGTTGAGTAGAAATGGTGAACATCCTTACATCATTCCTAATCTTAATGGCAAAGCATTAAAAAACTTCACTAAATAAGTATATAGCAGTCAGTAGAGTTTTGTATACGAACTTTATCAGGGTAAGGAAGTTCATTTCTAGTACACATCAATGAGTATTAATATTGTCAAATGACTGGTATTTATTGATAGGACTGTTATTTTTTTTCCCTTTATCTTGTTAAAGATGGTGATCTGATGCTTTTAATTTATTGACTAACTTTTTAAAATATATATATTTTTAGAGTAGGTTTAGGTTCAAAACAAAATTGAGTGCTGGGTTCAATCTTCAGCACCACATAAAAATAAATAAATAAAATAAAGGTATTGTGTCCAACTACAACTCAAAAATAAATATTTTTTAAAAAATTAGTTAATGAGTGTGTAAGTGTGTGTGGGTGAGGGTACTGGGAATTGAAGCCAGTGGTGCTCTACCCATGTGCTTCACCCACCAGCCCTTTATTTTTATTTTGAGACAGGGTCTTACTAAGTTGTTGAGTCTGACTTTAAACTTGCAATTCTCCTACTTCAGCGTCCTGAGCAATTTTTCAAAAATTTTAACAATTCACAGCTGTACTTATTTTAATGAATTTAAAATTTTATCTTCATAGCTTTTAGTTTATGCTGTAGTACATGTTAATTTGAACCCTTTAAAAATATATTTCATACATGAAGAGAAAATAACATACAGTAAATTACTGCAGAATCTAAATCTTTCTAAATCTCTAATAGAAACTATCTTGGCTAAAAATGACAAATCACAATAGTAACAAGCTTGTCTTCTTCACTTACCTGTAACTTTGGTTCCAATAACCAGGGGCAAAGGAATTTCATCTGGGAGATCTTTGAATTGTGAAACATCTGCAACTTTCCTTTGTTGTAAGAGCCTTATTTTCTGCCGTTTCTGTTTTAATGCTGATCTCTCTTCCTCAAAAAATGCAGAAGAACATCTAGAATTATAAAAATCATATAAACTGATAACTATCCTATACAGAAACTTAAAAGTCTGACCATCCATTTCACTTTTCCCTTTTTTCTTCTCATTTCTTTTGAGTGCTAGATTTAAAAATGGGATTGTAGAAGTTATTACTCTGTAAGTTACTTTTAATTAAAAAAAGGAAATAGGGTGTTGCAAGACAAAGATTACATGTACGTCTAGATTATTCCTCCTACAAAGTAGGATTTGTTCACCCTCCTTTGACAAAAATGTCTGGAACCTAGGTCTCCTTTGAAGAATAAAGTTCAATTTCAATATTCTATTCAGAAGAATATGACATTTTCTCTCTGATCCAGTGAGCATATCAATATAGGTTTAAAGATGAAATCTGCCAGTATATGAACTCATAACTAATCATACTTCATGCCTTTAAGTCTGAATACTGAATTCACTTTTAACTCTAGGGCCTATCTTATTTCCATTTTCAAATTCTAGGATGAATCAAATCATTTAGCATGTACAAACCTGTAATCCCAGCTATTTGGGAGAATGAGGCACGAGGATCACAAGTTCCATGTTGTTGCACATATCAACAGTATATTATTTTTATTGATAATATTATACTGTATATTTCATAATTTGTTTATCTATTCACTTGTTGGACATTTGGGCTGTTTCCAGTTTGCTATTAAAGTTGATGTGAACATTAGTATATGAGGTTTTTTAATATTTTTTAATTTTTTAGATGTTGATGGACTTTTATTTTATTCATTTATTTATATGTAATGCTGAGAATTGAACCCAGTGCTTCATACATGCTAGGCAAGCACTCTATCACTAAGCCACGACCCCAGCCCTGTGTGAGTTTTGTATAAACCTATTCTTTCATTCTACTCCATCTAGGAGAGCCAAACTGTTTTCCAAAATGGCGATACTATTTTACACTACCACTATCAGTGTAAGAGACTTTAAGTTTCCCTTGGTGGTTTCCCTCACCAATATTTGGTATGTTCAGTCTTGTAATTTTGAACATTGTAGTTTAATTTGCATCTTATTAAGGATTAATGATGTTGAACATCATTCTGTGTGCTTATTCAATATCCTTATACCTATAGTAAAAAATCTATCCAAACCCTTTGCCAATTTGCTAATTGGGCTATTTGAGTTTTAATGAATTTTGAAGAGTTCTTCACACATTCTGGATATTAAATAAATGTGTACACCAGTCAAATTTTATGTAAACAGAATATTTAACATATTTACATGGTTTCAAATTTAAAAGATTTCAAAAGGTATTGAAAACTTTAATACCCATGTTTCTCAATTACCCAGTCTACTTCCCAGAGGACCATTATATATTTCTTATATGCCTTTCATTGATATTTTAGGCATACACAAGCAAAAAAAAAAAAAAAAAAAAAAACTTATGTTCTTTCCTTACTTCTCTCAATGGCTACAATATGATCTGTTATGTATTCTGTATTTCTTTCTTAATATATCTTAGCAAATTACTCTATTACCAATACACAAAGAGATCCTCCATTTTTGTTTTTGTTGCCAGGTTTAGACACAAGGTTTTGTGCATGCTAAGCCTGCACTCTACCACTGAACTACACTTTTAGCCCATCATTTTTGTTTTGTTATGTGGTTTCGGAATTTTCTATTTTAGGTAGTATACTTTAATCTTTCCCAAATTTATGACACTTAGATTGTTGCCAATCTTCGCTACTACAAACAATATTGCAATAAATACCTTTGCACATGTCATTTCACCTGTGTGCAAGTATTTCTGTGATATGACCTCTTAGAAGAATTAGGCTCAAGAGAATGAAAATTCATAAATTTGATCAATTTTTATCAAATTTCTCCCCAGAGATTATATACAATTAATCTCTCACCAGCAATATGTAAAAAAATGACTACTTCAACATAGTATCACCAATCCAACATGTTAAAGCTTTATGAACTTTGTCAATCTGAGAATTAAAAAACAGTACTCCAGCACACTTTGATTTTGACTTTTCTTTTTCTTTTTTGTTGTTGATGGACCTTTATTTATTTATTTATTTATTTGCAGTGCTGAGAATTAACCCCAGTGCCTCACACATGCTAGGCACTGAGCCACAATCTCAGCCCTGATTTTCAGTTTTCCCTGAGAAAAACTGAAATTTTTTCGTATTTAGAAGAGCCATTTTTTCCTTTCTTATGAATTATCTGTTTATAATCATTTTTTACTATGAGTTATTTGATTTTTTTTATAGACTTATAGGAGTTCTTTACAAATTAGGGAGTTAACCCTCTGTCTATAATAACAATTATAGATAGTTCTGTTGCTATCTTTTGACTTTTTGTTGTTTCTTGGTCATGAAAAATGTTATTTTTAGGAAGTCGATTTATTGATATTTTCTTATGGCTCTCAGCTGCAGGGCCTATTAGAAAAACCTTTTCCAATTCAAGATTCACAATATGCTGGTTTTCTCCAATCGTTTTGTTGTTTCATTTAAAAAATATTTAGGGCTGGGGCTATGGCTCAGTAGTAGAGTGCTTGCCTAGCATGTGTGAGGCACTGGGTTCAATTCTCAGCACCACATATAAATAAATGAATAAAATAAAAATCCATTAATATCTAAAAAAATTTTTAAAAATATTTAAATCTTTGATCTTTTTAAAAGTTTTTCCTGGTACAAGGCATGAGACACACCTTGTTTTTTCTCTAGATTTCTACACAGTAGTTTTGATCTCCATTAAACAAACAATCTGCTGGGCATGGTGGTACACACCTGTAATCCCAGTTAGTTGGGAAGCTAAGGCAGGAGGATTACAAATTCAGGCCAGCCTCCTCAATTTAGTGAGACTCTGTCTCAAAATGAAAAATAAAAATAAAATAGAGCTAGGGATATAAATCAGTGGTAAAACAAACCTGGATTCAATCCATACTTACCAAACCAAATCAAACCAAACAAAATAATAATCCATTCTCCTTCTCCATGTACTTGAAATGTAACCACTGAAACTGTTTTATTAAATTTCTTTAGACTTCCATGATTGTGTGTGGACTGTTTATTCTTCATTAATATTCTATTTATGTACACTCTCACATTGTTTTAATTATGGTCACTTAATAATCTATGTTGTATTCTAGCCCTTATATTTTCAATCTCAATCCTAGTGATTATTCCAATACTTCAAATAATATCTGATAAATTCTCTCTTCATTAGTTTGTTTTTTCAGAATTTCCCTATTTGATTTTCCCTTTTGAAATGTGAATTTTAGAGTTATCAGCTTAAAAGAAAAAAAGAGGCTAATGATACTTTCATTGGGAATGAATAATTTACAGATGAATTTAGGATGTTGTGTCCTCTTTTCTAAGATCATGTGTCTTCCCACTTGTTCAGATACACCTTGTTTGTTTCTTCCTTTCGATTTTTTTTGTGTGTGGGGGGAGGGTGGNTGATTTTTTAAAATTTATTTTTATTAGTTCTAATCAGTTATAGATGACAGCAGAAATTTTTTCGATTCATTGAACACAAATGGAACACAACTTCATTTCTCTGGTTATACATGGTGTAGAGTTGCACCATGTGTGCAGTCATATATGTACCTAGGATAATGATGTTTGTCTCATTCCACCATCTTTCCTATCCCCATACCCTTTCCCCTTCTCTCACTATAAACCAATTTTTAAGATTAGAATATTTCAAAAAGTATACTCTGGGCTGGCACTGTAGCTCAGTGGCAGAGTGCTTGCCTAGTATGTGTGAGGCACTGGGTTTGATCCTCAGCACCACATAAAAATAAACAAATAAAATAAAGGCATGCTATCTACCTACAACTACAAAAAATTTTTTTTAAAAAAGTATATTGTATGAATAATATGTATTATACTTTGACTTCTGTAGGGAAAGAAAAAGTATAAACTTTTGTTAAGAAAAGACTTCAACTTTCAATTAACTTTCATGGAATTAAAGGACTATAAGTATAAGAGAACTATTATATACTCAAAAAGACCTACAGAATTAAGAGAGGAAAATAAATAGTAACTGATATCCTATCTGGTAGACAATAATTAGAAATAGTATAGTTCAATATGCTAAAACATGCAAAATCACAACAAAAAGTCTCAAATAGTCTAATGTGATTATCAAAGATCATATATTTTTCAGTATAAAACACACCAAGTAACAAACTAAATTTTAATTTTGTTCTTATAAATGTTGAAAATATTAAAAATATTATCAGCAAGACTACCTTATAAAAGAGGGATAAAATAAATATTAGAAGTTCAATTAAAAATTCTTTTTTTTTTTTTTTGTGGTGCTGGGGATTGAATCCAGGGACTCGTGCATGCTAAGAAAGTGTTTTATCATTAAGCTAAATCCCCAACCCCTCAGTTAAAATTTCTCCTTGTATTTCATCTATGGAGATCTTTAAAACTAAGTTCCATTCCTATTTGTCTAAGTCACTTTCTAGACCTTCCTTAAACTTTCCCACCATTTAAAAATGAAAAAGTCTTACACATGCTTTTACTAAGCTGACAGATATAGAACTAATAATCTAATTCTGCTTCTAACATATTTCAAAATTTCACTACAAAGTAATATAAGGTTTCTACTGTGTTACTAGGTAGGATAACACTAGAAAAGGGAACATCATTTCACACAAAGAGAAATTTTGAAAAAGATAGATTAATTTCTTTTCTGTTTTTACATAAAGTAAAATAGGTAATTGAAGGAAACCTCTTGAAGTGACAAAGGGTTTCAAACAAGATAATAACAATGTACACATAATTTTAGAGCTTACTTAAATACTTTTAGGACATTCTTAAATATTTTGGAACACAGGAGGACACAGGTAATATAAAACAGTAAAATTATGTTAAACCCATGTTTAGAACAAAAATGAAATTGTACATTTAATCATAAGATGATAAATATAAAAGACCTTCATTAAAGTTGTTTAATAGAATATAATGACATATAATCCATTATTTTGAAAAGTTATATTTTGGTACTAGTCATCTATAGATTAAAAACAAAAAAAACTATGGCTAGGTGCAGTGGTGCACACACGTTATTCCAGTGACTAGGAAGGCTAAGGAGAACTGCAAGTTCAAGGTCAGCCTCAGCAACTTAGACCCTGCCTCAAAATAAAAAAATAAAAAGACTAAGGATGTAGCTCAATGGTAGAGCACTCCTGGGTCAATCCCCAATAACACACACATACACACACATAATTAATGTCATAATGATACTATCACCTATTTATTATTTTTATTTTAAAAAAATAATATTTTTTTACCTCCGTGGTTTTCCCATAAGCCGCCTGATTTTTCCCCATTCTACTCTTGTTAATTTTCTTGTTTTCAAATTAGGAAAAGATTCCTTTAGACATACACAGAAGTCATTATCACCTTCAAAAAGTGGTCTGTAAAACAGAAATGGTATTTTATTGGTTAATGCATGTTGTTTTCTTAAAAGACACAAAATTCAAAATATGCATTCCAATTTTCCACACCATACTAATCAAAAAATGTTAAACTTTCATATTGACCCTATCTATAGAAAAAACAGATACAAATTCAAAATATTGAAACTAAATCCTTGGTACTGTGAAACAATTGTTTGTATATAAATTACTCAAGAAATGTTGCCTGTGAGATTCCAGAAGAAACTGATTTTGTTCAATCATCTATATGACTATATATTTTGGGATGCTGTCCTGGCCCTGGCATTATATCTGATAAAGACAAACAATAATGCCAGCTATAAAGCATCTTTGCCCCAAGAGTATCACTCTTTGTGACTAAGCCTGGAGGATGCCAGAGGATCAGATTAGTTTTAGGGAATCCCAGAAGAACTCAGGTCACAATAGGACATCCTGAAAGCTTTCTTAAACCTACTGAAAACCTGTGAAAAAAATAAAATACTATTCACAGTGTGAGAAACCACGAATCCAGTCTCATACAATAGTGCCTTGTGCTCAAATATGTACAACCATTAGATTCACAAACTTCAGAGTAGGTAATGGTTTGGAAACTAAAAGGAAAATAAAGATAAATAGCCAGCACAATATGCACCAATAACAGCCATACAAGGATAGATTAGAAATCAGAACTTTTCCTCATTAACTTCTATTGTCAAATAACTGGATTTCAGACAAATCTCTTCTACTTAAACATTTATGTATAATTAAAATGCTTAAGTATCATCCCTAAAATATAAAGATTACCCTCCTAAAACATCTTATTGAGGCATTTTTACCATTAATAATAGTTTCTATATTATTACACTAGCACTAGATTTATAAAATAAATCTCATTCATTGCAAATAAAGGAGCTTTGTTTAGGGTATCTCTATAGTCTTTGTTAACTATAATGCAGAAATTATACTTTCATTTAATTTTTAACAAAAAATTCCCCCAAAAGGCTAGGGTAGAAAACTATGGGAAACAGAAATAAATCCAACTGCAATAAGGAATAGAAAACTGAATTCAACTGCTGGGTATGGTGGCATACACTGGTAGTCCCAGCTACTTGGGAGCCTGAGGCAGAATCATTTGAGCCAAGGAATTGAGACTAGTCTGGATAATATAACAAGACCATGTATAAAAAGAAAAGAAAAAAAAGAGAGAAAAAGAAAAGTGAACTCAAGAAAAATAAGATCTAAAATCAAAATAAGACTATAAAAAAGTTGCAGTTCATAACATTTGAAAAACTTAAAATTTCTAGTTCAAGTAATATTCATGATATAAGTCATGATACATACTTATCTATATTTGAATAGAACCACTCATATATGCACCATTTATGTGCTTTGGGAAGCTTGAGTAGGTTCCGTAACCGAAAACCAATCTTCTGTGAAGCTTTCTTATCTGGTGTTGACATTGTTGCTGTAAATTTCTATATGATTAAAAAAAAAAAAGATAAATTGTAGCTCTATTAAGTAAAAATAAACATTTAAAACAGTGATTTAAAAAGGTGAGTTATATTTAAGTACTCAAAAATTTTTATAGCACTTAACATGGAATTTATTGTTTAATAAACAAACATGATTATTTCTGACAAAGTTAAAGCCTCAAGTCTCACAACACAGTCTCACAAGGAAAGTGAAATATTTGCCCCCATCATGTTCACACTGCAACACATTATCAATTTAAGTACACAGGAAGAAGAGATTCATATGAAATATTCCTACCCGTCATGGGTCAGAAGAGTTCAGTAAGAGGAACTCTGCTGGGCTGGGTATGTAGCTCAGTGGCTGAACACTTGAGATCCTGGATTCAATTCCCAGCAACCAAAAAAATAAAAATAATAAAGGTATTCTGCTGAGAAGGCAGAAAGAGGGAATACACAGATGCATGCAAATAAGCAGTGGGCCCAGAAATGAATTCTATACCAAGTCAGAGAACTCTAACGCCATCCGAATATTTTAGATTACTGAAGAAGGGAAAAAAGCTTCACTAGTGTTAAGTCAGCATGATAACAAAAGCTGCAAAGTATAATAAAAGAAAACTTCAGAAAATATCACTCACGAGTATGGATTTTTAAAATCCTTAATAACAGTTTAATTAAAAAGAAACTTGGGGGCTGGGGATGTGGCTCAAGCGGGGCGCTCGCCTGGCATGCATGCAGCCCGGGTTCGATCCTCAGGACCACATACAAACAAAGATGCTGTGTCCGCCGATAACTAAAAAATAAATATTAAAAAATTTTCTCTCTCTCTCTCTTTAAAAAAAAAATATTAAAAAAAAAAAAAAGAAACTTGGGCTGGGGTTGTGGCTCAGAGGTAGAGTGCTTGCCTACTATGCATGAGGCACTGGGTTCGATCCTCAGCACCACATAAAAATTAAAAAAAGATATTGTGTCCACCTGTAACTAAAAAATAAATATGTTAAAAAAAAAAAAAAAAAGAAACTTGGGGCTGAGGCTGTGGCTCAGTGGTACAGCGCTTGCCTAGCACGTGTGAGACATTGGGTTCAATCCTCAGCACCACATAAAAATAAATAGGATAAAGGTATTGTGTCCAGCTACAACTAAAAGAAAACTTAAAAAAAAAAACCAAAACTTTACCACTGGAACATAAAAAGAATACAACACAACCTAGTGGAATTCATATAAGTATATAAGGATGATACAATATTAGGAAATTATTAATGCATTTTCATTATTAATAAATCAAAACAAGAAAAGTCATAATCACCTCCACTGATGCTAAAGACATGAATAATACCCATTAAAAACAAACTTAATAGACTGGGCACAATGCTGCATGCCTGTAATCCCAGAGCTCGGGAGGCTGAGGCAGGAGGATCATGAGTTCAAAACCAGCCTCAGCAACTTAGCGAGGCCCTAAGCAACTTAGTGAGACCCTGTCTCAAAACAAAATATGAAAAGGACTGGGGATGTAGCTCAATGGTTAAGCACCCCTGGGTTCAATCCCCAGTATCGAAAAATAACAAAAACAAAAACAAAAAACAGACTCACTAGAATGGAAATAGGTGAAATGAATGAAAAACAAATATACAACACATCAAAAATTTTATGATAGAACTAATGTAGTGCTTAAAGGAAAATTTAATCTATAAACTTTAGTTTTAGTCTAATCTATATTAGAAAAAAAGAAAGATCTCAAACTACCAACATTAACCTCTTTTCTGTTGCCAATAATATAATACCATAGAGTAGTTAAGTTATAAAGAAATTTATTTCAGCTTACAGTTCTGGAGGTCCCAGGTCAAGGGGCCACATTTTAGTGATGGCCTTCTGGGGACAGAGTCCCAAGACAATGCAAGACATTACATGGTAAAAGTCAAGGAGCTTATGGATTGTGTGTCTAAGTATTGGTCTGATCTTTCTCCATCTTCTTATAAGAGCCAACAGGAGCCAGGTGTGGTGGCACATGCCTATAAATCCCAGCAGCTCAGGAAGCTAAGACAGGAGGATCATGAGTTCAAAGCCAGCCTCAGCAAAAGCAAGGCACTAAGCAACTCAGTGAGACCCTGTTTCTAAATAAAATACAAAATAGGGTTGGGGATGTGGCTCAGTGGTTGAGTACCCCCAAGTCTAATCCCCAGGACCGCCCCCCCCCAAAAAGCCAACAGGATTCAATCATTGAAGTTCCACCCCATGACCTTATCTAATCACATCCCAAAGGCCCCACATTTAAACACCATAGTCAGATTTAAGTTTCCATTATCTTCATACCTCATAGTAGGGATTATATTTCAACACTTGAAACTGTGGGAAAACAAATCATAGCACTACCTTTCCACTGTAAGAAACAAGAAAAAGGAAGGCAAAATAAATGCAAAGCAACCTGAAGGAAGGAAATAAGATTAAAGCAGAAATAAATAGAAATTAAAAAAAAAATCAGTGAAACCACAAATTCTTTGAAAAGATCAACAAACCTTGAACTAGACAGAACAACAAAATAAAAATAAATGGATCCTTTCATAACTTGATGCAATAGGTTCAATGTGTCCACTCAATTTCATGAGTTGAAACTTAATCTCCAAAGTAACATGTTAATGGTATTTGAGAGGACCTTTAAGAGGTGTTACATCATGAGGGCTCCACACATATGAATGGATTAATCCACTCACAGATTAATAGCTTGTTAAGAGTAGCTTTGTTTTATAAAAGCAAGATCTCTCTGGCACACTTGCTCTGTCTTGGCATGTGATATGATATACCATACCATGATCCAGCAGAGCCAAGAAGGCCCTCATCAGATGCTGAGCTGATGCCAATACTACACTCTTTACACTCTTAGACCTCCAGAACCTTGAGCCAAAATAAACTAGTTTTCTTTATAAATAATTACTTGTTAGTAGTCAGTCATAGCAAGAGAAAACAGACTAAAACACTTGATAAAACCCATTTTTCCAAACTGCAATCCAAAAATCTGTACTGGGTTGGAGATGTAGTGCAGTAGTAAAACCCCTGCCTAGCAAGCTAAGGCCCTAGGTTTGATCCCCAGTAGTGGGGAAAAAAGAAATCAGTATCATTCTTAATGTTAAAATACTAAAAACAGCTGGGCACGTGTGGCACACACACTAGAATTAGGGAGGCTGATGCAGGAGGATTTCAAGTTCAAAGCTAGCCTCATCAACTTAGTGAGGCCCTAAGCAACTTAGTGAAATCCTGTCTCAAAATAAAAAATACAGCAAGGCACAGTGGCACACGCCTATGAGCCCAGTGGTTCAGAAGGCTGAGACAGGAGGATCACAAGTTCAAAGCCAGCCTTGCAATGGCAAGGTGCTAAGCAACTTAGTGAGACTTTGTCTTTAAAATACAAAATAAGGCTGGGGATGTAGCTCAGTGGCCAAGTGACCCTGGTTCAATCCCTGTTACACCAAAATAAATAAATAAATATGAAGATAAAAAACACAAAAGGCTAAGGATATGGCTTAGTAGTTAAACACCACTGGGTTCAATCCCTGGTACTAAAAAATAAAATACTAAAATCACTTTAATTTAAATGAGGAATATAACCAAGAGATCAACTATTACTACTATTTTTAAACACCATTTTGAAGGAATTGGCCAAATAGGTAAGAGAAATAAAAAACAGAAAGAAGACATAACTACCACTATTTTCAAGTGACATGACTATCCCAGAAAAGTTAATTAAAAAAAAAACAACTGTAATCATTAAAAGAAAATTAAATAAAGTAGATGAATACAAAGTTGATATGTAAAGATCAGTATCTTAAAAAGAGTCACTATAAAAAAAAAAACTGTCTTTTCTAAAAATAAATGAGAAATAGTTAGATAATAAAAGAAAAGCTGAGTACACACACCTGTTAATCCTAGCAATTCAGGAGGATGTGACAGGAAGATTGCAAGTTCGAGGCCAGCCTCAGCCGCTTAGAGAGACGCTGTCTCAAAATAAAAAATAAAAAAGGGCTAGGGATGTAGCTTGGTGGTACAGCACCCTTTGGGTTCAATCCCCAATAGGGGGATGAAGCAAAAATAAGAAAAATCCTGTTTTTGATAGTAAAAATGATAAGAACAAAATATTAAGTATCTAGAAATATACCTAAGAAATGTGCAAAGAAATGGAAAAAAAATTAACTATTGAGAGCAATTAAGGACTTAAATAAGTGGAATCACAACCAGTTCTTGAATAAGTAGTCTACATTTTACATACATGTCATTTCCTATAAATAAGTTTATAATATTATGCAATCCCAATAAATTTTTTCCTACTCAAGTTGATTGTAAAGTTCATGTGAAAAAATAAAAGTCCAAGAATACTGGGCAAAAAAATCTAAAAAAATAAACATACATAAAATAAATGTCCAAGAATACTCAGCAAAACATCTAAAAAAAAACATACATAATATCTTGTTCAGACATTAAAAGATAACATAAAGTCATGCTAAAACAATTTGACATTAGCACATATAAACACTCAGTAGACACAGAAATAGAAAGTTTAGAAGTAACCCCACATATATATATATTAGGAATTTAGTCTGTGATGAAGAAAGCATTTTAAATAAATATATAAAAGATGGATTATATTAAATATCACCAGACCAACTAATAGAACCTGGGGAGAAAAAATAGGCTGCAGTTTAACTTCCTTACTTAATCCAAAATAAGTTCCAAATATATTGAAGATTTAAACATCTTAAAAAAATAAAGTAAATGGGGCTGGGGATGTGGCTCAAGCGGTAGCGCGCTCGCCTGGCATGCGTGCGGCCCAGGTTCGATCCTCAGCACCACATACAAAACAAAGATCTTGTATCCGCTGAAAACTAAAAAATAAATATTAAAAATTCTCTCTCTCTCTCCCCCCCTCCCTCTCTCACTCTATCTTTAAAAAAAAATAAAATAAAATAAAGTAAGAAGAAATATGTAAGAATTCTCAGACTATAAATTTTAGGTTAGGGACCTAGGCCTTTCCAAGCATGACAAACTCAAGAATTTATAAAAAGCACAGTTAATTTTTTTTTTGAAATCCTGCTTGTTGAACAATATAGAAGCAAAAGCAAAACCCAAACTACAAAAGAAAAAAAATTATAACCAGTATAAACAGGGAAAGGTTAATATTCTTAATACATATTAAAGTCTTATCAATTAGCAAGAAAACAACTAAAATCCAATAGAAAAACAGGAAAGAAACAATTTAAAGAAATAGTTTTGAACATTGAAAAGTATCTCAACCTCACTTATAGATTAAATGCCAACAAAAACAAGGCACAGTGGCACACATGAGTAATCCCAGCTACTCACCTGACTAAGGCAAGAGAATAGCAAGTTTGAGGCCAGAATTGGCAATTTCCTGAGACCCTATCTCAAAATAAAAAGTATAAAAAGCCAACCATGTGGCTCAATGGTAGAGTGCCCCTGGGTTGATTCCCTAGGGCTAGCGGGAAAAGAGTTTATTTCTACATATCAGATTACAAAAAATCTGGATGTTTTATATACTGAGTTGGCCAGCATCTGGGAAAACAAGGACTCTGCTATATTGTTGGGAGAAAGCATAATTTGGCACTACTTTAAAAACTTTAAATGTGCATACCCTATGATCCAGCAATTCCACATTTTAGGCATCTGTCCTAGAAAAACACTTGCAAATTTATACAAACATGCTTGGGATGTTCACTGCAGCATTGTTTTTAGGAGTGAAAACTTAGAAACCATTTAAATGCTCCCAAATGGGAGAACTTGTAAATAAATTATGGTATTGCATAAGAATGAATATTATACATTGGTAAAAAGAAACAAAATATTGAATTCTGTTTGCCTATGTATCAATGTAGCCAGATAGGAGAAAAAAAAATTTTTTTTTTCATGGTACTAGATTGTGAACCCAGGGCAGTCTACTGAGAAATATCCCCAGCCTTTTTTATTTTCATTTTGAAGCAAGGTCTCCCTAAATTGCCGAGGTTGGCCTTAAACTTGTGATACTCCTGGCAGCCTCTGAATAGCTGGGATTACAGGTGTGCACCATTGTGTCTGACTCAAAAAAACCCAAAAACTTTTGAGTAGGGAAAAAAAAGATACAAATGATGTATGGAACAATATCAGGGAAATGATGCTAAAGTGTAATTGGAAAAATATTTACATTTTAAAAAACTATATGTGTTAAATACTACTACATATTTCCTATGACAACTGTCTTAAATTAAGAATTTTATTTGAATTCCACCTTTTTTTTTTTTAACTAATAGTAATCTGTTTTAGAATCCAATTCAGGATCTCATACTTGGAAAATTAAAATTTTAATGTAAAAATAAAAATTTTGAAAGTCAGGAGATGATTAGCATAACAACCAAATTACCATCAAATATTCTTATCACAAAAAATGCTACTTCTTTCTATTGAATCAGTGGCCCACATTTTTAAGTTGGATATTGGTTGGATGTATTTACATACATCCAGTAACACATAATAAAATTATGTTAAAGACATTCCTGTTGAGTGTGAGGAAATAAATTCAAACTGTTAATGGGAATATAAATTATTAAAGTTTTATGGATAATTATTTGATAGTATCTTCCAAATTTTAAATGTAAATATCCTTGTAGCAACTATACTTCTGAGGGTTTATTCAATAAATGAAAAATGAGGAGTGACTACTACTTGGTACAAGGTTTCTTCTGCAGGTAATGAAAATATTCTAAAATTGTGGTGATGACTGTGCATGTTAAGAACCATGAAAGCATATTTTTTAAGTAGATGAATTATCTAATATGTGTTTATACCTCAATAAACCTGTTCATTTAAAAAACCAGGACTCTGCAGATAGGCTGCCTACCATGTTAGTATCAACCTTCACTTTCCAGATTTCTGATCTTGAGCAAGATATTTAACTTCTGTATGTCTGCTTTTTCATATGCAAAATGAGGAGTAATGGGATAGTAATCTATCTCATGGGGTTGTTGAAGATTAAAGTAATACATATGAAATGCTTAGTAAGTACTCAATACAAGTTGGTTTTCATAATTCTTGAATTTTGGATGGTGTTCTTTAAATAAGCACACAGAGAAGCTCAGATGTAGCTCACAGGAAAAGCACTTGCCTGGCAGTGCAAGGTCCTGGGTTTAATCCCCAGCACCCCAAAACAAGCAAACATATGGTCAAAATGCATCAGATTTAGAGAATAGGACTAGAAGGGTGAGAGAATAAGCCACATCACATAAATGAAAACAGAAAAAAATTAAGAGGTGTAAAGACTAGTAAAGAAAAACTCAGGAGTATATAAAACTTTCCCATATAAAGAAATCTCACATCATGTTTGTCTTATAACTGTTCTGTATTGCGCAGAATTAGAAAAAACTTTAGAAACAGTCCAAGAAGGAGTGATGTGCCTGGGAGAGAGGGCAGTGGATAGAGCTTGGACAGGGCTGTTTCAGAGTCACAAAGACCAAAGTTTTCTGTATGTGTGAATCATGCAGACTTTCCGTAACAGTTCTTCCAAAATCTAACAGAATTGTTATTTAGCTATTTCTTATATTCATTTGACCTTATATTCAACATCTACCAAGCCAAGAAACACAACATTTTACTTTCAATGAAATAAAAAATTTAAATTGCATGTCAGGTGTTTCTGTACATTTTCTTGATGCTTAAAAAAAAAAAAAAAAGTTTAAGACGCATTTTTTTCATTCTACAAAAGATGAACATATTTTACTTTTTAAAATTATCATAAAGTTGAGAGTTTGGGGGTAGGGCATATTACCGGGCATGTCTTTATTTGATGAGAAACCCACTTCTATTATTGTATTGAAAATTTTTGCTTTATAATACTTTATAAGGCTGGGTTTGTGGCTTAGTGGCAGAGCGCTTGCCTAGCATATGTGAGGCACTGAATTTCATTCTCAGCACCATATATCAATAAATAAAATAAAGGTCCACTGACAACTAAAAATATTTTGAAAAGAACAAAAATAGGAATAATTATATCAAGTTATAAATTTGATAGGAGAAAAATTACATTATTCTTAAAGTTAATATTTTCTTGTCCAATTTTCATTCCTTTGATTCTTACCTGCCCAATGAGTTTTTTAAAAATGTAAAAAATATAAAAGGAGAGGTTGGGTGTAGTTCAGTGGTGCAGTGCTTGACAATGTCTAAGGCTTTGGGTTTGATCCCCAGCACCTCCAAAAAATGAAAATAAAAAAGGAAAGGAAATATGATTTCATGTTATATATTTTCTTCTTTTGGATAAAGAAAATACTTCCCTTGGTGATAAACATTTTCTCCCCACTTATTTCCATGCAAAATTCCAAACTGATTTGATACTGCCAAATCAAATTTGTTTAATGTCAACTATCTTCATGGTTACAGAATGATAACTGGCTTTCTACTGGTTTAAAGTTACCCAAAAAACCCATAAAATTTTCTAGGTCACTAAAATAGGATCTGAGCAGCAGTACTGAATTAAAGAAATGAAACTGTTACACAAATATAAAAGAATACATATCAACTTTATTGCATTGAGCAACTGTTTACTTCCTTTCACATGAAAAAATTTTAGCATACACATACCTGTGGAACCATTGCAACCCTCTGGTTTCTTTTAGGTGACTTTGTATTTATTTGTCTGTCATCTTCATCAGAAAAGAGTCGACTTCGTTTTGAATTTCTAAAAGGCTATGATATAAATTTTTTATTTAATGAAAAAGCAGAATACTCCTCATTTTTGTTCCAAAATATAATCCTATATTTGGAAAACACAGCTAACTCTGGATTATCAACAGTAATGAAAGGACTAAGTATGAGTATTACAAAGTACATAAAGCCACATAATCTTAGATTTAGAAAACAAAAATATATATTTATGCAATGTGTTCACAAATGCAATACTTCTCTGATTAAACTAAAACTAAAACCTAAGCTCCTTAATAGTCTGGAAGCCTTAGATGATGAAGATAGGAAAATAAATTCTGGAAATTCCAGTTCAAATTATATTGGTTAATACCAGTTGGGTGAATTACATGTCTGCTGCATAAAGTTGGGCTGGAACAAACACATTAAATGACTCTAGAATAATATGCCTAAATGTATATAATATTATACTAGATCAGCTGTCAAAATTATTAATTGAATTTCCATTTGTAAGAAAAAAACAAGATACTTGAAAACATTCTTTAAAACTAAAAAAAAAATTAAGTAGCAAAAGTACATAATACACTAATGGGTAATATTTTTTTCAAAATTTATAGTTCACCTTAGGTTTAGAGGTTTCATGAATAAACAAAACAGAAATAAGACCCACATCCTTTTCTAAAAGATTTCCTTCTACTCAGGAAAGATTTTCAGGCCTATTTGTAAGGGAAATGGGTACACAGAGCTAACAAAATTTGGTCAGTAACCAACAGACCAAATTAAAATTAAATCCACTGTGTCTTTACACTTCAAAGCCCATATTTAAATTCCTTCTACCCTATCCCCCTTCTCTGACCATGAGCAGAGAGGAGGAAGAGAATGATGAAACTGATGCGATGGAACTACAAAATTCCCTACATACACTGTGGCCACTACCCAGGCTACTGCTGCTGTCCATCCAAGTTCTAGACTTGTTTGATGATTGACCCCTAAAACCTGTTAGCTACCTGACTGGGCAGGCGAGAGACAGAGATCTGAAAATTGTTAGTCATGAAATTTAATGCTCATTTCTACTTTTCACCTCCAAATGCACTAATCCTTGACAAGATTTTAATACCTAACACTTATTTATATATCTTGCTGCAGGAACGAGAGTCACAAGAAACTTTTTGTGTATCTATTAAAAAGTAAGACTTTTGCTTAGCATAATATTCTCCAACTCCATTCATTTATGAGCAAATGCCAAAATTTTATTCTCTTTTAATGCCGAGTAATATTCCACTGTATATATATAGCAGTTTCTTTTTTTAATTTTAAAATTTTTTTAAATACACGACAGCAGTGGAATGCACCACAATTCTTATTACACATATAGAGCACAATTTTTTGTATCTCTGTATATAAAGTATGTTCACATCAATTTACAGCACAGTTTCTTTATCCATTCAGCTATTGATGGGCATCTATGTTGGTTCCACAGTTTAACTATTGTGCATTCAGCTCCTATAAATATTGGTGTGGCTATGTCACTATAGTATGCTGATTTTAAGTCCTTTAAGTATAGACAAGGGGTGGGATACCTGGGTTAAATGGTGGTTCCATTCCAAGTTTTCTAAGGAATCTCCATACTGCTTTCCAAAGTGGTTATACCCATTTGCAGTCCCACCAGCAATGAATGAGTGTACCTTTTCCCCCACATTCCCAAAAACTAAAGGCCAAATATTTTCTCTGATTAGTGGATGCTGATCTATTAGAATGGTGCATGGGAAGAATGGAGGAACTTTGGATGGGAAGAAGGGAGGGGAAGGAGGAACTATGAGGGTGGGAAAGATGGTGGTATGAGATGGACATGATACCCTAGGTACACGTATGATTGCACAAATGGTATGTCTACACTGTGTACAACCAGAGAATTGAAATGTTGCGCTCCATTTATGTATGATGAATTGAAATGCATTCTGCTGTCACGTATAACTAAGTAGAACAAAAAAAAAAAAAAAAAAAGNCACGCATGCCAGGCGAGCGCGCTACTGCTTGAGCCACATCCCCAGCCCCCCCTTTCTTTTTGTTTTTTAATAATTCCTCCACTTCAATTGCCAAAACTATCTCTTCCTTTAACTCTAACTCCTAATTTAGGACACATGTTTTTTTGCTTCAATATTTGGAACCCTTGGGGCTGGGTTTGTGGCTCAGTGGTAGAGCACTTGCCTAGCATGTGTGAAGTACTGGTTTCAATCCTCAGTACCACACATAAATAAATGTGGAACCCTTGATATATGAAAATAAAATTAATGTGATGTTTCTGTTTTTCTTAATTTAAAAAAAGGTCTATGGAGTTGTATACAACCAGGAAGAATTCAAACAAGTGATTGATTAAATATATTATAAAAATAAAAGGGAGTGAGTTTAATTTTTGTAGAAAGGTATATTTAAATATGTAGAGATTCATAGAAAACTGGGATGAGTATAGATAGGATAATTATTTTTAGTCTCTTCTAGTTGCTCATCAGTAATTTCTAAAAGAAATTTATTTTAGTTGTAGTTGGAAACAATGCCTTTTTTAAAATTTATTGTTACGTGGTGTTGAGGGTCAAACCCAGCGCCTCGCACGTGCTAGGTGGCCACAACCCCAGCCCCTGTATAATTCTTCTTCTTCTTCTTCTTTTTTTAAATATTTATCTATTTATTTCAGTTGTAGTTGGACACAACGTCTCCATTTCACTTGTTTACTTTTATGTGGTGCTGAGGATCAAACCCAGGGCCTCATGCGTGCTAGGCTAGCACTCCACCGCTGAGCCACAACCCCAATCCCTGTATGATTCTTTTTTAAAAACGAAATAGGGCTAGGGGTGTGACTCAGTGGTACAGTGCTTGCCTAGTGTGTATGAGGCCCTAGGTTTGATCCCCAGCACTGTGAACAAATAAATAAAAAAACATACACACATACAAAATAAATAAAACATAGCCAGGCATCGTAGTGTACACCTATTGCTGCAGCTACTTGGGAGGATACTTTGAGCCCAGGGGTTCAAAGTTAGTCTGAGCAAGATAGGGAGACCTGTCTCCAAAAAAGAAAAGAAAGAAAAATGGATTTAATATTGGGAGAAAAAGATCAGAATACTTTTTCAGATATCTATCTATCTATCTATCTATCTATCTATCTATCTATCTATCTATTTATTTATTTTGCAGGGTGGAGGCCAATACTAGGGATCGAATCCAGGGCCTCACACACACTAGGAAAGTTTTCTACCATTGCTCTATAATCCTACCCCCTAGATTGACTGATCTATCTATAGATAGATATTTGTATGTGTGTGTGTGTGTGTGCGTGTATGAGTGAGTGATACTGGGTACTAAATCTAGGGCACTCTACCCTGAGCTATACCCCCATCCCTTTTTTATTTTTGAGACAGGGTTTTACTAAATTGCATGAGGCTGGCCTTGAAATTTGCGATCCTCTTGCCTCAGTATCCTGAATCACTGGGATTACAGGCATGAGCACTCAACCCCACATGTATATTTTAAGAAGGACAAAAGAAAAGAAGTGGAGGGTGTGGGATATAGCTCCGTGACAGAGTACGTGATGAGGTCCTGGATTCAATCCCCAGCACCAAAAAAAAAAGAGTGATGGAACTGATCTGTTTAGGCAAACCAACCAAGGTATTCTAGAAGATAAGTTGTCTCAAACAGG
This sequence comes from Marmota marmota marmota, assembly GCF_001458135.2. Taxonomy (NCBI): domain Eukaryota; kingdom Metazoa; phylum Chordata; class Mammalia; order Rodentia; family Sciuridae; genus Marmota; species Marmota marmota. Next base: position 22,353,355 of record NW_026000016.1, on the reverse strand, counting down.
TCTTCATTTGATAAATCACTACAAAGCACAACACAGTAGCTTTAAAGACACAAAGGACTAATGAATTTTGAGAATATTTAGCTTGGTTCCCAATTTATTTACCTAGTAGAATCTTAACCAAGAGATAAAATTTAAAATGAACCATATTAAGAGGGCTAGTTTACTGTACCTATTCAAAAGAAATAATGAGATCAAGGAATGTCATCTAGCTTTTTCTCATTAAGAGAAAAGTACTATTCTTCTTTTATTGCAGGGAACTTGCATTATTACTTAGAAGAAAAGATAAACCATTATGCAAACATACAGCTCAGCACAGGTTTAATAAATGCTTTAAATTTATATAAGATCTTTCTAGAATGTGTAGTTTGGAGTTTTTAAAATAATTTTAAGAAAAAAACTTTTCTTAACTTCTAATAATTCAGGACAATTCATATGTTCTAAAAGCTTATGAATTTCAAGTTATCAGTAAAAATCAACAGCTAAAATAAATAATAACAGAAGGAAAGAGAAATAATATCAAAATTAATTTTATTAATTAAATTTCTAGGTTATAAACATCCCCCAAAACAATATAATTCTTACCTTTTAAACTGACAAGGGCTTTTGCTGAAGAGCCTACAATAAAAAACAAAACAAATTAATAATCATTTCAAAAATCAAAGTGAGAAAAAGAACATGATTTGAGGGTAAAAGTAATCCATTTCATTTGAGCAATGTTGAGTTTGAAATGATGCTGGTATGTGCAATTAGAAATAAGTAGATGGCTAGACATAGTGCACACACCAATAATCCAAGCTACTTGGGAGGATCACAAGTTCAAGGCTAGTCCTGGCAACTTAGAAAGACACTGTCTCCAAAAAAACCAAACCAAATCAAACAAAAAAACAAAACCCAAACAAACAAACAAAAAACAAGGAGGGAGGCTGAGGATAAAGTTTAAGGATAAAGTACCCCTGGGTTCTATCTATCCAAGAAATAACTAGTATACAATTCAAACTATAAACCAGAACTCAAATAGGGTAAGAAAAAATTGGAGAGACATCTGGGAGTCCTGTTAAAAGCTGTGAGAGTTGGAAACCATTCCCAGACAGGAAAATGTAGAAAGAGGGAAAAAGAAGAATAGGGACAGAAGTAATTTTGGATCTTAACTCAAAATGCTTTGATGGGCTGGAGGTACCGCTCAGTTGGTAGAATGCACAAGGTCCCGGGTTCAATCCCTAGCTCTGCTGAGGGGCAGGGCGGTGTACTTTGATGCTAAAGAAAAGAGAAACCGAAATGACATTTATTCAGGAAGGATCAGATGAGGTAATGGAGTAGAAAAGCAAAATGGAAATGATTTCAGAGACTGTCATAGCAGGCCATAAGTCCCTAGAAAGTCTAGAATGTAGGTATGCATGACACTTAAAAAAGAAGTGCAGAACAAACAAAAGGGGCTAGCATAAACTTGAAGGGATTCACTAGATAAAACAAACTTTAGGGTATATTAGAATAACCAGGAAGCTCCTCATAATGCAGAATCCATACTATTAATAAAGCTTTTCAGAGGAGGTAACCCACTTTGAGAAACTGAGCTTTTGGTTTTGGTGTGAATAAAGGACAATATCTATGGATGAAGGGTGCAGGAGAATCAATAGGGAAAAATGTGTTGAAGTGTAATGACCAAAGGTAGTAAAGTCACGGACAGGAAGAGTTGGGGAAGAATGCCATAAAATCTTGCTAAAAACTTCAAACAAAACAACACAACTGAAAAGCAGCAAAGTAGACAGTGCCCATATCATTGCAGCTAGTAAGAGAAATACAGTTCATTTGAGGAAAAAGTAGTAACCATTCACTCATGCAATGAGTATGTATTGAGAGCTAACTGCCCATCAGTCTCTGCTCCGGACAACAGGGATACCACAGAAAGCAAAACAGTCCTGTTCTTCTGAAACTTACATATCTACTGAGGGGAGATAAACAAATACACAACAGGTGATGGTGAACACTCTGGAAAAAAGTACAGCAGGATAAAAGGGCCAGTGAGTGTGGGAGTAGGGGAAGGGTAGACTATTTTTATATGAAATGCTCATGATTAGCTGTTCTGAAAGGAAATGTTGGAACAGGGATCTGAAGGAAGAAGTATAAGCCACAAGGATATCTATTTCTGTTCCATGAACACAGGAACCATATCTTACAGATTCTGACCTACCATCTTTTTTAACCTTTTCTTAGAGGCAGTATGGCCTAGTGGTCAAAATAACAGGTTCTAGGTTGACACTAGTTGTGTTTGAATCTTGGCTCTGTCACTTTAGCAATGTTACCTCCCCCAAATTACTTAACCTCTCTGTGCTGTTTCTTCATGTGCAAATGAGTGAGTTAACATATATACATAAAAGTAAAAAACAAAAAAAACATATATACGTAAAAGTGTACTCAGCACATGGCTAATTTTCATAGTGGTTACTATTAATATTATTTTGATCAATTTATAAAATCTTTTTAAGTTAAGAGCATGAATTTTAGGGCTGAGGATATGACTCAAGCGGTAGCGGCTTGCCTGCCATGCGTGCGCCTGGGTTCGATTCTTGGCACCACATACAAAAAAGGATGTGTGTCCGCCGAAAATTAAATAATAAATATTAAAAAAAAATTCTCTCTCTCTCTCTCTCTCTCTAAAAAAAAAAAAAGAGCATGAATTTTAAAGGCAGGTAAATCTGATTTAGAATCCTACACTAACTGGATATTCATTCAACCAATATTTACTGAATGTTTGCCATAGCACTGTTTTGTATTGTTTGGGGTGCTGGGGATCAAACCCAGGGCCTCATGCATGCTAAGCAAGTGCTCTGCCACTGAGCAACAGCAACTGTTTTAGTGACTGAGGTTACCCCAAAGGACAAGACAGACAAAGCTTCTGCTCCCAGGGAGTTTATATTTTAGTGGAAAGAGACATACAATAAACAAGTATATAAATAATAATTATAGTTTGTGGCAATTGTTATTAAGGAAATAAACAGGGTGATGTTTACGTGGGGGAAGTTACTTTATATAGAGTAGTTAGGGAAGGCTTCTCTGAGGTAGTAACATCTGAAAAGAGCTAGCTATTAGAGCACAGGAAGTCAAAGCATGTATGGACAGAAGAAACAGGGGAAAAGCCCTGAAAAAACAGCTTAGAATATAAAAACAACATGAGAGGAGAGGGGTGCTGGGGGAAAGAATTATTGTACAAGGAAAGAGTATAAGAGAAAAGGTCAGAGGGGAAGCCAGGTGTTATGTGTAGAACTGGGAATGCAGTATAAAGAAAAATAGAAACAGTACCCGCTCTAATCTGGTTAGGCTACTAACTGAATTATCACATAAACAAGCATGAAACTGCAACTGTGACAGCTGCCACTAAGAAGTTACACAGTGGTACGAAAAGATTTAAAAACATAACCTCATCCAGGAGGATGGAAAAATAACTCACTAAAGTTCAAAATGGGATCTAAATGATAAATAGAAGTTAACAGGAAGTGAGGGGAGAAAAAGTATTCCAGTTGAGAATAGCATGTGCAAAGGCCCTGCAGAAAAGACAGCCTGGTGAGAATGAGAAAGGTCCAATGTAACTCAAAGGGATAGATTGATAGGGTGATACATAGTGAAGCTGGAGAGATAGGGAGTAGCCATATCACAAACAGCCTCATAGCTAGCTACAAATGGGTTTTAAACAGGATGGCATGCATACATTTTGAAAGGATCCCCCCTGGCCTGTATATGAGGGGAGGGAGTAGATTAATGGAAAGCTGAAGTAATTAGTGTACAAAAGAGATGATGACAACTTGGACTAGGTGATGGTAAGAAGCAGGTACAACTGAGATATTTAGATCGTAAAAGTTCCAAGACTTGGGGCGGTGGCTCAGTGGTAGAGCACTCGCCTAGGCACTGGGTTCAATCCTTAGCACCACATTAAAATAAAGGTATTGTGTCCAACTACAAATAAAAAATAAATATGTTTTTTAAAAAGTTCCAAGTCTTAGCATAGGTTTAAACATGTGAAATTAAAGAGAGGAAAGTGCCAAAGATAAACTCTAGGTTTCTGCTCTGCCAGCTAAATGCAAAGTGGAACCATTCATTAAGACAAGAACCAAAGAAAGTTATCTATATCCTGTGGTGGGATTATGAACCTGTGAAGTTTGAAGGGGCCTATGAAGTATCCAAGAGATATGAAACAATAAGAGATTATCAAGAACAGGAGGAGCTCAAAGGAAAGACCTGGGCTAAAGATAGCTTCAGTTTCCTCGAATACTTGCATCAATTCAAATGAAGATTAAATTAATAAATTTTGCACAGCATCTGGTTCCTAGGTAAGTACTCTATTAATTATAGCTTTTATTATTGATAATGTTACAATGGCTATTAATATATTAGCTAGCTCCCTAGACTAAACTTGGCCAAAAAAAAAATTGCTATTTCCAGTATTAAATTGAAATCACTTTTCCTTTTCAAGATCCTGTCCATTTTAATTAATAATGCCTACTACTCTACATTTGGTTCCATGTAAGTCAAGTATTTATGTATATATGATAACCAGGTAAAGCAATTCTAGCTTTCAACAAAGCTATAGTCTGACTAAATAAGACATATACCACACAAACATGCATGTCCCTGCCCAACACACCAATGTACCAAGGGATGTCACAAAGTAATATAAATGATTAAGTTATTCAGTTTAAGAATGTAGCTGGAACTTGAACCTTGTATAAATTCCAAGTCTTTAAAAAGAACCACAGTAAGAAAAAGTTTTTCATATGGTAGCACACTACGATTATTAGGCCCACCTAAATCACAATCAACTGTATTCTCCAAAAAAGAAACAATAAAATTCATGGATGGTCTACAGTTGTGCCCTGTCCAATACAGTAGCCACCAGCTATTTAAAATTGATTAATTAAAATTTAAAATTTCATTCCTCTGTAGCCACATTTAAAGTGTTCCACATATGGCTAATGGCTACCCTACTAGGCGCTGCAAAAGAAAACATTTCCATTACTGACAAAGTTCTTTTGGGATTTAGTGCTAGTCTAGATCACATTTAAAACCCAAACACTTTGAATATAAACTTTTCACAGCTTGGCAACCTAAACTTTGAACTTCAGAACATATGAAGAACATATGTCCTCACAAAATAATGAGCATTGGCAATATCTTGAGCTCTCATTTTTAAAGTCTGCCTTGTGTGCAGATAGATTTAATAGTGAGTAAGCTTTTTGTTATACTAAAACTCTCTCCAAGTGATACATATACACGAACTTCAGTGAGTGGGGATTCAGGGCCATTTTTGTAACTAACTCAAACGCAATACCTGCCTTTCCGTATAATTTATGCAATACTGAAAATTACAAACTTTAGTTTCATTATCCTTAAACTATATATGTATATATGATAACCAGGTAAAGCAATTCTAGCTTTGATGCCCAGTCCACACAAATATGAGTATCCCTGTCTTAAGAGG
>NW_026000016.1:22244957-22346204 GCF_001458135.2 Marmota marmota marmota | reverse complement strand
AGGGTGGGAGGAGGGAGCGGCCGCGCGGACGAGGCCCGGCGCCCGAGCGCGGGGGCGCAGCGCCAGCTTCTGACGTCCCGGCCCGGGCCGCGCCCGCCCGCCCGCCTGTCCTCTGCCGGGGCTCGCTCCCGGCGCGCGTTTCGCGGCTCGCGCTGCAGCTGTGGGAACTGCAGGCTGTTTGTTCCGAGAAGGGAACGGGAGTAAGGCCCCGGCGGGCCGAGGCGTGAGGCAGGGAGGGGGCACCTGTGGCCCCGACACGGGAGAAGAGCCCTTGGTGTTGATCACGTTACGCCAGCGGAGCTTTCCATGAAGTCAAGTATTCTCGGTTCCCCAGACCCACGTTTCTCAGGCTCCTCGGTCACCCCCCAGCCCCGAGCTTAGCTGCTGCAGCCACCTAGTGTGTGGGTCCAAGACTCAGGATCTCAGCGGCCTCTGGTGAGCCGGGGACTCTAGCTCCTGAAGATTGGAAAATGAGCTCCCCGTGCAGCCCGGAAAGAGAGACCTTGAGAGGTCGTGAAGTTAGTCATTTAGGCAGGCAGCTAAGAACTGTTCTGCTCAGCCTGTGCATCCTTTTGACAATGGTCCGTGTAGTGAACTGGGAGAGAACTACAAAATGACTAACTGATGGCTTCCTGGGGATACATACTAAAACTAACAGTGGCACTACATGGTGATTAAGTACCTTGATCTAAATGTAATGAGGAAACTGGATGAGAATTGATCCTTTATTGAAAGAATCCAGCAAAAGATTTCACAAATTCCTGTTTGTAACAGTTTCCAGTAATAAACCACTGTTTGTGGGTTTTTTTGTTTTTTTTTTTTTTTACAATTTCTTCAACAAATGTTTTTGAGTAACAAGCCTTTTCTCCAGGAATTTATGGGGAATAAGAGGTAGGACAGTTAAGAATTGAAAAAAACCACATGATGAATTCCAGAAAATCAAAGAAGTTAAAAAGATGATACATTGAGATGAAAACAGAACAAACAGGCCAGCCAAGGCTAAGAAATTGAACTTGCTGTGAGCATTGTAGCAATGACGAAGTCACATTTTAAATAACGGGATTGGCGTGTTTCCATTTGTTTTAGAATAAAACTTTTGAGAAATGGATTGAAGGGGAACAAGATGAGAGTTTGGAAACCAGGCGGGAGGAAGTCTTTTGGGGCAAGCCAAGAACAGCAGAGAGATGTCTCTTCAACTGGCTGAAGAAGTTCAGAAGTTGTGTGGAGGCCTGATTGGGATTCTGGCTGATAGTTGTAGTTGTATAATCTCAGACAAGTTTGCTTCTTGACTTAATTCTGAGTCCCTCAACTTTTCATCTGTAAAATGCAGAGGGTTAAATGAGTTGATAGATGTAAAGACCTTATAATAGCTACTAGCACGCAGCAGTTAGCCACTACTACCTCTGGCACTGGGTAGAATGTGACACATTGGTGGGGGATGCAATCCACCTCTCAAAGAAACAAGGAAGTATGGGAAAAAAGAGCTTGCTGAGTCACTCTGGTGTGAGGAAGAGAGCCTCATTAGTGAAGCCATGGATAACTGAGTACTGGGATGGTGTAACAATAGTCCACTTTATGCTTTGGATATATTCCTTAGTGCTTTGCCACTACAATTTATTTTTAAAAGGGACTTTTTTTCTCTTCTTCTGTCCCTGCTCCTTCCTAATCTCACTCTGGTCCATAACCCAGAGGAAACAGAATTACCTTTCTTCCCAGTTTTAGACAGATTTATCTGTCCTGGAGCACATACCTACCATAGGAATGAAGTCATCCAGACTTTGGGGATGGTACTAGAAGGTCTCAGAAATGACTATCTCCCAAATTAACAAGTGAATTACAACTTCCAACAGAGTGTTACCGCTGTTGACCGGTGATGAGTCCTTGCTTCCCCAATGTTGAAGAATAACACCAGAGAAGCACGCGGAGGCAAGGTCAGAGTAGAAATTAGAAGTTTATTAAAGGACAGCAGAAAAGACTTCTCCTGGGCTGGGGTTATGGCTCAGTGGTAGAGCACTCCCCTTGTACATGCAAGGCCCTGGGTTTGATCCCCAGCACCCCAAACAATACAAAACAGTGCTATGGCAAACATTCAGTAAATATTGGTTGAATGAATATCCAGNAAAGGCACAGGGTTTCTTTCTGGGGTGATAAAAATATTCTAAAACTAACTGAGGTAATGGTTGAACAACTCTTTTTTTTTTAATGTTTATAGTTGTAGTTGGACACAATACCTTTATTTTATTTATTTATATGTGGTGCTGAGGATTGAACCCAGGGCCTTGCATGTACAAGGGGAGTGCTCTACCACTGAGCCATAACCCCAGCCCAGGAGAAGTCTTTTCTGCTGTCCTTTAATAAACTTCTAATTTCTACTCTGACCTTGCCTCCGCGTGCTTCTCTGGTGTTATTCTTCAACATTGGGGAAGCAAGGACTCATCACCGGTCAACAGCGGTAACACTCTGTTGGAAGTTGTAATTCACTTGTTAATTTGGGAGATAGTCATTTCTGAGACCTTCTAGTACCATCCCCAAAGTCTGGATGACTTCATTCCTATGGTAGGTATGTGCTCCAGGACAGATAAATCTGTCTAAAACTGGGAAGAAAGGTAATTCTGTTTCCTCTGGGTTATGGACCAGAGTGAGATTAGGAAGGAGCAGGGACAGAAGAAGAGAAAAAAAGTCCCTTTTAAAAATAAATTGTAGTGGCAAAGCACTAAGGAATATATCCAAAGCATAAAGTGGACTATTGTTACACCATCCCAGTACTCAGTTATCCATGGCTTCACTAATGAGGCTCTCTTCCTCACACCAGAGTGACTCAGCAAGCTCTTTTTTCCCATACTTCCTTGTTTCTTTGAGAGGTGGATTGCATCCCCCACCAATGTGTCACATTCTACCCAGTGCCAGAGGTAGTAGTGGCTAACTGCTGCGTGCTAGTAGCTATTATAAGGTCTTTACATCTATCAACTCATTTAACCCTCTGCATTTTACAGATGAAAAGTTGAGGGACTCAGAATTAAGTCAAGAAGCAAACTTGTCTGAGATTATACAACTACAACTATCAGCCAGAATCCCAATCAGGCCTCCACACAACTTCTGAACTTCTTCAGCCAGTTGAAGAGACATCTCTCTGCTGTTCTTGGCTTGCCCCAAAAGACTTCCTCCCGCCTGGTTTCCAAACTCTCATCTTGTTCCCCTTCAATCCATTTCTCAAAAGTTTTATTCTAAAACAAATGGAAACACGCCAATCCCGTTATTTAAAATGTGACTTCGTCATTGCTACAATGCTCACAGCAAGTTCAATTTCTTAGCCTTGGCTGGCCTGTTTGTTCTGTTTTCATCTCAATGTATCATCTTTTTAACTTCTTTGATTTTCTGGAATTCATCATGTGGTTTTTTTCAATTCTTAACTGTCCTACCTCTTATTCCCCATAAATTCCTGGAGAAAAGGCTTGTTACTCAAAAACATTTGTTGAAGAAATTGTAAAAAAAAAAAAAAGAGAAAAGACTTCTCCCGGAGGAAGAAGGGGACCCAAGAGGTGGAATCCGTGGAAGTGTGGTTGTTTCCCCTTTTTATAGTTCTTTCAGTGATGGAATGTAGGTTGGAAGGCCCAAGGGGTGGGACACAGGTGGGCCAAAGAAGTAATCTGGGCAGGAGGGACTTCATTAACACTTCTTTGGGGGCTGGGGATGTGGCTCAAATGGTAGCACACTCGCCTGGCATGCGTGCGGCCCGGGTTTGATCCTCAGCACCACATACAAACAAAGATGTTGTGTCCGCCGAAAAATAAAAATGTTAAAAAAAAATTCTCTCTAAAAACAAAACAAAACACTTCTTTGGGATGGGCTATCTTCAAATCTGCTGGGGCTGTTCATTAACATTTCTTTGGGATGGACTTTGGGCCTAGGGCTTTTCTTGGGACTTCATTAACATTTTAAGAGTTGCTCAACTTTTTCGGAAATTCATTCTCAACAAGGCCTCCATTTTAGATTTCACTCGATATTAGACCCGATTTACCTAACTACACTGACTGCCTAATTTTAAATCTGGCTTCAAGAGAATTTATGAAATGCAGCCTTTGAGTCACCTTTTTAAAGCCCCCTCTTCCTGCTGATGGGCAGAATCACAGCCTCTGGGACAGGAGTTCCTTGTGTTTCTCCTTTGCTAGCAAAGCAATAAACCTTCTTTTCCCTTTTGGATTGGCATCCTGGACATAGAGGGAGCTTTCAGCAACAATAGAAGGGGGAACAAGGAGGGTGGAAGTTCAATTTGACAAAGTAACCCTTCACAATGAATTTAACCCCTCCTGTGTCTTCTAACACATTCTGATCTGCTAAGAAGATGAAAACACTGGTCCTAGCACCTGAGGGCCTTTAGCAGCTTGCATTTCATCATCAATTTGGAGTTATGAAAAATCAACCCTCTAAGAATGATAAAATAGAAACAAACATGAAAGAGCCTAGGGGTGTGAGAGAAGCAGAAATTCTGTGAATATCATGATGGTTGGAGTATTGTTAGACCAAGGTAAACTAGGTTTTATTCTGAGGTAGTTTTTACATACACATAACAGCAGGGTTGCTGATTAAAACAATATTTTTAGGCCCTTCCCCCAATAATCTGCTTTTTAAAACTGGCTCAGGTATTGTTATAGTAATGGAAAGCCGATTAACCCACTGTACTACCTAGGCTATAATGTGAAGATAGAGTGAAAAAAAATTAGATAATAAGATAAACACAGTGGCTTATGCCTGTAGTCCCTGTGATTTGGAAGGCTGAGCCAAGAGGATCACAAATTCAAGGCCAGCTTCAGCAATGCATCACAACCCTGTCTCAAAATAAAAAATGAAAAGGACTGGGATGTAGCTCAGTGGTAAAGCACCCCTGGGTTCAATCTCCAGTACCTAAATTAATTAATTAAATGTTGAATTTTATGTTATTTTAACCACTCTTTTAGTCTGTTTTGTACTACTAAATCAGAATGCCTGAGACTGGGTAATTTATAAACAACAGCTTTATTTTTTATGTTTCTGGAGGCTAGAAACTGCAAGATAGAAAGTTTCACATCTAGAAAGGGCTTTGGTGCTGTATCATCCTATGGTAGAAGTCAGAAAGGAAAGAGAGGGGCTGGGGTTGTGGCTCAGTGGCAGAGTGCTCCCCTAGCACGGGTGAGGCACTGGGTTCCATCCTCAGCACCACATAAAAATAAATGAATAAAAATAAAGGCATTGTGTCCACCTACAACTAAAATATATATATANCCAGTATTGGGAATTGAACTCAGGGGTGCTCTACCATGGACCTACATTCCCAGGCCTTTTTATTTTTAATTTTGAGATAGGTTCTTGTTATATTGATGTGGCTGGCCTTAAACTTGGTCTCAGCCTCCAGACTCGCTGAGATTACCAAAAGCGCCACACCGTGCCTTATTTTAATATACACTGCACAGGCATCCCACACTGTTTCACCACATTTTTAGTGAGCATTGTAAAAATTTAATATAGTTTTTTCAGATGTTCTTGAATAATACTCTGATGCTAAATATGATTAAATCAGCAAAATAAATTCCTATTAATTGTGTAGCTAGTTTAGATGTTCTTAAATCACTGTATTTCTTTCAAAATTGGATGGCTGATCATTATGGAAAGCATAAAATTAAAGTAAAATCACTTGAGATCAATAAGCCAATTATAGATCATGCTTTTTACTGATTGTAACAAAAATTCTATTTTTGATGTTTTTATTAGTACATCATAGATAAAATGATATTGGGGTTAAATTTTGACCTAATTGTGCACACATGGAATACAGTTTGCTCCACTTCAGTCCCCAGTGCCTCTTCTTTCCCTCCCCCTCTCTCTTCCCCTTTAACCCTTTTTCGACTGTCCTCCTTTCATTTATTTATTGCACTTTTGATTGATGTTTAATAGACATGCATAAAGGTGAAATTCACTGTGGCGTGTTCATATAGGCACCCAGCACCTAGAATAATTTGATCATGTTTATTCCACAGTTTCTCCCTTTTCCCCTCCCTCCTTACTCGCCCTCAATTCATTTCCTCTACTCCGATGATCTCCCCTCTATTTTCATCGGATATATATATATATATATATATATATATATATATATATATATTCAAAAGAAAAAAGAAAGGAAAGAGAGGTTGCATGTGAGAGAGAGAAGTGGCTGAATTCACACTTCTATCAGGAACCCACTTTCTTGTTGACTAATCCACTCCCACAATAATGACATTAATTTTTTAGGAGATTATATATATATATGTATGTTTGTTTTGGGGGGTGGGGGGGACTGGATATTGAACCCAAGGGTGCTCTGCTATTGAGCTACAACTCCAGCTCTTTTATAATTTTTTATTGTGAGACAGGGTCTCACTAAATTATCCAGGCTTGCCTCCAACTTGTGATCCTTCTGCCTTAGTTTCCTAAATCACTGGGATTATAGGTGTTTGTCACCATGCCCAGTGCCTGTGGACACTGGGGATGGTACTAAAAGATCTCAGAAATGACTGTCTAACAACATTCTAACAACAGTCTAACAACATTCTAACAAGAGCAACCACAATTTTAAAAATTCATATTATACAAATATCACACAGTAAATATACATTTACTAAATATATATGCATAGACTAAACAATAAAAGATACCCAATATTAATGGTGGTTAACTAGGAAGGTGGGATTTGGGTGATTTTTATTTTCTTTATATGTATATATATAACTTTTCTACAGTAAATTTTTTATGACTTTTATAATAAAAACAACCATTGAAAAAAGGTGGTATATCTGTACAATGGAACATTATTCAGCCATAACAAGAATGTACTGATAAATGTTACAGTGTGAATGAAATTTGTAAACATCATGCTAAATAAAAGAAGCCTGTCACAAAAGACCACATAATGTATGATTCCATTTATATGAAATGTCCAGAATAGACAATTCCATAAAAACAGAAAGCGGATTAGCAGTTGCCAAGGACTGGTAAGGTTGAAGTGGGGTATGGGGAGTGATTACTAAAAGGCACAGGGTTTCTTTCTGGGGTGATAAAAATATTCTAAAACTAACTGAGGTAATGGTTGAACAACTCTTTTTTTTTTAATGTTTATTTTTTAGTTGTAGTTGCACCCAATACCTTTATTTATATGTGGTGCTGAGGATCAAACCCAGGGCTTCGCACATGCTAGGCAAGTACTCTATCACTGAGTCACAACTCTAGCCCCTGTACAACTCTTTACATATACTAAAACCATTGAATTTTAAATTTTAAATTGATGAATTGTATGGTATATGAATTATATCTCAATAAAACTGTTGCCAAAAAATATTATTTTCAGATTGTTAATCAGCTTTCTGTCACTATAAAAAATACATAATCAAATTATAAAGAGAAAAAGGTTTACTTTGGTTCACATTTTGGAGGTTCCAGTCTATGGTCCATTGTCCCCATTGGTTTGGGCCTGTGGTAAGGCAGCAGGTGACAGAACACTACTCTTCATCTCATGGCCAGGAACAAGAGAATGAAAAGGGGACTGGGGTCTTTCAACCCCCTTCAAGGCCATATCCATCCCCAGTGACCTAACAACCTCCCACTAGGTCCCACCTCTTAAAGGTTTCAGCATTGCCCAATAGCACCACCGTGGGAACCATGCATTTAACACATGGGACATTGAGGAACATTCAAGATCCAAACCATAGCACAGACTTTAGGATTTGTCTCCATCTAAAATCTTTGGTAGTTACTTTGTACCAGATCCCTTTCTAAGTCACTTAATGAAAATAAGTCCAAGAGGCACTCTACTGGGAGATGTAAAATGATTGCTGCAAACAAAGACTGACATTAAACTGCTATCCGTTCCACTCTGACTTTTCTTCCAAACATCTTACTAGTCTGCAAATATGCTAGAAAGAGAAACTGCTTTTCCTGTTGGACCCAAGTGGCTACAGGAAGATGCAAACTGAATTCCTAACAGATCCTGCTTTTTTAGAATGAGTCCTAGGAGGGTCATCAAAATACCTGTATCTCCTGAGATCCAGGTGAATCGACCATTTGGTTAAAGTGGAGGAGGGGATTATTAAACCTGTCTCTTAGGGCTATAGTGAGAATTAAATGAGATCACTTATGTAAAATACTTGGCTCACATCCCAGCACATAAACACTAGCCCTCTACCACTCTATCTTATGTCCTGCTTTCCTAAGTTATACCCAGAAGGGACTAAATATTGTTAGCTCTTTTCCAAGATACTGCTTCTAAAGACATTGTTCTTGGCAAAATTTACTGGTATATCCCAGGTTATTTATGGAAGTCTCTTTGTTTCCAATTTGCATAATAAAGCCAGGATGAGGAAGAACAACACTTCCTTGAAGGAATAGCAGTAACCTCTTTTGCCAGATATCTTTTGTAACAAACTATAAAAAGTTATAAGAAAGGGCTGGGATTGTGGCTCAGCAGTAGAGTGCTCCCTGAGCATGGGCGGGACCCGGGTTTGATCCTCAGCACCACATAAAAATAAAGGCATTGTGTTAAAAAAATGTTTTTTAAAAAAAGTTATGAGAGATTATTCTATGGGAAGGAAAGTAGAGAGAGATACTCACCACACACAAACACTCTCAATCACTGTCCAGAATTTCTTAAATAAATTGGGGGATAAGTTGAAGTTAGGGAGAGGAAATGTAAGAAGAAGTATTAATGGCAGAGAGGCATGCACAAAGGCATAGTTTTTATTCCAGGAATTTGGTATTTAAGATGAAGTGTGACAAGAGGTAATGTTACTAGAGTCCTAGGCCAGAGGGTCCTAACAAATCAGGTTCAGCCACTCACCCAAAAACCAAATGGAAAAAGTAAAGGGGAAAAGCAAGAAAGGAACATGAATTTTTACAGCCATACTGGGAAGATGAGGTGAAATCAAGCATCTTGACCCTGTCTTCAGGGCACTAATATGCACTTCAAGTTTACATAGAGAATGAATAGGGGCAGAGAGCTAAAGATATTCATAATTAAGTAATCTTGGTCAAACTGTGGTCTGATTGATTGGGGGTGGGGGGATGAGTACCAGGAATTGAACCCAGAGGTGCCAAATCACTGAGCCACATCCTCAGCTTTTTAATATTTTATTTAGAGATGGGGTCTTGCTGAGTTGTTTAGGGCCTCCCTAAGTTGCTCAGGCTGTCTTTGAAGTCATGATCCTTCTGCCTCAGCCTCCTGAGCCACTGGGATTACAGGTGTGTGCCACTGAGCCTCGCTGGTCTGATTGATCTTTGTATCTGTTCTGGTTCTGCCAGGTGGGGCTTCAGAGAAGTCCTTATCACTGTAGGGGAACAATTTGGTTCCCATGAAATAGTCTTGCTTAGGGAGGCAAGCCTCAGTTCCTGTCATGGGACAACTGCTCCTGCTTAGGGGCATGATCTCATGATGTGGTGATTGTTATGGTTTTCATGTGAGGTGTCCCCCCAAAACTCCTGTGTTTCTGCAGGAACATTCAGAGGTGAAATGATTGGATTGTGAGAGCTAGACCTAATTAGTCCATCCTAGATTGAATGAACTGACTGGGTAGTAACTGTAGGCAGGTGGGGTATGGTTAGAGGAGATAGGTCACTGGGGGATGCATCTTCCCTCTGGCTCCTTCCCTCCCCAACTTCCTTGTTGCCATGAGCTGAGTGGCTTCCCTCCACTAGCTTTTTCTCCATGATGTACTGCCTCATCCTGGGCCCAGAACTACGGAGTCAGCAATGGTCTCAGTCAGACTAAGACCTCTGAAACCGTGAGCCCCAAATAAATTTATCCACCTTTAAGTTGTTCTTTGATCACACTGACACAATCTAATAGTGATCTGTTGCCTCAGTCTGGCTGCAGCAAAATAACGGGGTGGGGTGGGTGTGGGGGGGGTGACGAGCAACTTGTGTAGATTGATACAGCAGGAGTGGGAGCCGTTTATTGTAGGACAGGAGGGGTATGTATACATTCCACACAGCTTATCTTAATTAGCATAAACTAGATACATCAGTCAACCAATAAGAAATCTCCACACTTAATGGCTCTCGCTGGCGTTACTTCACAAACACTCCCTCTGGCATTTTGCCAGGCGCCATCCAGACTTGTTTACAGACTCTAACAATCTGTCTGCACCACTCTGTTTCTGGAATTCAAGGTGACTACAGGTTTAGGGCAATGACTAAAGACTTCTAGTTGCTGCTCCAGGGGTTCTGGAATAGGATGTTGTTAAAACTGGTAGATGAATGTCACTCTCTGCAAGTCCTAAAAATATCTTAGTTACTCATTTCAGTGTCCTTGGTTTTGAAGAGAGAAGAGATGGGTTGGGTAAATTTAAGGCTAATAAACCTTGCATTACACTCCTCAAGTGATTAACATGATTACATGCAGAGATGAGTAGGAATCTGACCCAAAGTTTAAAGTAAGAAAGAAGACAGATAAAAATGAAGGCAGAGATGCTAAGATTTTTATCCTGTTTTAAATTTTTATCCTGTTTTTATACCCATGGGGCATGTGTAGGCCCAAGAGAACAGTCAGGGCTTTTAGCAAAAGCAGCCTCTAATTCCCTTTTTCAGTAAGACTATAGAGAGAAACAGGGAAAACACAGAGTATGAGGGGGTGCACTTTTAAAACCTGGTTGTAAAGTGGGTTTTGGTAGCCATGGAGGTACATCACTCCTATCTCTAGCTGTGTTATGGTTTAGATATGAGGTGTCTCTCAAAAGCTCATGTGTGAGACAATGCAAGAAGGTTCAGAGGAGAAATGATTGGGTTGTGAGAGTCTCAACCTAATTAGTGGATTAACCCCCTGATGGGGGGTTAACTGAGTGGTAAATAGAGGCAGGTGGGGTGTGGCTGGAGGAAGTGGTTAATGGGGGGGTGTGTAGCTATGGGGGTGGAGAGTGAAGATCTCTCTCTCTCTGCTTTCTGATCATGATGTGAGCTGCTTCCCTCCACCACACTCTCCCGCCATTGTGTTCTGCCTTACCTCAAGCCCTGAGGAATGAAGTCAGTCCCTTCTACGGACTAAGACCTCTGAAACCATGAGCCCTCAAATAAACTTTCCTCCTCTACAGTTGTTCTGGTCAGATCTTTAAGTTGCAGCGGCAAAAAAAGCTGATTAAAACAAGCTGTGAGGGGTGCTGTTAACTGATAGCCTTTAACTGTTGCCCACTAAGATCTACCACAGCATTCACACTAATGCCATGCTCTCTCAGGCTGCTCCTAGTCAATAACTGAGCTTGGCATTGATGCTGGAGCCAGGCCATTTTCACCCAACTAGGGTCTTTGCTCTGAGCTCCTGCATGGCATGATCTGAACTGGCTACATGTTTATCCACAGAGCTGCCTGGAGCATGATGGTGAACCTTGGCTAACCACTATGGAATATGTCAAATTATATTCTATATTGGTCTGTGCATTGTTTGAGAGGCTGCATGTAGCATCCTTTCGGCACCATTTAAAAGTAGTTTCTTTGTTGGAACTTAAAGAATTTCCATGACTAAAGCTGGTCATGGAGTTGAAAGATGTCTATATGACCAGCTCACTCTAAGAGCTCCAACCATGGTCAGCTCTGGACGTCCTGGTACGCAT
Source organism: Marmota marmota marmota (assembly GCF_001458135.2). Taxonomy (NCBI): domain Eukaryota; kingdom Metazoa; phylum Chordata; class Mammalia; order Rodentia; family Sciuridae; genus Marmota; species Marmota marmota. Next base: position 22,334,604 of record NW_026000016.1, on the reverse strand, counting down.
GCCCATGATGATTCAAGATGTGGAAATACAGCACATCCTGTGAGACCTCGCAATGGGAGGCCAAAAAAAGCCTGTATCTGAAATCTCCAGCCTCTTGATTGTATCTGCTACTACCACACTGTATCCTTTGTGGGTAAAACCTTGGTATGTCAGTAAAAACTGTCACAAGTCCTTTCAGCAAGTAAACACAGAAGGTAACTCAAGTGTAATTAACACAACCTTCCATCAGCCTAGCCAGGATTTCCTCAGAGCTGCACTGTAGTCTGAAGCTCCTCCCAGCCAATGGTCCTTTCTTCCCTTCCTCTCTCTCTCCTCTTGCTGGTTGCAGACCAACATTCTGATTTGAGGCTCCTCTCCACCCCTGCCCACATACTCATGCTCTCTCCATTCTTTATTCTTCAAAATTGTTTCCCAAAACCAATAGATATTTTGTACACTTGATTCTGTCCTAGTACCTGCATCTCAAAGAACCTGATCTGGAACACATGGTATTAGGAGTGGTCTGGAAAAGCAGATAATTTGGGACTGATAACTCCTTACCTGGCTGGCAAGGTGTATCCCATCCCCAGTGAAATGTGGGACCTGGAGAATACTTACCATGAGGTGGCTGAAGATGTCACGGTGGTGTTCTGGGAAAAATTCTAGGGGAGAGGAAGATCTTTGCTGGTGAGATGATTCAGGCATTCAAGACAGGAAAGGAACTACTTAAAAGGACAGTGGAGTTGGCTGGTTATTATAAGTTGTACTAATGTCTTGTATAGAAATAATGGAAAAAGGAATTAACAACCTAAACACTAAGCAGAGAGCCTATGGCCTCTTTGGTAGTTTACAAGCAGACTGGTAGTGCCTCCACGAAGCATGGACACAGCTTAGGAGCAAACTTAGGACTTAATACTTATTGTCATCGAGCTCTAAAGACATTTAAATAAGCAGTCAAGGTAGGTTTCCTATGCTAATATCAGAATCCTGGTGGAGAAGATATAGACCCTGACCCGTGAAAAGGAAGCATCTGTGGGGAGGTCTCAAAGATTTGGCTCTGCAGACTCAGAAGTGAAAGAAGTGTTTAACCCTTCCTGTTAAGAGCTAATCTTTCCTCTGTGTTGGAAGAACTGCAGAATCTGCTCTCTGACAAACAATAGGATTCCCCTTCAAGAGTGTGTTCCTTGAGGAGGCCCAGAAGACATAAAGCCAGCAGGCCTGTGCTGGTGAAAAGAATAGCAGCATTAAGGGGAAATTCAGTGGTGACTCTTTTCTGCAGATCAAGGGTGATGGTAGGAGAGGCAGTCACAGGCTGGACTCACTAAGTGTGATAGATGCCCTGATGAATATAATAGAGGCAAGATGACAGTGCTCAACAAGAGAAGGTAGAGGGTATGCTATGTCTTTACCATAGAAGTCAACAAGATTGAGGGATAGCCAATGGAAATTGACCTGTGGGACATGTGGAAATGGAAATGGTTAATAGAACATGGTATTTCTAGAGGCAAGATATAGAAGCAGCTAATAAGTCTGTTGTTTTTCTATAATCAAAAGAAGGCAAGATTAGAGGAGTGGGAGATTGAGGACAATCCCCCAGAAAAAAGTCATGATCCCTTGCTTAATTCCAAGACCTATGCCAACTTTCAGATCTGGAACCCATTCCTAGCCAGACTAGGAAGAAGGACTCTAACACTGCAACAAGTGATAATTATAATGATTCCCAGTCAATCCCCAAAGGCACTTATGAGGAAAGTGACAAACCCAGATATTTCAAGAATTATTGAATGCAAAGTGTTATGGTTTAAGTAGTGTCCCCCAAAAGCTCACGTGTGAGAGAATACAAGGTTTGGAGAAAAAATGATTGTGTTATAACCTTAATCTAATCAGTTAATTACTCCCTGATGGGATTAACTGGAGGCAGGTGGGTGTGGCTAGAGGAAGTGGATCCTTTGGGGCATGCTTTTGGGGTATATATTTGTATTTGGCAAGTGGAGACCTCTCTCTCTACTTCATAATCATCATGTGAGCCACTTCCCTCTACCATACTCTTCTGCCTTGATGTTTTGCTTCACCTCCAGCCCTGAGGAATGGAACCAGCCTTCTATGGACTAAGACCTCTGAAACTCTGAGACCTCAAATAAACTTTTCCTCCTCTGCAATTGTTCTGGTCAGGTTCTTTTAGTCACAGCAGTGAAAAAGCTGATGAAAACACAAGGTCTAAGTTGACACTGAGAGTTACAGACCAGAAGACATCATAAATCCCCTCTAGAGTAGAATATAATAAATGGAGTCCTTATCAAAGTCAAGCTTATAGTAGATCTGCTGTGTCTGTGGATGTACCCGGTGGTCATTTCTGTGGTCCCTGAGCTGGAATAACCTCTCCCATGTGGTCCATGGGGTTAGAGCTACTATAGTAGGAAAGGTTAAAGGTTAAATGAAAGTCCTGAATCTTTCAGAAGATATTAAATTAAAAAAAAATCAAATCCTAGATCTAAAGTATATCTAGTCTGGTATTTGATTTTTAAAAAATCATTCTGTTTAATACAGACACATTTTAGTTAGCTTTTTGACATTGTGACAAAAAGAACTGATAAGAACAATTTAGAGGAGGAAAAGTTTATTTTTGGCTCATGGTTTCAAAGGGTGAGTCCATGGTTGGCTGACTCCATAACTCTGGGTCCAAGGTGAGATAGAACATTGTGGTGGAGGAAAATAGCTCAGAACATAGCAACAGGAAGGAGAGAGAGCTCCACTTACCAGGAACAAAATATAAACCCCCAAAGGCATGCCCCAGTGGGCTAGCTCCTCCAGCCACACCCTCTCTACTTCATTTACCACCCATTTGATCCATATAACTCTCATAATTGAATTATTTCCCTCTGAACATTCTTGTATTGTTTCACACATGAGTTTTGGGGGACACTTTATATCTAAACCATAACAAGAAAAGTTTTCAGCACTTATAAAAATCATTCAGTCACACTTGCACATACTAAATATTTTCTCATGTTCAACAAAACTCATCCAAATAAGTTGTTCCATCATCTAAAAAGAAGAGTAACACTGTGGATGTAGCTCAGTGGTAGAGTGCTTGCCTAGCATATGTGAGACCCTGGGTTCAATCCCCAGCAATAGAAAAAGACAGAAAATGTCTGTACAATCTGTACAAACAACTCTCAGAGGTTCTTCTAGTTCTTCCTTTATTGTTATAACACTTAACAACAATAGCTCTTCATCTCACTGGGATCTGAATCTAAAATTATATTCTTCCTCACAAACCAAGTATAATCAATTTCATGTTCACCCAAAATACCATGAAGAGTCACTACAAGATTGAGAATGGTAATGAATTCATGTTAAACAATTGATGTGTTCTATGGGACCCTATTTCATGATGTACTATTCAGTGTTTCCACTGCTGTGATAAATACTTGAGATAAAGAACTTATAAAGAGAACAGGTTTCTTTTGGCTCATGGTTTCAGTCTATGGTGGCTTGGCCCTCTAGCTTTTGGGTCTGTGGCAGCACAGTACATCATGGTGGGAGCATGTGACAGAGAAAACGGTTCACCTTATGGTGGTAAAGGGGCAAAAAGGGAAAGAGGAAAAGACTAGTATTTCAATATTTCTTTAAAGGCATACCCTCTGTGACCTAACTTCCTTATATTTGACCCCAATCCTAAAGGTTCCACCACCTTTAAATGATGCCACAGGCTGGTGGCCAAGCCTTTATAACACATGGGAATTCCTAAATCAACTTTTAAATCCCTCTTTGTTGCCTTCTTACTCCAGTTGAGTCATTTTCTTCAAGTTCCCCTGGATGATCTAGTGGATAACTACAACAAATCCTGGTAAGCAAACTGAAAAGATAATTTTAATGTATGCTGTCTATTATAAATAATAGCTTATTAAAAATATTTTTAGCTGTAGATGGACAAATACCTGTATTTTATTTATTTATTTTTATGCAGCACTGAGGTTCAAACCCAGTGCCTCACACATGCTAGCTACAACCCTAGCCCAATAGCTTATTTTTTGTTTTGAATAAAGTAATACTTTAGGTTTGATTCAAACCCCTTTCTCAATGTTTTCATTCAGTTCCAATTTTATTATCATTTGGGGCCCAAGTCCAATTTTATTTTCATTTTTATTAATATGAATACACATTGCTGCCAGAAATATAACGAGTTGCTCATTGAAATTGTTGATAGCTTTTCCAGGCATTGTTGAACTACAGCCGTTTTGTTCTGTTCCAGCTACAGCAGAGGGGCCTGTGGTTGAGTTGGACAGTCAGACCAAGTACATGCTGTCTGTGCATTATAGGATGGTTAGCAACACGTCTGGCTTCTACCTTTTGGATGCCAGTAGTCCCTTCCCAGCCGTGCTAATAAAAAGTGTCTCCAGACATTGTGAAGTATTCCCTGGGGATTAAAATTATCCCTGGCTGAGAACCACTATTATAGGGATATTTTAGCTTTACTCCTTCCCAGGTTGCAGATGTGGCCTTTGTGGGATCTCTACTGAACCTGAGGATTATTTGGAACTCAAACATCTTCCAACACTGTGTGGGCTCTGGGCATTGTTCAAAACTTGACTACCTGGTTATATTATAGTCTGGCTTTGTAGAATTTCATGTTTTATATATACACAGTTAATTTCTATAGTACAAGACTCAAGAAGACCTCGAGTCTTTCTTTCTTGGCTTATTTCTCTGGGCTCCTTTCTCTCTGTTACTCTGTTTTACAAATTCTAAACCTGGCTGGGCCCCGTGGTGCATGCCTGTAATCCCAGTAACTTGGGGGGCTGAGGCAGGAGGACTGCAAGTTCAAAGCCAGCATCAGCAATTTATCAAGACTGTCTGCAATTTAGTGGGATCTTATCTCAAAATAAAAAAATGAAAAGGACTGGGTATGTAGCTCAGGGGTAAGGCACCCCTTGGTTCAATCCCTAGTACAAAAAAAAAAAAAAAAAGAAAGAAAGAAAATTAAAGTTACCTTAGCCTCCTTAAACCAATCTTTGTCCTTTAACTTAGAGAAACCACCATAATCTGCCTATATTCCCTCTTGCATTAGAGCAGACTAGGAAGTTTCTCTAGGCAGAAAACCTAGATGATTCTTGGGCTCACTTCATTTCTTTCTCTTCTCAAGGATCACAGTCTTGTTGTATTGCTTGTTGTACAATGTCAATGAAAATTGTTTTATATGTTTTGCCCTGTTTTCTAACAGCAGGAGAGCATGTATGATACTAATTATTCTGTCATTGCTGGAAACAGAAGTTAACAATTAAATTTTAAACATTTCATCTTCTAACATGCCCCATTGATGTTGGTCTTCCTTCCTTTGTCTCTTTAGTACTTATATTGAAAAAAAAAATAACAAAAAAACACTTGATTAGTGAGTAGGTAAAAAAAAAAAGACATTTCAAGTAAACATTATTTTATTTTGGGGGATTATCTCACCCCAAATTTGCCATATTTTTCTATTTGCTTTTGGATGATTATATTCATCAATGAATAAACACTGACCATATCCATTATTCATTGTACCAAAGGTGGACACACCTGCATTTCAAATTAGCAAGTAAGCAATCAACACTCAGTTCATCAATCTAGCAACAATGATGATCTTCCACCTGAGTCCCTTTGTCATTTGAAGCTGAGGCTTTTAGGCAATGTTTCTAGTAAAAATAAGTAAAATTACGTTACAATATATTTGCTCATCAAATGATAAACACTTTTCAACTTGTCATCATTAAAATAAAAACATTGCTATAAAACAAAAAAATCTACCTTATTACATACACAAATACATAAGAATAAGAGAATTAGCATTTTTTTTCTTTTTTAGCTGCATGCATTGTTAGCATTGCCACAGGCACATATTTTTTTTTCCCTGTACTGGGGATTGAGCTGAGGCAGGAGGCTCCCAAGTTCAAAGCCAGCCTCAGCAAAAGTGAGGTGCTAAGCAACTCAATAAGACCCTGTCTCTAAATAAAATACAAAATAGGGCTAGAAATGTGGCTCAGCAGTGGAGTGCCCCTGAGTTCAACCCCTGGTAATGATCCCCCTGCCCCTGCCAAAAAAAAAAAGAATAATTGGCGGGGTTGTGGCTCAGTGGTAAGAGCAGTCGCCTAGCACAGGGGAGGCCCTGGGTTTGATCCTCAGCACCATATAAAAATAAATAAATAAATAAATAAAATAAAGATATCATGTCCAACTACAACTAAAAAAAAATGTATTAAAAAAAAAGAATAAACAGGGTTAGGTAATTTTTTTCTTCTTCAGCTTTGGGAAATTTTCTTCTATCATTATTTTAGTAACTCACTTCCATTTTCTCTGCTCCATTTCTGCATATCCTATTGGTTGAATGGACCTTTTAGATTGGCTCTCTGTGTTCCTCAATTTTTCTCTCATATTTTATATTTCTGGTTTTCAACTTTATGTTCTGGGACAGTTCAACTTTTTCTTTTTTTCTCATTCTTTTTCTTTTCTTAAAATAATTAAAAATAATTATTTTAAGTCTGGTGTGGTGGCATACACCTGTAATCCCAGTAGCTCAGGAGGCTGAGGCAGAAGGATCTTGAGTTCAAAGCCAGCCTCAGCAACTTAGCAAGCCCCTAAGCAACTCAGCGAGGTCCTGTCTAAAAAGGGCTGATGATGTGGCTCAGTGATTAAGCATCCCTGGATTCAATCCCTGGTTACCACCCACCCCAAATTATTTCAGAATAGAAAATACATTTGCATGGTTTAAAATTCAAAAGGTGGGCTGAGGTTGTGGCTCAGTGTACAATGCTTGCCTAAGATGTGTGAGGCACTGGATTTGATTCTCAGCACCACATAAAACTAAATAAAGGGGGATTGGGGTTGTGGCTCATCAGTAGAGTGCTCGCTTAACGTGGTGTGAGGACCTGGGTTCGATCCTCAGCACCAAAAAAAGTAAATAAAAATAAAGGTATGTGTTCAACTACAACTGAAAAAAAAAAAAAAAAACCACCTAAATAAAGGTCCACCAAGAACTAATAAAATATTTTATAAAAATAAATAAAATAAAATTCAAAAGTTAAGTTTCCCCAAAACCCACCCCTCTCATAATTCATTTTCTTCTCTTTAGAAGCAGCCGATTGCTGGGAGTGGTGGCGCACACCTGTAATCCCAGCAGCTTGGGAAGCTGAGGCAGGAGGATTGTGAGTTCAAAACCAGCCTCAGGGCTGGGGTTGTGGCTCAGTGGTATACCACTTGCCTAGCATGTGTGAGGCACTGGGTTCGATTCTCAGCACCACATATAAATAAAATAAAGGTTCATCAACAACTAATAAAAAAAAAAAAAAAGGTCAGCCTCAGCAATTTAGCAAGGCCCTAAGCAACTCAGTGAGACCCTGTCTCTAGATAAAATACAAAAAAGGGGCTATGGATGTGGCTCAGTGGTTAAGTGCTCCTGTGTTCAATCCCCAGTACCCCCAAAAAAGAAAAAGAAAGAAAGAAATAGATAAAAGACCTAGGATTTAGATGAGAGACTTTGCAACTCCTAATAGAAAACATAGGGTCAGCACTTCAAAAGCAAGGATTTCTTCAATAGGACTCCTAAAGTTCAGGAAATAAGACCAAGAATTAATCAAGGGATGGCATCAAATTATAAGGCTTCATCACAGCAAAGGAAACAAGAATATGAAGATGGTGGATTAGAAGAAGGTTGCATTTCCAGTTGCTCCATGGCTCAGGATTCAAGCAGCAAGAGTACTGCTTTTTAATGAGGTGAGTGAGAGATTTCTCTAAAATTCAAGATTGGACAGTTAGAGTGTCTTAGAGACTCAGAAATTCAGGTACATTGAACAAAGAATAAGAAAGAGTACATTGGGAGACAAATCAGTTGTGGCATTGGCAGTGTTCAGGGATGTCAAGATGGTGGAGGCAGGGGCCAAGAAAAATGCTATTGGACAAGACAGGAAGACGAGTCATTATGTTCCTGTTTACAATAAGTCCCATTACCATGACAACTCCCATCACTGAGGACTTATCACCCATGACAACTCCTGGCACAGGTGTGGCATTCTAAAATAATCAAGGGGGTAATGTGGACAGTATTCTAATTAAGTATACTTAAAGTAACCAATGGACAAAAATTGGACAGTATTCTAATCAGGTATCATAAAGTAACCAATGGGAGTAAATGAGATAAGATCTCCAATCGGGTCCATATAGGAAGAGAACGCCTAATGGCTCAGCATATAAGAAAAGAATTTCCAGACATTAGGACCTTGAACCTAGGACCTTGAACCTCTCTCTCACCCACTCTGCTATATCTTACAGAGTACAACTTTCACCTTCCCCTTAAATAAAGTCTGTACTTTGGCTGTTATGTCTGTGTGTCTTGCTCAGTTCTTTGTTTGGGACACCAAGGACCTGGGTCCAAACTGGACACTCCAATGTTAATAGTAGCAGTGCTGGTTCACCACAGAGAGGAAGGATAACATAGAGAGAGAAACACAGTGGACATATTTGGTATGAAACAACCTGTAAATCAGATATACAGCCTGAACTTAGCTAATCCAGAGGATGCACAGTGAACTGACTTTTGAGAAGTACTCTGCATTTCTCAGCTAGAAAGTAGAGAGCTGAGGCAGGAGCCATCTTGAGAAGACCACACTATAGCTTGCTGCTTCAGAAGCCCATGAGATCATTGTAAAAGTCACCACATTGCTTTGGCAAGCACCTAACATGTGGATTTGGGTGTGCCTTGCAGAATATGAGTGAAACAGGTATAAAGAAGATTATACCCAAGGTGATTCAAGTCAGAAAAACAAAGGGGAGTGCAACTTGCTTCCCCTTTGAGTTGCAGCTCATATGACCAGATGAAGAGGGTCAGGAAGCTGAACAGGAGGGTGTGAATACACTCAGGGACTAAGCCTGGGAAGGCTGTGTTTGTGGCAGCATAGTGTATGTTGGGTTGGCTCCCCTGCCTCTTGAGTAGAATTTTTGGGAGGCTCTTGAAATCCAGACTACCGGAAGAGGAAGGCAATTGCAGGGCTCTAAAGGTATGTTGATCTAATCTCTCCAGAGCAGATACCATCCAACGAAGCCCTTAAGGCCTGATTAGATCTACTTCCCTCAGAGGACTCTGCAGCAACCCTACTCTGGGTTGCATTAATTGGGTCTATGCAAACAAAACTCCAGTGAACAGTACTTCCCATTCTATCTTACTGGTGAGAAGGGAAGCTGAGAACTACTTCAACCAATTTCATTCCAACTGGCAGCTCAGTGAGCAACACAAAAGGAGGAAGAGGTTAACAATCCCTAGCCCTTGCACCTCCATCTCCCACCATAGCCCAAGAAAAAATGGAAAGAAGGACACTTGGGCATAGGAAGTGACTTCATTTTTTAAAATAATTTTTAGTTATAGATGGACACAATATATTTATTTTGTTTATTTATTTTTATGTGGTGTTGAGGATCAAACCCAATGCCTCACATGTGTGAGACAGGCACTCTGTCACTGAGCCACAACTCCAGCCCCAGTGACTTCATTCTTGTCAACTGTTTTGACCACTTTAGTGGAGAAAGTTCTTCTGTCATTCTCTAAGAATTTCTTTCTTCCCCCCATTTTTTTTTGTAGTTGGACACAATATCTTTATTTTATTTGTTTTTATGTGGTGCTGAGGATCGAACCCAGGGCCTTGCACATGCTAGGTGAGTGCTCTACCTCTGAGCCACAACCCCAGCCCTTTCTCTCTCTTTAATGTTCCTACTGTGCTGATTGGTTTGTGGATATATAGACATATACATACTTGTTATTTTTTCCTCATTTTTAGCATTTTTAAACATAGTTATTTTTTCTTGCCTTGTCGTTGGAGGGTTAAGGTTTGGGGTTTATTTTTTGTTTTGTTTGTCTATTTCTCTTTCTTCTCCTGCTAACAACCAAATTCTGTTGTTCTCTTTCTCTCTTTACTTAGTTTTTCCTATTTTTTCCCTCCTCCTCCTTTTTTAAAAAAATATTTTATTTTTTAGTTATAGTTGGACATAATACCTTTATTTTATTTATCTATTTTTATGTGGTGCTGAGGAATCAAACCCAGGGCCTCACACATGCTAGGCAAGTGCTCTACTGCTAAGCCATAACCCCAGTCCGATTTTTAAAAAAATATTTTTAGTTGTAGATGGACACAATATCTTTATTTTATTTATTTATTTTTATATGGCCCTGAGGATTGAACCCAGCACCTCCCACGTGCCAGGCAAGTGCTCTACCACTGAGCTACAGCTCCAACCCAACCTCCTCCTTCTTTATAACCATCACTTGCTACATCTCTTTTTCATTCTCTGTTCACATTCTGAACATTCTAAACTCTCATTACCTTCCTCTCATATATTCTTTTCTCTTAATGAACTATATTTATCCATATTTTAGAACAATTTAGTTTATATAATTCCTGCCACCACCATTCATGTTTCAATTATTACTGCTGTGGATGACACAGTTGAATTAAAGCTGTTTGCTTTAATGCCAGATCTAGTTCATGATTATTGTTGTTTTTGCTGTTGACAGTTTCTGACCTCACATTCCTATTTTATGGTAATTGGTGTTGTAGAACATAGTGGGCACCAGGTATTTATTTTAATGCTGTATATAGTTTGCACGAGTTGTTGCTATTGTTTGTTTCTTCATTTTCTATGAGGTGCTGAGAACCTACTGGGACACTACAAATTCACAGGGTATAGATTCTGCTGCTGAACTAAACTTAATCAAAAGACAGTACATCTTGCTCCACATACAAACAACATTCAAACATCAGCTATGCTTTAATACAAAGAATGAAAGAAACAAAAACCCAAACTAGTGACCAGGCCCCAGGTAGGAGTGACGAGGGGTGGATCCTCAAATCCCACTCACAGATGTGAACTCCTACAGTAAAAACAGAGAGACTTAACACAAAGCCTCTGAATACCACTCCTAGGAGGGTGTATCAATCTCGATCACTCTAGGACATTTTGGCAAGAGAACACTGTACCTTAAAAAGGCCCACACATAAGAGTGGAAGAGAAGGGCTGGGGATGTGGCTCAAGCGGTAGCACGTCCGCCTGGCATGCGTGCGGCCCAGGTTCGATCCTCAGCACCACATACAAACAAAGATGTTGTGTCTGCCGAAAAAAACTAAAATAAATAAAGAGAGAGTTTAAAAAAAAAAAAAAAGAGTGGAAGAGAAAACCATAAAACCCAAAACACAAATACAAGAAATATTAAAAAAAAAAACACAAAGTAAAACAATGCCTCCTAAAGTTCATAATTCATCAGCAACTGACCCCAAAGATACTGAAGTGGATGAAATATAATATAAGGAATTTTAGCAGGGCACGGTGGCACATGCCTGTAATCCCAGTGGCTCTGGAGGCTGAGATAGGAGGATCGTGAGTTCAAAAGCCAGCCTCAGCAAAAGTGAGGTGCTAAACAACTCAATGAGACTCTGTATCTAAATAAAATACAAAATAGGCCTGGGGATGTGGCTCAGTGGCCAAGTGCCTCTGACTTCAATCCCTAGTACCAAAAAAAAAAAAAAAGACAAGGAATTTTAAAGTTTGATTATGAAAATGATCAGTGAATTCCAAAAGAACACAGAAGAACAACTGAATGAATTAATGAAGTCAGTACAAGAGATGAATAAGAATTTAAATAAAGAGATAGAGATATTGAAAAAGAACCAAACAGAAATTTGGAAATGAAAGACACAATACATCAAATAAAATGTTCAGTTGAGAGTCTCCGTAATCAAGTAGACCATGCTGAAGATAAAAATCTCAGAGCTGGAAGAAAAAGTGGCCAGCCTTGAAAATTCAGACAGTACAAAAGAAAAGAAAATAAGTAACTATTACAGAATATACAAGAACTCTGGAACAACATTAAGAGACCAAATTTAAGACTCACTGGAATTGAAGAGGGTTCTGAGATGCAGGCTAATAGCACAGATAACCTCTTCAGAAAAATAATAACAGAAAATCTCCAAACTTTGAGAATGAGATGGACATCCAAATACAGGACCCATTCAGAACACCAAATAGACAAGATCAAAAAAGAACCTCTTCACAACACATCATAATTAAAATACCTAACATACAGAATAAGGATAGAATTTTAAAAGCCTAAAGAGAAAAATGTCAGGTCACACTTAGAGGTAATCGAATCATTTCTAATTTCTAAGCACAAACTCTACAACCAGGTAGGCTTGGAATTATGTGTTCCATGTCCTGAAAGAAACTCAACCAAGATTGCTATATCCAGCAAAGCTATCCTTCAAAATCAAATAAGAAATTAAAATCTTCAAAGATAATCAGACTACTAAACCAGCACTACAGAACTTACTTAAAGAAATACTTCCCACAGAAAAAATACAAAACCCTAGAGCTCACAAATGAACAATTATCATTTGAAAAGTAGCTAAATAAATTAGAAACAGGATCAAATTAAACATTAGAAATAAATCAAAATAGTAGGAATTAATAAACATGTCTCTATGATAACATTGATAAATGGTCTCAACTCCTCACATAAAAGACATAGGCTGGCAGAATGGATTAAAAAACAAGACCCAACTATATGCTCTTTGCAAGAGATTTTTGCCTATTAGGCAAAGACGGCCATAGGTTAAAAATGAAAGAATGAAAATTTATATACTATGCTTATGGAGCCCCCAAACAAGAAGAAAGAGCTACTCTCATACCCAACAAAGCAGAATTCAAGCCAAAATTATCAGAAGAGACAAAGAAGATCCTTTCATATGGGTAAATGGAAAATTCAACAAAAATATATAACTATAGTAAATATTTATGCCCTATACTCTGGAGCACCTAATTACATAAAAGACACACTTCTCAAATTAAAGCCTCAGACACACTCCACTGCAACAACCCTGGGTAATTTCAACACAATTCTTTCACCAATAGATAGATCATCCAGAATAAACTCAGTAGAGACTCTTGGGACCTAAAAAATGTTATTAATCAAATGAACTTAATAGATATCTATAGAATATTTCATCCAACAACAGCTGAATACGCCTTCTTCTCAGGCTGAGAACCTTTCCTCCTCAGCCTTTCCAACAAGATAGTCAGATTCTTAGGTGGTGGATCAGACTTCCAAAAATGCAAAAGCAGAAATTACCAGACCTCTTAAGTCTCTGTCCTGGAAATTGGAGCCATCAACATATCAGATTACCACAGTTACTGTGGACAAGTCACTTTACCTCTATGTCCTAGCTTCCACTTGCTCAATGATATTTATAATTCAATCCACTTTATTAAATTGTAACAAAAATAGAAAAGTAAAACATTTAAGGCATCTCACACAGTGTCTAACTTACACCTACTATAAATGCAATTCAGTGTATAGGTCCCCTCTTATGGCCTCAGCTTTTTCAGATAACTGCCTGATACTTTTGCCCCATCAATAAATATGACTAAGGAAAATATAGCAATTTTAAATTTAGGTGATGCTGGTATTCTATAACAGAAGTTCTTACATTTCACAAGTTAATGTATATTTTATGTTAAGTTCACTCACATCTATTATCTCAGCATTTTCAGCATTTTATAGATGAAGGAATTGAAACTCAGAAAAGTTTAATAATTTTTTAAAAATTTTTATTTATTTTTGCATTACAATTCTTAATACACCATTATACCATAATTTATCATATCTCTGATTCTATATAAGGTATGTTGACACCAAATTCACATCTTCATACATGTATTTTGTATAATGATGAGGGTCTCCTTTAAGTTTAATAATTTTCCCAAGACTACCTCCATTTTCATTCAAGGAACATTTATTAAGCATCTCCTATGTACAAAGCACTGAGAATACAAAAGTCCTTTTCTACTAGAAGTTTTCCATCTAGTGAAAGAGACAAATAAGTGAATATGATAAACACAAGATACAAAGGGTACAGGGTAGAGTGGGAATGTATCTGGAGCCAAGAAATTATTCCAGAGGGAATGAAGATTTATTGAGTCCATGCAGGAGGCAGGAAGAGGTATGAAATGACATCACTGGTAAGCACTGGCCTATGATGCTGAATCAAACTTTGTACTTCCTAGTGGATATCCTTTTAGCATCCAACTTTGGGGAAAAGAGCCAACATTGTATTAAAGTCAGTGTCTTTTTTTTTTTTTTAAGAGAGAGAGAGAGAGAAATTTTTTAATATTTATTTTTTAGTTTTCGGCAGACACAACATCTTTGTTTGTATATGGTGTTGAGGATCGAACCGGGGCCGCATGCATGCCAGGAGAGCGTGCTACCTCTTGAGCCACATCCCCAGCCCAGAAAGTCAGTCTCTTAATCTAAGCATGATTGCTTTGCCATGTATGCATAAGCAACAATGGGGAGAGAGTGCTATGGTTTGGAAGTGTCACCCAAAGGCCACATGTTAAAGGTTTGGTCCCCTACTTAGCATTGTTGGGAGGTGATAGAACCTTTAAGAGGTGGAGCCTAGTAGGAGGAAGTCAGGTCCCTGGAAGGGATATTAGGATGCTGGTCTCATTCTCTTCTTCTTTGCTTCCTGGCTGCCATGAGGTGACATCTCCCCCATATGTACTCCCACCATGATGTACTGCATTGCCCCAAGCCTAAAGCAAACCTCTGAAACTATGAGCTGAAATAAACCCTTCCTCCTGTAAGTTGTTTATCTTGAGTATTTTACATAGGAACATACAGACACAGATATATAGTGACAGAGAGATGAATACAAAGAAATTATCTAATTCAGAACAAAGCTAAGCACCTGCTTGGAGCTGTGAGTGCAAAATCAGGTTAGTCTCTGTTTTCCTCTAGAATCAGATCAGGGGAGAGAGTGTGTGGATGTCTGAAGCAGACCAGTACTTCAGAGTCACAAACAACATGAGCATTTCCGCAAAAGTAAAAGTGTTGGAAAAAAGAAAGCTAAGAAGACTGTACATAGAGCTCAAACTGTAGATTGGTTTGAAACTGGCAGATTTTAAGAAATTGCTTCCAGAAAAGTGGAATGCAAAAATGTGTACACTGTCAATTTATAGCCAAAACATCTGATATAGAAAGAAGACTGAAAAGAAATATACATAAATATTAATTGTAGCTATCTTTGGTTATTTGGTTGTTATTTGTTGGCAATTGGTAGTTATATTTTCCTCTTCTTCCTAGTCTACTTGATTTTATGCCTTAGATTATTTTGCATTCCTGTGGTAATTGCTATTTTGCATTTTTATAATAATAATAATAATAATAATAATAATAATAATAGCTATGGTCTAAATGTTTACATCTCCTCAAAATTCATATGTTGAAATGAAAAGCCCTAATATGATGGTATTTAGGGAGGTGATTAAGTCATGGGGATAGAGCTCTCCTGAGTGAAGTTAGTGCCCTTATAGAAGAGGCCCCAGAAAGCTGCTTTGCCCCTTCTACCATGTGAAAATGGTGAGAAGGTATCATCTATGAACCAGGAAATGGGCCTTCACTAGATTCCTGAATCTGCTAGTGGCTTGATCTTGGGCTTCCCAGCTTTCAAAAGTGGGAGAAATAAATGCCCATTGTAAGCCACCCAACCTATGGTATTTTTTTATAGCTAGTCACTAAAATAATAATAGTAGTAAACATTTATAGATTCCTACCACTAGTATTAGTCAGTAGTTAACACTTGCACTTTTCTCCATCAATCCTCACAACTTTTGAAACAAGTTCTGTTATTATTCCTATCTTACTAATGTACCAACAGTTTAAGGAACTTTCTGGAGTCACACAACTGGTGAGCAGCAATGGCAGTGTATTCTCCTATGCTCAGAGGAATTTTGAGAACTCCAAATTCTCTACACCACAGGCACTACGTTTTTACAAAGTCTTTCTTTCCATTAAGCTTCTGTGCTTTGCCATGTATTAATTGAAAAATGTAAAAATTACTGATGTTGAAATGAGTCACACAAGGATTCTATTAGTCACTCTCAAGATTTTTCCATATATTTTTCTGTTTGAATGAAACACTTTATCATTTTTCAACATTAAAAACAATTAGTCACATGTCAAATTCTAACTGCATCCATAATAGACTTGCTTTTTAATATTTTTTAGTTGGACACAATATATTTATTTTATTTATTTATTTTTATGTGGTGCTGAGGATTGAACCCAGGGCCTTGCACATGCTAGGTGAGTGCTGTACTGTTGAGCCACAACCCCAGCCCTGGACTTGCCTTTTAATCACAACAATAAGAATTATTTGACCTGTAGCAACTTCCAGGGAACAACATTTGAGAATTTACCTACGATAATGTCATTAAATCTATACCTTCTATGGTCAAATAAATCCTCTGTCCCTAGTTGATTCAAACAAACACTTGTTGTATGCATTTTTTTTTTTTTAAACCAAGAATTGAGCCCAGGGACACTTAACCACTGAGTCACATTCCCAGCCCTTTTTATTTTTTGAGACAGGGTCTCGCTAAGTTGCTTAGGGCCTCCCTACATTGCTGAAGCTGGCTTTGAACTTGTGATCCTCCTGCCTCAGCCTCTGGAGCCGCTGGGATCACAGGTGTGCATGACTGTGCCCATGTAAGATATGCATCTTACATGCAGCATAAAGCACTCTCCAGTTGTTTAATTTTTTGTTTTTGTTTTCTTTGGAAAGCAAGTCTTATACTTTGGCTCTAAATATTCTTGGATTTATTGTGTCACCTGAATGAGCAAACACAGAGTAGGGACTTAATAACTACTAGTGCATTCATTGACTCCCACCCTTGTCCTAGAATTCGTTTCCCCTGGTACCTTGGTTCTTTAATTTTGGGTAGGGGGTACCACAAATTGAACCCAGGGGCACTCAACCACTAAGCCACATCCCCAGCCCTATTTTGTATTTTATTTAGAGACAGGGTCTCACTGAGTTGCTTAGCACCTTGCTTTTGCTGAGGCTGGCTTTGAACTCACTATCCTCCTGTCTCAGCCTCCCTAGCTGCTGGGATTACAGGCATGTGCCACCATGCCCAGCCTTGGTTCTTTATTTTAATCCTTCCCCTAGACCTCTGTATTGAGCAAACAAACCATAATACATCACTATTGATTGTCAATATGTTTAAGTTCTCAAAGTTACTTGGCTAATTTCTTTCTGTATCATTCTAATTCCTCTTCGAAAGCATAATTTTCACTCAAATTGTCAATATGGAATTTTCTGTTTAGTGCTCAGCTTTTTATTCTTCTCCTTTCTTCCCTTCATGGTCTGTTTCATTTGCTCCTTACGTGTTGCTGTTCTTTGGGGGGAAAATCTCCCTCTCCATCTCTCTCTCTGTCTCTTCCCTCTCCCAACACACTCATTTACTTATCAGTTATATTTTGGAAATTTTTGTTTTGTTTTGTTTTTAGTACTGGGGATTGAATTGAGGGGCACTTAACCACTGAATCACATCCCCAGCCCCTTTTTTAAAAATATTTTTTTAGTTGTCAATGGACCGTTATTTTATTTATTGATACGTGGTGCTGAAAATCAAACCCAGTGTCTCAAACATGCTAGGCAAGTGCTCTGCCACTGAGCCACCAACCCAGCCCATACCCAGCCCTTTTAATTTTTTATTTTGAGACAGGGTTTTGCTAACTTGCTTAGGGCTTCTTTAATTCACTGACCTCAAACTTGTAATCCTCCTTCCTCAGCCTCCTGAGTTGCTGGGATTACAGGTGTGCACCACTGAATCTGGCTCAGTTGTATCTTTTGTTGTAAATAACAGAACCCTCAGTTGAATGACTTAAAACAATAAAGAATGATATTGTATCAGGTAATGATAATCCCAGGCATGACAGCTTTAGGCTGGTGATGTGCAGTTTGGGGAGGTTATCGTCAACCCCTTCTCTCTTTTCACCCTGCCTTCCCACACATCATCTTGTCCTTGGAGAATACCTCTCACACGGACTGATGGTTACAGTATGTCTAGGTATCCAAACATCAGAATGCCCTTATCTGACCATCAGTGAGGACCTCTTTTCCAAAAGCCTTCAGCAATCTTCTGCTCAAGTTCCACTGGGCTGTGTGCTTTCCTCATCCTCAGGAAGCACTAGCAAGGGGAATGGGGTCACCATGACTAACCTGATATGATGTCAGGTTATCAACCAGATGCCAGGTGTATGAGGAATCACTGAAAACCATTGATGCCTGAATGTTTACCCCTCACCATCCACTTTAATTGGGTGCATGGTGCTCTTGATGCTAAGGTTTGGATTAGTGTTTCCCCAGGGTTCATGTGTTGAAGGATTGGTCACCAGCCTGTGGTGCTATTGGGAGGTGGTGGAAGCTTGAAGAGGTGGGGCCCATAGGAGGAAGTAAGTTTTCATTTGGGGGATGCCCTTGAAGGGGATACTGGGACCCTGTCTCCTTCTCTCTCTCTCTTCACTTCTCTGCTGCCACAAGGTGGGCAGCTCCATTTCACCATGCATTCCTGCCATAATGTTCTGCCTTGCCCGTAAGCAAAAAGGTCAAGAAATAATGGACTAAAACCTCTGAAACCATGAGCCAAAGTAAACCTTTCCTTTTTATAAGTAAACTATCTCAGGCATTTTGCCACAGTAGCAGAAAACTGACCAACACACTATGCATAGGAATTAAAATAATCTCCCCAGGTGATTCTAATGTGCAACCAAGATTGAGAACCATTAGCTTAAACTCCTTAGGATTTTAAGTTGTGATGGGTGGGAATAGAAATCAGGAAAAAAAAATGTGTGGAGGATCAAGAAGGAGAGGAATGATTGTTGGCCTGGAAAACAGTAGAATCTGCCTTTCCTATTCAGCTTCATCAAAAGCATTGCATTGGCCAGGCACAGTGGTGCACAACTATAATCCCAGCGGCTCGGGAGGCTGAGGCAGGAGGATCATGAGTTCAAAGCCAGCATTACCAAAGTGAGGTGCTAAGCAACTCAGTGAGACTCTGTTTCTAAATAAAATACAAAATAGGGCTGGGGATGTGGCTCAGGGGTCAAGTGCCAAGTACCAAAAAAAACCAAAACAAAACAACAACAACCAAAAAAACAAACACACAATGTGTCCATTCATTTTTTTTTTCATTTCTCTTTTGATAGAAGCATTTTTTTGGGGGGGTTCCCACAATGCTAAGATGAGAAAGCAAAGGGCACTGTTGCTGTTAAGGAAAGAGGAAAAGTTATAGATCAGATAACATAGATAAAGTATATCTCCTCAGGGCAGGCACAACCCCAAAGGCTAAGCCTTGATAAGAAAGAGCAGACTAGACTTCAGCCCATATTTACCCCTATGGCTAGCATCCTTGTGTAGTATACAAACTGTACACAGAGGATGGAAGAATACAAAGACATAGGCCCTGCCTATTAGGACCTCAGTCTGAAAGAAGGACACAGAGATAAACATACCAACTGCTTTTGTTAGTTGAAGACCCATCCTGCAACCAGAAGAATGAGAAGTTATATTCCATTTATGTATGATGTATCAAAATGCATTCTACTGTCATGTATAACTAATTAGAATTTATATATATACCCATCCTGTGGATAACCACAGACAGTAGAAATCATCTGAAAATTTTATCATTATATTACTTTTTATGGTTTTTCAGGAAATAAATACTTTTGTTATTCTGTTATCTAATAAGAAGAATGAATGAATGCATACCCTTATATAAGGCAATCTGAATTGTAGTAATATATGAGGTTGTTTCAAAATGTTTTTCTTGAAAAAAATACAGTTATTTGCAGTACTTTATCTATTTTGTGGTACTGGGGATGGAACCCAGGGCCTTGTGCATGCTAGGGAGTGCTCTCCCACTGAACTACATCCCCAGCCTTTCACAGTACTTCAATGACCTTCCTTCCCCTGTTCTGAGAGTATGTTTAGCTAATGAGAGCAGGTTGTGCTGATAACCCTGAACCAGAGAGCATACATAAGCTCTTCCTACTGCATAAGCTCTCAGTCAGTCAGTATCCTAGTACCCTCCTTGGTTGAATTTTGCAAAGGTGAACTCCATATCTTTATGATCTTGTTTTTTGTGTGTATTTTGTTTCTGGAAAGTAGTATTGACCATCAGTAGCTGTCTTTAGAAGGAATAGGGATGAATCTGTTTCAAAGAAGCAAAGGAAAAATATTCTGGATGTTAACAGAGATGGAAAGTGCCTCTAGGGAAAAAGTCCAGGTGAGTAACAATTGGTGGGAGTTCTAAATAAATTGAAGGAAATCCTAAATATTTCTTCAGCCCATGTGATTAGTCAGCTTTCTGTCACTATAACAAAATATATGACACAAGACATTTATGAAGTAAAATGAAGATTATTTGGCTCACATTTCTGGAGGTATGAGTCCAAGATTGGGCAGCACCAATACTTTGGACCTCTGGCGAGGTGGCACATCATGGCAGGAACTTACGTCAGAGCACACTATTAAAGCTCAAACCACATCCCACAATCTCTTCTGAGGATGTTCCCCCAATGACCTAAGCACTGCTTGTGACTAAAGCCTTGAACAAAGCCAGGACCACTCATAGACCATATTTGTTTAATGCTCCTAGTTCCAAAAGTGCTGGGCAGACCACTCAGAACAGATTTATTTAATGCTTCTAATTCCAGAAGTGCTGGGCAGAACATGAACTACATTTTGCTAGCTGATACTTTCAGAGTGGTGAGAATTATTTCACTCAATTAACAGGGAATTAACAGGGCTATTTAAAATAAAAAAGCAGGGCAAAGAAAAGCTAGAATTTTTTTTTTTTTTTTGCTTACAGTGCAGGGTTTCATGCATGCCAGGCAAGCAATCTACCTGTATCTATAAGCTACATCTCCAGCCTGTAAAAAGCTAGGTTTTGATAGAGATTGGGGAGCTGGGTAGGGAATTTGTAAAAATCACCAGGTTATTTGCCACACAGATAGGTGTTCGTAGCAGATTTTGGCTCAGTACAAATCAAATTTTTCTATTTCACAACAAACTGAGTGACCACATGAAGTAGGATTATTGGAAATATTCCAATAGTGTTGGTTTGACCAACACTCAAAGATGCTGTGCAAAAGATTTTTTAGCTTAGCTGGAATCCCTAGATATGGGATTCTTAAACTTTTTAGGACCAGATGCCCCTGAAAATCTGGAGGAAGGTAGGATTCTTCCTCTTAAAAATTCACACACTCATTGAATTGGTAATTTATTGCTGCATAATAAATCACCCTGACAATTTAGTGGCTTATTATATTATTTTCTTGAGAGTCAGGATTTCCAAAACCATTTAGGTGGATGATTCTGGCTCACAAGGTTGAAGTTAAGATGTTGCCCACAGCTGTAGACAACTATTGCAGTGGCCCTCAGATGGGGGTGATTTTGCTCCTTCAGGAGATGTTCAGCTGTATCCAGAGACAGATTTGATTATCACCAAGTAGAGGGGTGTACTATTGGCATCCAATGAGCAGAGATCAGGGTGTTCAACCTCCTGATGAATAGGACAACTCCTCACAGCAAAAAGTTATCCATTGGCTCAGCATGGTGGCACATGCCTGTAATCTCAGCAACTCGGATGTTGACAGGAGGATCACAAGTTCAAAGCCAGCCTCAGCAACAGCGAGCCGCTAAGCAATTCAGTGAGACCCTGTCTCTAAATAAAATACAAAATAGGGCTCGGGATGTGGCTCAGTAGTTGAGTGCCTCTGAGTTCAATCCATGGTACCCCCCCCAAAAATTTATCCATCCCCACCTGTCAGCAGAGACACCCTGATCCAAAGAGTGGGTGTGTTAGCCAGCTTTCTGTTTCTGTGATAAAATACCTAAGAAAATATCAATTTAAAAGGAGAAAGGGTTTATTTGGAGTCATAGTTTCAGAGATTTCAGTCCACAGTAGCTTAGCCCTATTGCTTTGGGTCGGTGGTGGCACAGTACATCATGGTAGAAGTGTGTGGTGGAGGTCTGTTCACTTCATGGAGACCAAGAAACAGAGAGAGAGAGAGAGAGAGAGAGAGAGAGAGAGAGAGAGAGAGGCAGAAGGCAGAGAGAAAGGGGCCAGGGCCAGGGTCCCATAATCCCTTTCAAGGGCATACCCCAATGACCTAACTTCCTCCCACTAGGCTTCACCCCCTAAAAGTTTCACCACCTCCCAATTGTGTAACAAACTAACAACAAAGCCTTCAACATGTGGGTCTTGGGGGGATATTCAGACTGTAGCACTGGGACTGGAGGCCAGTTCCAAGATGGCTCACTCACACTGAGGTCAGAGTAGGTGGTGTCACCCAGAGTAACCTTTCAAGAAAGAGGGCAAGGAGGAAGATTTCTATGATATGTCTTCTAGAAGCAAATTGCTGAATTCAGCCTGCACTGAAGGGTAGGAGAAATTAGCTTCCACTCTTGAGAAGAAAATTATTAAAGAATCTGTAGACAGGGATTGGGGTTGTGGCTCAGAGGTAGAGCACTCGCCTAGCATGTGTGAGGCACAAGATTCGATCCTCAGCACCACATAAAAATAAAATATTAAAAAAAAGAATCTGTAGACATATTTTAAAATCACCAACTCCATATGCAATAAAACTTCACACACCAAATTTGAGATGTCCCAGATTTCACAGCTCATCCATGGAATCCCTAAATGAAATTCTTTTTCAGTTCTATAGATACAATCTAGTAACAACTTCAGATCAAGAAATCTTCAGGCACATATTAAAAACTGGCAGAACAGAACAAAATAGTAAAAAAAAAATCTCAGGATCCCACTCCCATCCCCTGCTTTCCCATTATACCTTCTAGTCCTTCTTTTGGATTTCCCATCCAAGGTCCTTGTACCTTACCGTGTCACTGTATTTCATTCCAAAACAGAACCGAGGTGCTGAGCCACTGACAACCAACATACGGCACAGCTGAGAAGTTATTTCAAGAGAAGGATGGGCTGAGGTTTCAAGACCCGCCTCACCTTTGGACGTAATAGGTAGGGCTGTTAATAATCTTGCAAATATAGTTAGCTCTCATTGTCATCTAGTCAGGGAAAATGAAGCAAGCTAGGGTAAACAGTGTGCACAGCTTTAGATCTGTCACTGGCTGATCCCAGTTGCTTTAATTTCACTCCATTAATGTATTTGCTTTCCATTAAACATGAGCAATTTCCCCCAGGGTCTCGGTCATATGAGGGTTCCTTGAAATAAGTAACAACAGAATACATCTTTTTTTTTTTTTTTAACTTAGATATTTTTTCATGATTTTCTACAAAATCATTTCTGGGTAAAGATTTTATTGTCAACAGAGAGAAGGAATTATTTATCATCCAGTAATTTAATGGATCAAAGGAGTAGAACAATGACTCTGTTTGGTTACCTTACCTTGAAATGCCCCTTGGGGTGAAATACCAATGGAGCAAAGGACTTTTAGAGACAGATTCCAAGTGTTTCTCCTGGCCTGGAAATGCTGCCAATTTACTACATGCCACCCTTTGATCACCTTTGGAACATTCAGGGGCTGTGAAGGGAGCAGTCAGGCTTAGTCACTTCTGTTTTCCTTAGGGGTCCAAGTTTTATTGAGCAATGCTGGCCTAATGGTATCTGTCAGTCAATGGATCTCCCTTCTTAGACTCAGGATGAAGGAGGACTGTGAGTGTGGCCACCGGCACCCAGGAGAATGAATAGTTAGCACACTCCTTGGAAAGCAGATACCCCCTAAGGATTCCTCACACACTGCACATTAAGCCTCTCTGACTCCCCACCCCCACTGCTCTGGAAATGTGAGTGCCATGTATCATCCAAAGGGGAAAACAGGGACAGGGGACAGAAGGGCCAGGCAGACAAACTGCACTCACAGCATCGAAAGGGGGAGGTCCTAGGTTTTAAATGATCTAAGTGGAGTTCAGTTAGAATGTAGGATTTTAATGCAATGTCAGTGGGGTTGTCCTGGGAACTCTGTTCTGGGCTTGCCTCTGCTCAGGCCCAGGTCCTTCTCTGCCCTGTGGGAGTCCCTGAGCCCAGCCTCCACTCATACTGTTTCTCAAGGGCTAAGGAATGGGGCTCTGACTCCCCTGCTTTTCTATTTCTTGCTGCTATAGGAAAAGCAAACAAACAGATCTTTTTTCAGCTCAGGAGTTTTCCTGTTCATCATTGCAGGGAGCAGGCAGCTGTTGAAAATCAGAGCAAATATGGACAAGATTAGGAGGTTCCAGAACTTCACAGAGTTCTTCTAGCAGGAATCCCTGATATAGAGCTATCCTCCCACTTCTCTTTAATCAGCTGTTGGGGCTCACCCATTCCCCACCTCAGAGTAGATTTTTGCCTTTATAAAACCCAACTTCCCAGTCAGAAATAGCAGTCAGTACTGTGGAAATGATTCAGGCAGAAAAATGAGTGCCCTTTGTCTCTCGAGAGTGGTAATTATACTCTGCAGAGATGAGGCCTGAGGGGTGGGGGTGGGAGGAAGTGTCCTTAGAAACCAATGCCAGCAGCAGGCTTGCAGGAGTAAGTTCTGGGGAAAAGGCCAGGAGTTTTCTGGAGAGGCCCAGCACTGGCCCTGGCTAGCCAACCCAATCCCTGCCTGTCCTGTGCAAAGGAGCCCAAAGAGCCAAAAGATGCCACCTCTGGAGAGGAGGCACCAGCAGAAAGCCACCCACAGGTGCCCTGTTTCTGTCTTTGGCCCTTGGTTGAAAACATCTAGAGCTTAACAAGGGGTAAACTGAGAAGAGACTCAGGGGACCCAAGGGCAGTGTCCATTTGCAGTATAGAACAGGGACAGTGAGAAAGTGGTAGGAAAACAGACCCCCCAATCACATAAGGAGGATTTTTTTAACCTGCTTATACAGGCTTATTGTGGAAAAATATGAAAATCCCCAGCATTGCAAAAACCCCAAACAAAACAAAAATAGTTGTGTAAAGGAAGCAGTCTGCAAAGAGTTCCATGATTATTGAAGCCTTCAGCCAAGTGAGGAATGTAAAAGGGGGTCAGAGTGGAGGGGAAGGAGCATTTTGCAAGGTTATCAGAGAAAAGCTGAACCAACTTGGTTCAGCCTCTTCCTCTCCTTGGAGAGTTGATCTGTAACCCCTCAGCATGGGGTATGGTGGACCAGGGGGAACCTCTCATCTGGGAGACTCAGGAGTAACTGCCTTGCAGGGAGGTTGGAAAGCATTGCTGTGTCAGAGTTGGCTAAGCTCCTAGAGATGATCAGGCCCCAAAAATGTGTTAATTAGCTTTCCTTCACTGTACCAAAATACCTGAGATAAACAACTTAAGAAAGAAAGGTTTATTTTGGCTCATGGTTTCAGTCCATGGTCACTTGGCCCCCTTGCTTTTAGGCCTGTGGTGTGGCAGTACATCATGGCAGGGGGATGTGGCAGAGGAAACCTCTTACCTCATGGTGACTGAGAAGCAAGGAGTGAGAGGTAGGAAGGGGCTGGGGTCCCAGTATCACCCTCCAGAGCTTGTCCCCATTGATCTAACTTTCTTCAATTAGGGCCCATCTCTTAAAGGTTTGGTGACCAAACCTTTAGCACACAGGCCTTTGGGAGACATTTATCCAAACCATACCACTCTTGTAGACCAGGTGGGAGCAACACGAGGTCCTCTTGAGTGCTGACTAGTGGGCAGCCAATAGCAGGTGAATGCCTGATTACTAAGAACTGCATGGACAACAACCAGAGTAGATAGGCACCTGCCAGGTATGAGAGTCTCCATCTTATGAGCCCAACAGGAATGCCCTGAAAAGCCAACGAAAGCACCCCAAGAAAGAGCCAGTGTCACGTGCCTGCAAGAGCCACTTTATCAGGTGCCCATACAGAGAAGTCCTTTCCTATCTTTAGCACCCGTCTCCTTCACCTCCTCTGAAACCAGCTAGAAAGTAGGATGGTGCAGTGGTTTGAATATGGATATAATGTCCCCTTTGCAAAGACCCATGTGTTAAAGACTTGGTCCCCAGAATGGGACTGTTGGGCAACAGGGGAAACTTTAAGAGGCAGGGCTAGTGGGAGGTTTTATTTTTTTTATTTTTATTTTTTTTTTTAAAACATATTTATTTATTTATTTATTTATTTTTTTAGTTATTGGCAGACACAACATCTTTGTTGGTATGTGGTGCTGAGGATCGAACCCGGGCCGCACGCATGCCAGACGAGCGTGCTACCACTTGAGCCACATCCCCAGCCCCTAGTGGGAGGTTTTAGATCACTGGGGGCCTGTATCAAAGGGGATTGTGGGACTTGGTCTCTTCTGCTTTCAGCCGTCTATTATTCACTTTCTGGCTCCAGAGGGGAATGGTTGGCTTTGCCATGCACTCCCACCATAACTGCCCCTACCAGAGGCCCAAAGCCATGGGGTCAATTGATCTCGACCTGGAACCTCCAGAGCCCAAACTTAACTTTTCTAAATTAATTGCCTTGAATATTTGTCATGGTGACAGGAAATTAACTAATATAGTTGTGAAGAGGAGAGGCTGAGAAAAAGAGAACACGGCAACTTTGGTCCTTTTCTACCACAGGCGTCCAGCCCAGGGAGGGAGAAATATTAATGATAAATCAAGTTCAAAGATTTAATTGCTCTCTAGGTCTGAACATTTCCAATGTGAGTTGAAACTGTTTGAATCTTAGAGTCACCATGGGGAACTAAGAAGGGAAGTGTCACAGATCCTACAGAATTTTCTTCCAGTGGCAGGAGCAAGGTTTTCTCTCTCAACTATTTTCAAGGGCCACTGGGAGAAAAATAAATGGTTTTGATCATAAGTTGTGCATTTTCAACACAATGTAGAGGAAGACATCCTTTGTCAAGTGTCCATTCATTTGGCAGGAGTATTATGTGTATTTCCTCAGCGTTTTTACAAGCCAGGGCCTACCTGAGATGGTCCCTGCACTGGGAATAATGCAGAAGATGCCTGAGGAGACCAGACTCTGGTTTAATGCCAGGGCTCAGAGCTGCAGCTCATGGGGCTCTTGTCTTTAGGGAGTTGCTATGCCTGCTGTGGGAAATCCTCTCAGATCATAGATCACTGGACACTGGTTATCTACACTAAGCAGCAGTGAAATCACTACAAGTACAACAGGAATTCAGTAACTGTTCAGGTGAAGGACTCTGACCCCAAACAGGGCAGGGCCATCCTCTGGGCAAGGACACTGTAATTCACAGCAAAAAGAAAAGTGAAGGAGGAAGAGGAGAGCTTGATTGTTCTAGGGCCGCCTGACAATGACCTCTGCAGTGTCACTAAAGCCTAACTGAGCCCATGAGATTAGCACTAAGTACTGCCATTTAAACTATTCTGGGCAACTGTTTCTATTTCTGTACTGGTTTACATCTTTCTTCACAAAGTCACAGAACGTTAGAGCAGCTGAAGGAAACTTAGTGATGTTCTGCAGCTGTGGTTCTAAAGTCCTTGAGGTCATGGACACTAAGAATCTGATGGGCTCTATGGATCCACTGCCCAGAAGGGTGCATGTGCCTCAGCTTCTGCACATATTTTCCAGGGTGTGGAGCATACTCAGCTGTCATTCTTCATTCCTGGCAAACAGCCCAACTCCCCCTAAACTGGCTGAAAATGCCAGATACTCCCTGTCTAGTTCCTTGCAGCTGGGGCAGGTGTGCGTCCCAACTCTGGCCAATGAGAGGTCTATTGGGAGCAAAGGAGAATGGGTTTTGTCTCTGGCAAAAGAAAAGGATGAGGGCACCTTTGGATTACTGCTTAGGAGCCCACTTGCCATCTTGCAGCCATGATGGGAAAAGCAAGAGAAACACAGAAGCAGAATTAACCAGTTCTATAACTGTCCATTTCTTAACAGGGAGATGGTATGTGTGTATTGTTTAAGCAGTTGTTGGCTCGACTTTCCTCTTCTGGTAGCTGAAAACAGCTCAGTTGACACAAGTGGGTTTTCTGAAGACCGTCCAAGCATTTTCCAAAAGTTCTTGGTTCCTGTTTAGAAAGTGGGACTAATCTGGGCTGGTTGTGGCTCAGCGGTACAGTGCTCGTCTAGCACATGTGAGGCACTGGGTTCGATTCTCAGCACCACATAGAAACAAAATAAAGATATTGTGTTCGCCTAAAACTAAAAAATAAAAAAAAAAATAAAAAAAAAAAAGAAAGTGGGACTACTCTAGTTTCCTCATTCGAGTGATGTCTTCTCTGGTCCTTGGCTTCCTTCAGTAACTAATCATCATTCTTGAGAAAGGTAAAGGCAGATGGGATACAGGTTTCCAAGCCACATCAGGCTCTCACTTTTTTGAGGTAATTGGTATGAAAGGCAGTCTTCATATATGGGGGAGGGGTTATGAGTAAGTAACATCACACTGGAAAATTCAGCTTCTCAACCTGACTTCTCAATTCCAACCAGTGTTAGGATCTCTTCCTGAGCCTCAATTTCCACATTCACCAGCTTGCTATTCAGCTGTCATGAGGGACCACCTATGAAAGTGCCAAAGCAGGCTCTTGTTGGCATTTGGTTAGTTTCTTCCTGCTCACAGTCTTTCCTCAGCATCAGGATGCAGCCCATCACCAGGTGCAGTGTCGCATGCCTGTCATCCCAGTGACTCCAGAGGCTGAGGCAGGAGGATTTCAAGTTTGAGGCCAAGCTGGCCAACTGAGGCCCTAAACAGCTTGGTGAGACCCTGTCTAAAAAAAAAAAAAAAAAAGTTGGGGGGTGTGGCTCAGTGCCCCTGGGTTCAAGAGCAATGAGCAGTTAAGTGTGCCCAGGATCTAAGGAGCTGCCATGCTTAGCACCAGGGGAAGAAGGCAGTGCTGGAATCACCTTATACCGTCTGCTACTTGCCATCTTCCACCAGCACTCCCCTGGCTTGACCACCTGCTGATGCCATAGCTTGGGCTCTTGTTGCCTCAGAAAAACACAATCCTTTAAAATTATATTTCTGGGATTCCTCTAAAAGTGCTAGGCAGACACACAGATCACAACTCAATACTTTGTTATTGGCTGTAACCCAAAGTTGTGCACTCGCTTATTCAAATCTAAAAAGCCCAGCCTGGTCCCTGGGTGAGTACCACGTAGTTAAAATTAGCCTGGCCATCTGCTGAGACAGCAACTGGGCTATTCTGAGCCCCAGCAAGCCTGCCTGGAAGTGGGGCTGGACCTAGGGATAACAGTGTCAGAGAGGCTGGCCACTTTATGGTCAAGGAGGTGACAAGGAGGGCTGTGGAGAATGAAGCCACACTGAGGGAAGACCAGTGTCATGGTGGCATTTCACAGGAAACTGAAAAGGACTGTTCCTGTGTCCTGTTCTTTCTTACCCAGAGCTTCCTGCTTACATTCAGACTCCAGCAGGATCACTCCCTGGGATCCCAGCAATAATGATCTACTGAGGTCAGGAACCATGATAAATACTTAACAGGGATAAGCATACACATTCTCAAGACCACTCTGCTAGGTTCCAGATTCCAGGGATTTAGGACACCTTAAATGTCTCCTTTGTGTAGAGTCAATGACAAAGAGGCCTAGTTGAAAGTGCCAGACAGATAAGAGCAGTAGCTCAGACACCCAGACGAATACAA
Source organism: Marmota marmota marmota (assembly GCF_001458135.2). Taxonomy (NCBI): domain Eukaryota; kingdom Metazoa; phylum Chordata; class Mammalia; order Rodentia; family Sciuridae; genus Marmota; species Marmota marmota. The sequence goes on along the minus strand of NW_026000016.1, from coordinate 22,305,195 downwards.
GGGTTCTCTTCTGTGGACACTGATCCCTAAGTTCCCCATCTCTAGAAAGGGAAAGCACGCTTCAGGCTTTTCAAGAATGCTAGAATATTGCAAGCATTTAAATTCACATTTATCCATAGGGATTTATGTCAATATTGCAAGCATTCATCAGGACAGACCTTAAAATTCATCTAGATTTCAAGCATTTGGCTGACTTACCTTATAAATGTAGGGACACTTAATGAGTTTGGAAATTAAAGGAATTTAATAAGTCACCTTCCAGTCTCTGAAACAACTTGTTTATTCTCTTTGACTTACATAGTGTTTCTGTGAGATAATAAATTAAACAACTTTTTGAGATTAAAAAAAAAAAAATAAGAATGCATTGAGCCGGGCGTGGTGGCCTATAATCCCAGTGGCTTGGGAGCCTGAGGCTGGAGGATCGATGAGTACAAAGGCAAACTCAGCAATTTAGGCTGTCTCTAAATAAAGTATAGAAAAGGGCTGGGGCTGTAGCTCAGTGGTAAAGTGCTTGCCTCGCGTATGTGAAGCACTGGGTTCCATCCTCAGCACCACATAAAAAATAAAGATACTGTGTGTTCATCTACAACTAAAAAAATGTTTTTTAAAAAAAAAAGGGCTGAGGATGTGGCTTAGTGGTTGACTGCTCCTGGGTTCAATCCCCAGTATCAGGGGAAAAAAACCAACAAAACAGCATTAACTAAGGGATAAAGAATTTGGGGGTATAAATGTAACCTAGATAGGCATTTATAGTTCATAACCAAGAATCCCATTAATTATGTACTTATAGTTAATATAAGCCATCATCAGAAATCCTACTCAGGTCAGAGTTGTTCTCTGGCTTAAAAATCACATGGTTGCACTGGGGTTGTAGCTCAGTGGTAGGGCTTACTCAACATGCACAAAGCCCTGGGATGGACCCCCCAGATGGGAAAAACAGCCAACTCAAACCAAACAACTTACCACTGTCAATGGTCCCCAGGTCCCCTAACTGGTTGCTTGTCTTTGCTTTCACAGTTGGTCACAAAGCCATGGCTGTGTGTATAACTTATACTATCCTTTCTATATATACTTTTTTAGTATATACTTTTTTTTATATATACTTCTGGTATTCCTGAAGGGCGAGTCCTTAATAGTCCTATCCTCTTTTGGGTTGTGGTGTTTTGGTTGCCATATTCCCACTGGCCTTTACCATGGGACATGGGAATACTCGAAGCCACTTCTGAGAATCCCCTGGATTCCTGATTTAGTCCTCTGGGCCTCCAGGGTGTAGGATCCCAGTCTCCCTCTAGTTACTAAGATCAGTCCTGCTGATCAGTAGAGGAACTGGCTCTCTGCATGATGGCTCAGTAGTTTAAGGAGCCCCTAACATCCAGGTGGCAGCTTCAGGTTCCAATTCAGTGGAACCATTATTGGGTAGCAAGACCTTGTAAAAAAAAAAAAAAAATCTTTGGGTGGGGAATGTATGAGACATAGTAATAGTGAGCAGCTACTCCCACACTAGCCCTTGGCTCTCAGACCTACGCATTGTGGCTGTGGGGGACTGCAGCACATATTGGCCTCTGATCTAAAGCATCTACTCTGTCCTATAAGACCCCAAACCCCATCCTTTCAAGATGTTGTCCTACAACTGGCACCATTATAAGCCATTCCACCTTTCAATTGATTCCATCTGGGTAAAGGAATAGATGGTAAAAATGGTGAATTCATGGGCCTGAGCCCACAACTGCATTTGCTCTGTGAAATCAGTTTATCAACCAGAAGAAAAGCTCTGTAGAAGGCCGTGGCAGTGGATGAGCATGCCAAGTCCACTGGCAATGTGCACAGGACAAACACCTGGTCTCCACTGGACCAGTGGGAGGCTGCGTTTTCACTAACATTTTATTCACCAAAGAATAAAATGTTGACATTTCATATTTTCTTTGCCTTTCCTAAGTCTCCCAGAAATGTACCTTATAACCCAGAATACCTGAGAAAACTGTCAGTGGTCGTAAGCCACACAAATGGGCATATTTAATGAATGTCAAGAGAAGCTGCTCTCACCTTCCATGTGGAGATGGAATGATATAGCTGCTTATGAGACTGGATCTCATTAAAACCCAGTAGCTCCAAGTGAGACTCAGCATAAAAGGCCTTGATGTGGTGAAAAACATACCTCAAAAATGTGATTCTGAATTTTTGAGATGCACAACTTAGGAGAAAGGAAACAACACCATTTAGGAAAATGCAAAGCCCTAAAGCACTCAGGTACACTTTAAGAGCATCATAAAACCATATTTTCTTTTTTGGCATGCTGGGGATGGAACTCAGAGCCTCACACACGCTGGGCAAGTCTTCTACTGTTGAGTCACATGCCCAGCCCAAGAAAACCATTCTTTTTATTTAATAGAGTAGTATGGATGAAGTGAACTTTATTGATGGTGACAGTAGGACTCTCTTCCTCACGGGGTCTGGCATGGAAACTGGGAAAAGAGGAGATTCTGTGTTGGAAGACTGAGTTGAGAGAGCAGCTGATGACTCGCTCTTCCTCTCCTGTTCTTGCTGGGGTGGATGGTCCAGGGACTCCTACTCCTTGGAGGCAGAATGGACCATGAGGCCTACCACTCTGTTGCTGTAGCCAAATTCACTGTCATACCAGAAAATAAGCATGACAAAGAGTTTGTCGAGGGCAATGCCAGCCCCAGCATTGACAGTGGAATGAGAAGTGTAGCTCAGGATGCCCTTCAGAGGCCCTCTGATGTCTGCTTCACCACATTGATTTCATCATATTTGACAGCCTTTTCTTTTCTTTTTTTTTTTTTTAAAGAGAGAGAGGAGAGGGAGGGGGAGAGAGAGAGAATTTTTTAATGTTTATTGTTTAGTTTTCGGCAGACACAACATCTTTGTTTGTATGTGGTGCTGAGGATCGAACCCGGGCCGCACGCATGCCAGGCGAGCGCGCTACCGCTTGAGCCACATCCCCAGCCCCTGACAGCCTTTTCTTGATGGCAGGTCAGACCTATGACTCACATCTTGGGGATGGCACAGAGAAGGCCATGCCAGTGAGCTTCCCTTTAACTCAGTGCTGACCTTGCCACAGTGTTGGCAGTACCAGTGGATGCAAGGATGTTCTGAGCAGCCCCACAGTCATCATGCCAGTTTCCAGAAGGGCCATCCCAAATGCCAAAGTTGTAATGGTGGTAGAGGAGGCATTGCTGACATTTTGAGGGAGCTGTACCTCTCATAGTTCACATTCATGACAGATGGAGGAATCTGCAGATGAGGTAGAGATGATCCTTTTTGGTGCCACCTTTCAAATAAGCCCTGGACTTCTCCATGGTAGTGAAGACACCAATGGACTCCATAACATATCCAGCACCAGCATCACCCCATTTGATGTTAGTAGGATCTCACTCCTGGGAGATGAAGATGGACTTTATGTTGATGACAAACTTCTCATTCTTAGTACGTGCCAATTAACTTGCTGTGGGTCAATGATGGAACAAGTAGACAATACAGCTGAGGTGAATGAAGGGGTCATTGATGTCAACAATATCCATTCTGCCAAAGTTGAAATCAGCCCTGGTGACCAAGTGCCCAATAGGATTAAGTCCATTCACTCCAACCTTCACCAGTGTCTTTGAGGACATGGCTGACACTGCATAGAAGATGCTGTTGTCTGTCGAACAGGGAGGGACAGAGAGCCAAGGACAACCCCACCCCTCCTGCGGTACTGGGGATTAAACCTAGGAGTGCTCTACCACTAAGCTACATCACCATTTTATTAATTTAATTTTGATATAGTCTTGCTAAGTTGCCCATGCTGAACTTGAACTTGTGCTCTTTCTGCCTCAGCCCTCCAAGCTGCTGGGATTACAGGTGTGCACTAGGCAAGAAAACCATTCTTAACATGCAAATCCCAGCAATGAGAAGTTACAGGTTTCTGAAGGCCAACATCATGCAAATTCCAGGCTGTCAGTGTGAACAGTTAATACAGAATATATATTATGCACGCACCAGGGGCCAGGTCATCACTGGATTTCATCTGGTTTGAATTAGTTCCTAATAGCACAGGCTATGAGGTTTACACCACTAAGGTGAAATTCCATGCAAATCACTCTATAGCAACTTTTTAGAAATGTTCAGGGATGAGCTGTTTTCTACCTCCCAGGCCATTCGAGACCCAAAATGCAGCAAGAGAATCATCAATGCAGAATCCATTGGTGACACACTGAAACAATGATGCTTCTCAGAACTTTTGTAAACCCACACGTGTCACTGTGTGGAACAGTGTGGTCTGAAACATGAGCCATCTGAGGGCATTCACTTTCAGGCACAAAGGCAAGAGAGCAGGTCACCTGTTCTCTTGTGAAGCACTCTGCATTAGGCTGGTTTTGAATATATACTTTTTGGTAGTGTTGAGGATGAAACCCAGGGCCTCATGCATGCTAGGTAATGCCCTACCCTGAGCTAGCATATAAGTCCAGCCCTGGCTCTTAATTTTAGTATGGTAGCTGTTACTCTTGGATAGAGCTTAAAGAGAAGCAAGTAAGTACTGCAACATAATATGATCAGTTCTCTCTTTTTAGAATAAAAATACAGAGTCAGAAATATGAATCTCTCTTTAGAAATCAGTTTTGATTACAGGGAACCCATTAAAGTCATTCCAACCTAAAAATACTCAATCAGGTTCTGCGAAGGTAATTGCTTTTTTTCTGTGCTGTAAAAAAAACCTGAAAAGCACAGAACATTCAGTATGCAGGGAGCTGATGAGCTTGACTGAATGGCTAATACCTCAAGAGAGGGTTTCAGGTCAAAGGTGCTAAGGATTTTCATCAAAAGTTAAAAAAAAAGGTAAGAACTCAATTGCCATCAAACTGATTTATCTACTTTTCTCTATCTGAAATCCTAACACCTTAGCTATGGTTTGCATGGCTCTCAAAGTTTAACTGCATGAGGTTACAATCCTGGCCCCTGCAGGACACAGCTACAGGTCATAAATTACACCTGTTTAATCACCAGAAGATCAACTCAGAGAAAACTTCAGTGGTTATCCTTTTTCCTGTCCTGAATGAATTCTGTCCTTGGTTTCCCTCACCCCAGTGGTCACACTGAGACAGCAGCTCACTTAGCTTGTCTCCCCTGCTCTGCTGGAGAAGGGTTCCTAGAACCTAATTCCTGGAGCTCTGCAGTTTTTCCAGGGTGAGCTCTCTGCAGTGCTCTGCTATTGGTGGCTGCTTTCTCTTGCCTGTTATTCACCTTCTGCCTGCACCTCCCATTCACCTTCTGTAAAAGGTCAGAAGTGACATTTAAGATGTAGCCCTGACTTTCAGAGAACATAAATGCAAACATAAGTATCATTCGTAAACAAAAGACAATTCTGTGAGGCAAGGAGGTTTTATGTAAGTCTTTCAGAGGCCAGAATAACACGAGCTTTCTCACGGCAATGTACCTGATCAATTAAAGAAAAATGAGATTTTCCTAAGCTTTGTGTTTGATTTTCTGCCACTCAGGGGGGGTATTCCCAATTGGGAGATGCCTGGTATTCTGAGATTTCAGAGACAGAGGTAGAAACATCCCATAGTCTCTGCAGACCCTTTACTGTGAAGATTAACCATATTCGTAGTCAGAATGAGACCAGACACAAGAGTACAGAAGCCATTTGCATTTTAATCAAGAATGACTATTAGCCCTTGAGTAGCTATATTGGTGATTATAGATGATTTTAATTTGGAAGACAAAATTGCTAATAGGGAAGTCAAAAATTCCAAATGAAACTTTTATTTACTATACTACATATTCTGAGATATTCCATGTTCAAGTATTTCTAGAGAAATTTCTTTTTGTTTCTAACAGAAACTAAAGTTTCTCCTTTGGGTCTCCCCACATCCATCAACAAAAATCCAAATAACACAAAAACTTAAAATAATAACAAGTACAAGATAAAAAAGAAAATCTAAATAGTATGAAATTAGTTTTTATTTTTAGCTCAAAATAAATGCTTCACATTTTGTCAAAATTAAAACTTAAGATGAACACTTGGAAAAAATAAGGGTGGAAACACATTGTTTCCATCCCCTGGGAAACCAGTAAGGCAGATGCTGTAGCGTGGCTTGGTTTTTTCCACAGGACTAGTCTAAGCAAACAAAACAAAACAAAACAAAACAAAAACCTCTCCCCAACTTTCCTTCTACTGTTAGCTGTATCTATCAGGGCTGTTCCTGGCTGGATAAAATCCCCCAACCCCCAATGCAACATGAAACAAGGGATTTGAAAAGTTGGGAAAAACCTTTTAACTTGTTCACATAAAAACACTTTTCTAAGGAGATTTAGTAAAGGTAACATCCATTGGCAACTTAGTTGAGGTTTCTGCTGGGCGTGTTGGTGCATGAGCACTCTTGGTGAATTCATACCAGAGTTACCAGGGTGCGACTCACACCTCCCAATTTACCACAGGGATGTCTTAAAGTTGAATTTCAGTTTCAGCAGATACTTCAGATTTACCTGAGCAATATCATAGACAATGTACCTGGAGGGAAGTATGTCAAGGAGCCAACAGTGCTGAGTTTGTGTCCTGCCTCTTCTCAAGGAAGATAGGATGCTCAGTGCTACGAGCAAGTCATCCTTGGGGCTTCTCTGTGGGACTGAGTTGGGGGCCTCCTAGGCAGACAAAAAGCCAATCCTCTGGAAATCGGGAAAGGCTTGTGCCCTGTGAGCCAACCAGAGTCAGACTTTTCACTCCATACAGGGAGACTATGCAGGGGCCAGTCACCCTAAGACCCACTATAGGACATCTCATCACAGTCTACCCTGGGTGATCTGTACATATGTAAGCCATGTTATGACTCCAAAGCATTCCTCTGTGCTCACACACAGCACATTCACGAAAGGATACTCATTATATAGTAGGCAGGTGTCGTTAACTCCTGATGAGATCCCGGTCCCGAGTGGAACCTCTACACCCTCCAGAGTGATACTGGCCGAAGGGTCAGGGGTAGTTTTGCCCAAACCTGAAAAACAGAAGGTGCAAGTGACAGGAATTGAGAATGGATGTAAAAATGTCCTGGGGGTGTGAGAGCTACTTTAGGCTGGGTACAGGTTCTCATTTCAAGCATACAAATTCCATACCCCATGCTTTGTCAGAAGTCTGTAAATTGGTGATCCTATTACAGTATCAATCATAACTGGTTCTGTGTGAGAAGACTGACAGCTGACCCCTAAGGAGTGACACTGATGAACAGAAATGCACAGCAGTCACTTACACCTGATTCGGAGTCCTGAATCATCATATGCTACCAACTCCAGCAATCTAAGATGCTGCAGGTGCCACTGTCACCTGAGGCCCCCTTCTTGCCTGCTATAGCTAGAAGAGTTAGGTTAAACCAGTGAATGCCCCTGATTACTGGTGCTCACACTGAGAATGACCTATGGCACTTGTGATACTAGCTGTACCCACAGAGAGGGAAATTTCTTTTTAATTTGAAATGAATGGATGTTTAACACCCAAACCCAAGAACACTAGCTTTTGGAAGAAGCACCACCCATCCCGCCAACCTAGGGCCCCCAGATGTAGCAGCAGCTCTGGCAACACATTACCTTTGACACTGTGCTTGCCCTTGGGTAACTTGCTGATATGAGAAGCATGCTTCAGTTCATACCTAATCAAGACAGGACAGTCTCAGAAGATCCCTCAAGACACTGGTTCTCAAAACCAATAGATTAATTAGCAGAACAATGTTCGATGAGCTAAAGACCCAGAGAACCCAGTACCTCTTGAAACTCCCTCCCAAGTTTCTGGCACTGCTCCAGAACTTGCAGGTGTAACTCTTCCTGAACCTCATTGTTTAATGATCACTACTAGGAAGCCACTTTCAAGAAAAGGTCCTGTTTGGAGCCGTGGCCAGCAGGTCTGGAGGTTTTATCTGAGCTAACAATCCCTGGACCTCCCTCTTTGGGTTACAGCTGATAGGATCAGGGCGGATGCCTAAACCAAGCTAGACTAATCAGATTTTCTCTGTGGAGAATTTGGAACTGAGATTAAGACTCCAGTTCCATCCTTGCTGATCTCAGAAAATCTAAATACATGAGAGGCAGAAGGGAGTTATGGGGTTATCACCTTTTTGTGATTTAACCTCTGCTTCCCAGTCCACAGGGAGAACAGATACTGCTGGTTCCTGTGGCCTAGTTATTCCTGTCCTTGCATTTTCTGACGCATCTCTGTATCTCCCTTGCTCCCTTGCTTTGAATTGGTTTCTGATTCTTTTAAGCGAAGAGTCATAACTGGTAGAGAATTTTCCTGGTCACCCCCCAGCCAAAGAGATTCTCCTTTCCTCAGTCTACTCTATCTGTTCCCATTAAGTGTTTCTGGCCTCAAAGCCAGGTCTACTTACATGTTTCCAAGGGCAACTTCTCCCAACAGGATTAATCCTATTGGGTCTCCCTGAGATGTGTGGCAGTAGTTAGCACTCTTTGAGACCATGTCAGCAAAATAGATCCCTTTGCCAAACATGTAGCCTGTCTGCAAGAATGGAAAAGGGACAGCTGAAAACCTAATGGGAAGTTAGGCTAGTTACTGAGTTTTGACTTTAGCTTGGCACCCAGCTAAGGGCTGTGATCCATCATTTTTAATAAGCTGGAGCCCAGAGACTACCCGGGCTGTCGGATCCACAAGCTGCTGGATGCTGAGGGGCTGCAAGAAGTTATTTAATCTTTCAGATTCCACTTTTCTCTTTCCTTCACTGGGGAAAATAATCCCAGGGAGCTAACGTAAAGATTAAATGCAATCATAAATTTTAGCTTAGATTAGTGCCAGGCACATGTACACACCCAAGAATACTGGCTATTATTTCTATTCCCTTCTATATAAGTGAAACACAGGGTTTAGTGTTTGGGTCACTGGCCCAGTCAGGAACACAATACTAGCGAGTCATTACACTTCCTCACGCCTCACTTTTTACAATGGTAAAATGAAGCCTGGAAGGCCATCTCCAAGGTCCTGTCCAGACGGTCCATTCTAATAACCCAGATCTCTTGTGTCTGGGTAAGGATTTACTCAGTTATCATCCACTTTATTGATGATAAAAAGACAAGTTCATGGAATCTGCTAGCTGGGAAGTGGTAGAGGCAGATCTGGACCCAGGTTGGCCTGTGGTCAAAGCCCATTCTTTGCTTGTCAACACACCCAATTAGCATTCACAGCATCCCTGGCCTGGACAGTTTACTGCTTTTGTTCCAGAAACTACAAATTGTTGCCTGTGCAGCTGCACCTGTGACAGGGCTGGGACCTGGAGGATAAAGGTGAAGGCACTACTGAGGCTATAGCTGTGGGGCTGGAGAAAGGGTGTCTTAAAAAAAAAAAAAAAAAAGTCCACTTGAGCAGTCACAGCCGAGCCAACACCACATCTTTAAATAAGGCCCCTTGTTCACAGGGGACACACGTACTCTAACCCAAGTACCTGCAAGCTCTTTGTGGGAACAGGTGTCATTTACCCTATGCTCCCCACACCTCCCCAGGCCAGGCACATACCACAGGTGCTTCAGGCGGGGCTATCCGAAGACCCTGGGAGAGGATCCCAGCAAAGTTGGTGGTCCTGGACCCGTGCCACAGCAACCTTCGATTGTGAAGCTGCTTAAAGGGTTTGTAGCGTTGGCTCTCCCCTTCACGCGCTATCTTAAAGATCTGGGTGGGTATTCAACAAAGGGAAAAATAAAAGCAGCTGTTAATCTGGTTAAGTGAAAGTTCTGGCTGGATACTGGAGCGCTGATCACCTGTCTCTATAGCTAGAAATTAAAAGGTCTGTTGCAATAAGGAAGATGTTTTCCACCAGGCTCAGAGTGACACAGTCATCAAGATCCCACTCAGCAAGGACTATCTATGAAAATTAGCACTATAATGAAGTAGATAGACACTGTAGGACTTTATCTTGAACCTCTGATAATCAATTATACTTTCTGATTCTACAATCAGGTCTGGGAAATGGAAATGTCCTTTTAAAACAGAATAAAAAGCCACCCCCAACTATAAGACTACTAGTTTTTCTGTTCAACAGACAAATGAATCACTTCCTCTGATAATTTAAAGACAGGGAGACTGATCTTTTCTACCCAGGCCCAGGTCAGAGGAGTTGGCAGGGAAGCTGGCAGCACATAAGCGGGTGGGGAGAAGGGTTCTTACATCCACAACTTCCAGATCATAGGCGTTGTGTGTGGTTGCGTGGGTGTTCTTAACATACTTCCTGATGATCTCTGCTTCTTCAGAGTCTTTGTCAACTACCTACAAGATAGGCATTTTGGGATTAGAGCATGGGAGACCACAGGGAAGCAGGAAGATATTAATATACAAGCTCAACAGACCTTAGGATCAACCGCCTGTGGGTCAAAGCAATTCACTGGCCTTGGGCCCACAGTGCCAGCTCCCTGAGCATCCACCTCTTCATCTAGCTGGACAGACAGGATTTCCAGGATTCCCTTAAAATCCCGTGAATTTTGGTATCAGTAAAGCTAGAAATATGGGGCTCAATGTCAGTGAAGTGAGGGAACCCAGAATTATGAACCAACTCCCAGGAAAAAGCAATCTAGCTCACTGATAAGATGATGCCTTGAAATTAAAAGTCTGATCAACTCTTGGGGTTTTAAGGACAAATGCTCAGTCGTTAATCTTCACAGCCACCCATATTATGTCTGGCTCAGAGCACTTCCTTAATAATGTAATCTACACTAAACAAATCTGAACCTATCATGAAGGAGGCTATGTGTGTCTTATGTTTCTATATTCTTATTTAAAGTTTGGAAAATATAGATATTCTGATCTTTCTCAATGTCTTTTTTTTTTTTTGGTACCAGGGACTGAACTCAGGGGCACTTGACCACTGAGCCACATCTCCAGCCCTATTTTGTATTTTATTTAGAGACAGGGTCTCACTGTGTTGCTTAGCGCCTTGCTTTTGCCGAGGCTGGCTTTGAACTCATGATCCTCCTGTCTCAGCCTCCCAAGCCGCTGGGATCACAGATATGCGCCACGGCGCACAGCATGTTTTTTTTAGATACTGGGCAATGAACCAGGGGCACTTTACCACTGAGTTACATTCCTATTCCTTTTTATTTTATTTTTTAAAATTTGAGATAGAGTCTTGCTAAGTTGCTTAGACAGCCTTGAACTTATGATCCCCCGTCTCTGCGTCCTAAGTTGCTAGAATTACAGGCCTGTGCCATATCACCCTTTTATTTATGTATTATTTTTAAAGACAAGGTCTCATTAAGCTACCCAGGCTGGCCTCAAACTTGTGATCCTTTTGCCTCAGTCTCTGGAGAGTCACTGGGATTATAGGCGTGTGCCACTCTACCTGGCTCCCTNGAAAGGGAGAGGGAGGAGGTGAAGAGAGGTAGAGAAGGGAGAGGGAGAGAGGGAGAGAGGAGAGGAAGAAGAGAAGAAAAGAGAGAATTTCTTGACAAGAGTTCTCAAAAATGAGTCTCTACACTAGCTAAGGTGCTAGCTTGGAAGCCTGCCTTGCAACTAGGTGCCTGTCTATAGGTTAAATGTCCAGATGGTCTCAAAGGACCTCCAGTGACATCTGAGAATTTATTAGAAAAGCACACTTATAGCAATCTGTGTTTCAATGAGCTCTCCAGGAGATTCTGGTGCATATTCAAGTTTAGAACCACTACTCTTGGGATAAGTGCTTAAGATGTTTGGGGAAGGGCTGGCCCTCTTACCTTAATGTCAGTTTTGAGCTTCTCATAGTTAACATCAATGGGGTCCTTGCTACTGTCATCAGATCCACCCCTAAGCAAACTGTAGGCCACTTCAATGTCCAGGAGGTTGTCCAGCATTTCTACCTTGGCCTGGGGGAACAAAAGACCAACACAGAGTTAAGAGCCAAGTTGAGGGAGACAGAGTCTCTACACCTTTGGCACACAAATGGAGTGCAGACAGTGTCCAACACGGTGGGAGGGAAGATCTCCCTGCTCGTCAGGGTTAGTCTATTATCGTCACTCACAGCATTTCCTGGAGTACCAATGAAGCTTCACTGCCTGGAGGAGTTGTTAAGTGCAGTAAGAACTGCCTTTCCATTTGCCCACTGATGGTAGGTGGGAACTTACACTAAGGATGTACAAAGCCATAACTCAGTCAGGAACTCTCATAGGCTCCTTCTGAGCAAGTAAAGATCTCCTTGCCCAGTGGCTCCTCCCAAATTGACTTGGTAGAGCAAAGGCAAGAGAAACAATCATTTATCCCCTGTGGCTCTGTTTCCACCAATATGGGTAGAAACTTCATTTCAAAATGAGGTAATGGAGGTGGTTCTGCCCCCACAGACCATGAGGAACTGGGAAGCTGCAAAGGAGAAAGGCTTAGCCCAGTAGCCTGGGATTCCTCCCAAGCCTCAGCACTACCTGCACACTATCTGCATTGTTCAGGAGCGGGGGCTTCTTCATTCCAAAGTCGTGGGGGATCAGAGTGTAGAAGCGATTTGAGAGATCCAGGATCTGGGAGTCGCTGCTACCCTGGGACACCGCCTGGAAAAGAGGGAGGAAAAAAATGTAAGACTGAGAGGCAGTAGCTCCAAGTCCCAGCATTTGGCTAGACTTTCTCCTTTAGAGGATGAGTGTTTCAGCCAAGTCTACAGGTAGTCTGCTGTAAGCATGAGCCTTTGAGCCAGGACGTGTGGGGAAATGATCAGAAGACCATGTTTCTACTGAATTAACAGCACTAAGTAGGGTAGGATCTCCTACTTTCTAACAGGACAGCTCAACACAATGGGCTTCTCATGTGACAATTCATTTTGTACAAAGAACTATGCTATTATATCAATTGTAAAATCTAGACAAGCGGGCTCATAGCTACTGCTGTAAAAATTTCTTTAACTTTGTTGGAAGATTTTTCAAGTTGGGGGTTTCCCATTTTTAAAAAAATATTTATTTATTTATGTATCTTTAGTTTTAGGTGGCCACATTATTTTGTTTTTATGTGGTGGTGAGGATTGAACCCAGTGCCATATGCATGCTAGTTGAGTACTCTACCACTGAGCCACCCCAGCCCCTCCCACTGTTATAAAATTCAGTCAAGTCCTTTTATCCACTGACCCCACCTTTGAGGTGGGGAATTTGTTTATTGTACCTGAAGGTCCAGGTGGCCAGGCACAGAGAAGCTAAGCAATCCCTACTGACATAATGTCATTTAGTGCCCATATGCAGAGAATGCTAAATAAATGCATGAAAAGCTGGACCACTGGGTTACTGCATATTTGGCAAACAGTCTCTGTGATCACAGAATGGTCATGGGGTAACAAGCTAGTACCCTGCAGATCTACTTCTCATTCTGGTGTGTACTTTTCCAGGCTGCAAAATTCTATGTGCTGGAGGCTTGCTCTGTATAATGGGAAAGGAAGCTATTCCAGCCCTCACATCCAGTGCTTCTGGAATAGGGAAAGATTGCACTGAGAAAAGCCTTGAATATTCTCAGCTAGTGGATAACAGGAAAAGAACTGATTGCTCTGGGCCAGCTGTAACTGGATTTTTTTTGGGGGGAGGGGGCACGCACTAGGGACTGAACCCAGTTAATTCTTAATCACTAAGCCATCCCCAGCCCTTTTTTCTTTTTTGAAACAGGATCTCACTAAGTTGCTAAGGCTGGCCTTAAACTTGTGATCCTCCTGCTTCAGCCTGTTGAGAAGCTGAGATTACAGGAATGTCCCACCATGTTGGGCTGTAACTGATTTAACAGCTTTGTTTCAGGGCCTTTTCTCCAGCAGTCAGGCAGTACCCTTCCTGGGTACTTCTGTTTCTTCAGAGTGTACTCTATTCCCAAATATAAGAAGAATATTCCAAATCCTCTAGGATGTAGCCTGAAGGTTCTGAGGACCGGAGGACCTTGGTACATACTAAATAAATGCTGAATAAGCATAAATGAAAGAAAATGTCTTCTATTTGAAGACTTCCTAGTAACTGCAAAACAAACAGCCTAACTCTTAAATATATACAAAATAAAATCAGTGTTTTTAAGAGACAGGAGGACGAAAATCTGGGTCAAGTTTATAAGAAGTTTATTACATATCAAAAAGTGCTATTTGTAAGTTTTATGATAATTTTGGCCAGTGACAGGCACTTTAATAGAGATCCTGAATTGAAAAAAATCCACATCCTCATGAATGATGGTTTGGTACTTCAGTTTTGTTAAAACTAGAATGGAAAATGACATACCCAGGCAGCCCCCCGCTCACCTGCTGGACTTCACTGAGGATGGAGTATGCAGCCTGGATCTGCCTTTTGCTCAGCTTCCCCAAGGGCATCTTCTGAAGGTCAATCTGAGGAGACAGGGTGAGTACCCTTTGAAAGCTGAGCATACTGCAGTGTGATGACAGAAGGGCTGGAGCGATCATCTACCTGCTATAGGCCTCTTGGGCCCCCAATGGAGGCAGCCAGAGGCCTGCCTGGCTTTCCTAGGGAGACCCAGTAACCCAACTCAACAGAGGACACAGCCCCTCCCCACCTTGAAAACTGGGGTTTGTCTGGAAGAAGATTTCTGCTCACTTCATTCATGGCTGGGATAAGCCAGTGCCCCATCCTTATGCTCAAAAAGCCTAATCACTTCTAGAAGAGAGTATGGCATAATCCCCATCCAATATCAAAGTGAGAATTAGGACCCATTCATTGGTCATGATTCCCCACCTCAGGACACTTTCCCAGGATCCCAGAGCCAAGGCAGCAGACCCTGGGCTCCAGACCAGAAACAAAAGACAAGAATCTTCAAGAGGTAGAAGGTTTTTGTTTTTGAAAAAGAACACATACTTTAATCAATGCTGCCTCATTCAAACCAGTCACTCCAAAAGGTTAGACACTGGTTCCAACACTATTGCCACTGCTTGTACTATAGTGGGAGTGACCCTTAAGGCAGGCAGGTTGCATGCTAAAACAGAAAAGCATGGGACTTGCAGGCAGAAGGCCTGATTGATCAATCACATTAGCTAGGAAGGCAGCTGCTTTCAACCAACCTTGGTTCCCCGTTTGTAAAATGGGGCCACCTTCCTTGAAAGACAGACTCAACTCCATCTCCTGTGAGAGACCCTGATTGTGTTAGTTACTTGGTCCCCAGGTTGAGACATCTAGCTACCAGTGGTCCCCACACTCTATATCCTAAGGCATTTGTCACCTGGCCTTTCCCAATAGACACTGACAGGAAGGCAGAGCTCCTGGAAGTTGAGAATGTGCCTTAACCATCTTTGGTCTTCCAGCACCTCTTGTAATACCCTGGAACAAGACGGAGCTGAACAAGAATTTTAGAAATGTGATTGCTATGGTGATAAAACTAAATAAGAGGATGTTAAAGATACTCAGCTCACTAGGCAGCAATCAGGGGCCAGTGACAATAGCTTCTAATTTAACAGCCACAAGCCCTGGCATGCAAGCTTCTCTGCACAGGCAATACATATGCCTTCTACCCTGAGGGGGAAGATCTGATTTTTGGCAATAGTTAAATAGTTGAGCCAAGTCTGGGGAAGAAGAACACAGTACAACAGAAAAGCAGAGTGACTTTAGTGTGGATTATCAATTGACTTTAAAAGCAGTTCTAAAGAAGGAACTCTTTAGAGATGTTTCCATTAAGTACAGGGTGACCAGAGCAAGAGCAGATGTCCAGGAGAAGCAAATACTCCCCAAGCATATAATTCTGGTGTTTATATAAAACAAAACAAAAAACACCTAGTTGCCCTAATTTTAAACCCCTCAAAATGTATACACAGGCCAGCAGGATGAAAGAACTCAAAAAATACAACTCCCTCCCCCATTCTGGAAAAGAAACTCAGGCGTAGCACTCGACATACAGCTGGGAGTGCCAGATTCATAGCAGCCCAGTTTAGGGAGAAGTGGGAGCAATGCCTACAGACCCTGGGCTTCAGACCAGAAACAAAAGACAAGAATTTTCAAGTGGTAGAAGGTTTTTGTTTTTGAAAAAGAACACATACTTTAATCAATGCTAGAACCCTAGAGCCATAGCTGCAGCCAGAAGTGGCTCCTAGAACTGCAGTCTGGATTTCCTTCCCCACCACCCCTTTAAAAAACTTTTTGGTTGTAGATGATCACATGCCTTTATTTTATTTATTTATTTTTATGTGGTGCTAAGGATCAAACCCAGCGCCTCACACGTGCTAGGCAAGCACTCTACTGCTGAGCCACAACCCCTGCCCTCCCCCTCCCCAGGGTCACCATGTCTGCTTATTGACCTCAATCCCATGTGGGCTCCTTCACTCAGTTTCAAGGTGGGCACCTGCTTTCCTCACACTTCCCACAGGCTGCCTTCTGGTGCCTCAGCAGCAGAGGCCCTGGCCTTTCTCTTCCTGCTATTTAATTAACCAGCTAAGTAAAAAAATCAACATAAAAACATCATTTCACAGGAAGAGTTGGGTCTGAGGATAGTTGAGAACATCTATGAATCACAGACAAACCGGAGTACAAAAGGCTAGAAATGATGCACGGACCTCAGAACATGAATGAGACATAAATCCTTTTCTTCTCCCCTTACCCTAGCAACTCCTCTCTTCTCTTGCATGCACCTACATCTTGGTATGCCATAAGTTGTTTAAACTAGTCAATCTTGCAGACAGAAGCCAGGTTATGTTTCTGTGAAAATGGGCCCTGGCCTTTTCCAAACTCATCAGAGCATGTAATTCAACGCTGCTCTGTAACAGCAGTGGGGGCAGAGCAGTCCTGCTACGTGGAGCTCCTGCTAGGGAGATGCTGGGTTGGTCCTGATGTCTACGGGGTTGAAGAACATGGGAAGTCATAGAACATGAGGGTGAGTGAGCAGCCTCTTGGAGAAGGAACAGAATGGCTGATTAATCCAAGATTCTTACCCTCTGCATTGGGTTCCTAGGAGCCCAGGACACAGGAAGCTGCTTGTTTTCCAGAGCACCCTGAAGCCTCTGGGCTCAGTGGCTGGGGAAGGGAGAGGCTGTGTTTGCTAGACAGGCAGCAACAAGAAATAAGAAGCCCTTCTGCACTTGTTTCCTGGAGAAGAGTGGAAGCGAGGTGTAGAATGCACATGAAGTGCTTGGCCTCCACCTACAGTGCTGGACTCAACCAACCACCATTCCATCCCTTTGTTAAAAACAGCTAGAATGTGTCCTATCAGAGGAAGCAAGAGTCAGAGGCTCTCTGTGCCTTCTGACAGTGCTATGGTTTGGATTTTAAATGTCCCCAAAAGGCTCATATGCTGAAGGCTTGGTTGGTAGCCTTCGGTGTTACTGAAGGTGGTAGAACCTTTAGTAGGTGGGGGCCTAGTGGAAGGAAGTGAGGTCACTTGAGGGGGGCCTGGCAATCCTGGCCCCTTTGTATCTATTCTGCTCCCTGGCTACCGTGAGGTGACATGCTTCATCCTCTATGTGCTTCTGTCACGAGGTACTATGCTAACAGATGTCTGAAGTGACAGGGCCAAGCTACCATGGACTGAAATCTCTGAAACTGTGAGCCAAAATAACCATTTTCTCCTTCATAAGTTGATTTTTCTCAGGTATTTTGTCAGAGTGATAGAAAACTAACAGTTCGCTTTTTCTTCAAGCAGACTGTTTCAGACTTTTCATGACAAGTCTAGTTGGCCAGTTTACTTGGGCCCCCAAAGAACAGACCTACCCATGCTATCACGGCACCTAGGAGGGGAAAAAGTACAAAGGGGATTGGGGACGTGGGGACAGTTCTCTACAACATACTACATGTTTCAAAACAATCAAATGATCTTTGGCAAAAAGGCAAGGGCTTCAGGATTCCATATTCACACTCTCTGAGGAAGGGCAGGTACAAGAAGCTGCCATCCTGTGTTTTCTATTTTTGAGAAGCACACAAGAGAAAATAAGAACCACCGAAGAGTTCGTCTTTAGCACAACACTTAATCATCACTCTTAGCAAATGCTCACAAATCATCAAAGGCACCAACCTCATACTCCACCATGGCTTTCTTCATACTTTCCACATCAAAGATCATCCTAATGAGTTCCTGCACTGGTTTGGGGAGCTTAGACTTGGTGCCAGGGTTTACTGTCAGCTTCTTCACCGCTTCTTCATCCTTAAAGTAGAAAGAAAATCAATAAGAGAACCAAACCGACAGCCTAGGCAAGGTGATATTGCTATTGGGGGACATGGCAATTAGGACACAGGATGGAATGGCATAAGCAAAAAACAGCTAAGAGCTACTTTTTTCTGGGCGACAGGTCAGGAGTACATGTGGCTTTGCACATGGGCACAAAATTCCTATGCACTCTCATGTACTCCTGGCTGCTCCAGATCCTTATTCCAGCCACCATGGAAGAATCTGCATGGGCTAATTCTTCTTGGGCTTGCTAGCACCCTGTATGGTAATCTCAAGTGCCCTTTAAGGCCCAACATGGAAGTGCTGAGCAGTTGTGAAGGTGAACATTGGACCAAGATGGGACATAGGACTTATGGACAAACTCCTCTCCCAAGAGCTGTTGCAAGAACAAGCTTATACAGACTTCTCTGAAGTCCCAATAGATCTAGCACCCAGTATCATTTCCTGCCAGCCAGCTTGTCAGTGTAAAAGCACATGCTAGCATTCACCTTCCCTCTCCCTCTACTTTGGTTTTCCACCTCTCAGTCTTGCTCTCTGGAATCATACTGCCTCAACACACTATAGTACCTAACCACTAACAGTGTTTGGCATTTGTTTGGTGGAGGGTAACTGGTCTTGGGCTTTGAACCTGTAACCTGCCTGGCTTAACCAAATGCTGTCAATGCTCAAGGCTGCTGTTGTTACTCTCATAGTGGAGGTTGTCTCCATGCTATAATATTGAGTCTTAAATGTGAACTCACTGGAAAGGCAAACTACCAATGTGTTAAAAAGCCTTATCAAGGGGCTGGGGATATAGCTCAGTTGGTAGAGTGTTTGCCTCACATGAGCAACGCCATGAGTTCAATCCCCAGCACCAAAAAAAAAAAAAAAAAAAAGCTTTATCAAGTGCACATTCCTTCTGACCTATGAACTCCAATTCTAAAGAATTACAGAAGCACACAAATATTTATGTGTATTGGCAGTAAATATAGCAAATGCCTAGATGTAATCTAAATAGGAGGGAACTATTTTGATCAATTATGATTTCTGGCCCACTCACAGGATGAAATTTTATGTGGTCTAGCAACTAATGCTGTAGATCAATGCAGTTTAATTTAAAATGGTAGCTACTCAGAAATATAGTTATATACAGTTACTAAGGTTTTGAATTGTGGTCTCTCCAAACTAAGTCCTGTGAGTGTAAAATAAACAACTAATTTCAGACTTAATATAGAAAAAATTTTCTCATTAATAATTTGATTAATGGTTTTCAATCATATGTTAAAATGAGAATAGTTTGCATATACTGGGTTAAGTTAATTACTAAGATTAATTTTACTATTTTCCTTTTGCTTTTTCAACGGTGACTACAAAAAACTTTGAAGGCATGAGGAAATGCTCCCAGAACCTTAGGGCAGAAGGCAGATGGTTGCAACATAACACGTAAGGGAGGAATCCAATTTTAAAGACATTAGACTGATATATACACCATGACTTTAACTGTGGCTAATTCTGAGTGGTTTCTATTTTTTGTATCTTTGTATTTATTTCTCAAAAATTTCTAAAACGAGTATTTAATTCAGTAGGGGGCACTACTAAGTCAGACTAAGCCTCTGTGCCTCCAATTTAAGGTCTCCACCTAATACTATATAATAAAGAGGTAAATCCTACTTTAGTGTGAGAACTCATGACATCCTCCATGAAGAAAAAAATTGCCCTTGACATCTCAAGTCTCAAAGATTTGGAATTAAAATCTGTACCCATCTACAAATCTCCTTCCTTTTATAAAATGAATGTGTATTTCCCACATTAAGAGTAATAGATTCCTTTTGGGGAGTGGAGTGAGGGGTGGGGTACTGGGATTGAATTCACTGAACTACATCTCCAGTTTTCTTATTTTGAGACAAGGACTAAGTTGCTGAGGCTAGCCTTGAACTTGTGATCCTCTTGCCTCAGCCTCCTGAGATGCTGGGACTATAGTTGTGAATACAGTCTTATTTTAAAAAGGTTAACATTTTGTTCTCCTTATCCCTTGAAGGAACACGAAAGTATCAACCAAAAGAAAACTAAAGGCTGTCAAATTACATAGGAATATTCTCAAACTATATAATATAGCTATTAGGAATAATTTGGGATTATTCCTAGTAATCTCAAATTCTTGGCAGAGCATGTCAAGCTATTGTATTTCTATCACATGATCTACAATGAATCTTAGGTTCAGATAAAAAGCCTTCTATATATTTATAGATATTACTCCAGAGTGTTCTTTTGTTATCTTTGGTAGTAGAATGTTAGGTTTTTTGTTTGTTTGTTTGGATTTAGTTCTCTGAACACTGGGTTATATTCACTAATAACACTATCTGATCCATAATGTGGTTTTTAAAGAATAAGACATCCCATCCTTTTATTAGGAGTAGATAGTGTAGGAACATTAAATGATTGATTACCTGGCCATAGTCAATCTCCAAAGGGTAGAACTTTTTGGGATACTTTGTGAAGTTTTTGGAGTGCCAGGCATTCCCCGTTTTTTCTTCATATAATTTCATAAAATGTTCAATGGCATCCTCCTTGGATGGCATCTGCTCCAATTTGTTACTACCAATCACTGTGCCCACACGGCCCCAGGACCTGAATATCCAGTACCTATGAATGGGGAAAGAGGGGGATGAGCTTCCATCTAGGGAGGGAGAACTTTTATTTATTTTTTGGGTGCTGGGGACAGAACCCAGGGACTTGTGTAGCAAATGCTCTACCAGTTCTACCAGTGAGTTACATCTCCAGCACCAAGGGAGAACGCTAAATGAAAAATGATCATGATCATTTTAGTAATTTAAAGTAACATTAAAGAGTAAATTCAGGGATGTAACTGAATGGTAGAGAACTTGCATAACATGTACCAAGCCCTGGATCTAATTCTCTATGCCACAACTAATAAAAAAGTTCAGTGCTCTCTAAACTTTGTATGCTTCAAGAACTTAAAGACACGAGTACAAGGGTTGGGGTTGTGGCTCAGAGGTAGAATGCTTTTCCTGCATGTGTGAGGCACTGGGTTAGATCATCAGCATCACATAAAAACAAAATAAAGGTATTATTTCCATCTACAACTAAAAAAATAAATACTGAAAAACAACAACAACAACAACACAAAAACCCCAGGTACAATGAGAAAATCTTAAATCTTGATTCTGTTACTAGAAGAAAAGCCATTTTGGAGAATATGTGAAGCCATACCCAGGGACAGCTAGGCCAAAGGATAGTTACACAATTGGTAGCAGCGGCTCCTTTCTCTTTACAGAATGATCTTAAAATATTTTGGTTCTTTGTGATTATGTCTTAGGCCCTGGTCTGGGAGCAACCTTGGTTTCACAAGGTGGACAGGAGAGGCCTACCCCTGGACAGTGGCCCCAGGCTTACCTGCTCTCCTTGTCATCCTCAAGAAGCTGCAGCTTGTAATAGGAGTTGGTCCCTTTCACTATGTCCACCAGGCCAAGGGTGGCGCTGAAGACCTTCCCGCCTTTCTCCAGGACATGTGCAGAGTGTTCCAGACCTGTCCCAGAGGTAAAGCTCCTGCAGTTCTCACACAAGGCCTGTGCTCTCAGGCAGAGGGGTCTTAGGAGCCTAGATAACCCCCACTTAGATGGATGCACCACACCTTCCTCAGTAGGGAGGTTCCCTACAGACCTGCGTGTTCCCTATTTTCTTACCTGAGTCAGGATCAACAGCTGCTCCCCCTTTAAGAGTTAATTTCATTCTCTTTTCAGACTTGTTGATACCTTGGTAGCAGACACAGAAAACCAAAATTAAACCAGAAAGGGGAAGATAGAAGGCAAATGAGTATTTTTCATATGCATGATTTGCCAGCATGGCATCTTTGCATTGCCTCCCCGACCAGCCAAGGGGGCTGCTGAAAACTGAGTTGAAAACATTGCTTTAGGCAGCATTCAGCTGACCATTCAGGGACACAATGGAGAGGCCCTACATAGGCAGACCAGTCACCATAGATAGTCTCTGAACCATGGCAGGATGGGGCCACCGATCTGGACGCAAGAAGGGGCAATTAGCGGCTCTCACCTTCCTCCTTTGTAGAGCCCTTGCTCTTCTTGGTGAGTGCAGTGCCTGACTTTCCCTTTGGGGCCACTACGTCAACAGGCTTGGCCTTCACCTCTGTGCCCCATGGGGACAAGATGTGTGCTGAGAACAGCTCCTGAAGGCTCTTGGTCGAGCCAGAGACATCCTGAAGGAACTCTTCAGACACAACGCGAATGTTGGCTTCTTTCACTTCCTCCATCTTCTTATTCATCTTTTCTACCTCCTCTGTTCAAAATTGGAGGGAAAAAAGCCCTAAGCAGTAAGCTTTAAACTAAAACCAAGTCTCCAATGACTACAGTTCTACTTCCCCACCCTCGTCACCTGCAGCTCTCTTTGCCTTTCAATTCTAAGGCTCACAGAGCTGGCTGCATCCCAACAACAGTCTTACGGGCCAATCTGCTTTAAGGGCAGATAACTCAAGGGCAGCCCTCTCCAAACTACTCGATAGGGTAAGATGTCAGGAGGTGCCACAGACAAGGTCAAGCACATAGGCCCAATTTCCCCATAAAGGATTGGGCCGGGGTATAGCTCAGTGATTGAGTGCTTGCTTAGCATGCATGAGGGCCTGGGTTCAATCCCCAGTACCACTAACAACAAAAGAAACCTGTTTATCTCTGCATTTTCCAAACCTACTTGAGTTGTGAACTTTTGTTTTCCTGCAATCCCACCAATGTGTTGCAAAACAGTGCAACATAGTCGAGAATAGTTTATAGCTGGTTAGCAAAAAAGACACATGCAAATGTATGCTACTGCACTACAAAGTGCAAATACTGGTTTCCCTTTGTAAAAAAACATGAGTGATGATGATGAGTTTTTGAGTGATGTTTGTTACAAATTTCCTCACTGAACCTTCATCACATTTGCAAGGTAGAAACATTGTTCTGCCTTACAAGTTAATCTTTAAACTCACTTTTAGTACTGATGCATAGAGAGGCCTTGTTGGTCGTCCCTGTCAACTTGCCCCCAAGTTTCTCGATTGTGGCCTTCACTTCATCCTTGTTCCGGGAGAGTTTCCCAAGTGTCAGGATCTTCATGTTGGACAAGGGCTTATCTGGGATAGCAAGAACAGAATCATCACTTTGGACATTCTGGCACTGCTCCCAGGAAGAGGGGAGGAGGAGCAGAAAACCAAGCAGCAAGTACCCAGAGAAGCCAGGCTGCAGGATCCCTGGCAAGCATCCCTCTTTTATCAGCTTTTTGTGGGGGTGAGGGGTGGGGAAGCCCATGAAAAACCGAAATAAAGGACCAGAGGGAAAGCAGACTGCCAACTGAGAACCCATATGCACCCCTCAATATGGACAGGAAGGGCAGGGGACAAGCCATGAAATGCTGTGATCTGGGTGGTTAGGTGGAAGACCTTTGGTCTGCTCTGAGGGTAGAAGACGAATGCACTTGGGGATGAGGGACCAGGAGGTCAGAGTGGAGTAGGCAGAGGGTAGGTCACGTGAGCTCTTAATATCTTCTTTGATTCCTCTCAACCCACCTCCTATTTAAAACAAACTGCAATTCTTATTTAAAAATTAGACATGTCTGTGACAACTGCTCAAGGTTTTGGTCAGCACAATCAAACTGAGCAAAATCATTCTAAGCAAAAAAAGGTAGGCTGGTGCTGGAGTGTCCAGGGTAGATGGGCTGGATAGGGGCTGCCTTCTGTTTGCTGCAGATAGGAACAAAGTGTTGGTTAACACAGTGCCTGGACAGGAAGATGTAGGGAGAGGTCCTTCCTGCTCTCTCTCAGAAGGCAGATATTAGAGACACTGACAGAACTTCACTGAAAACTGGCCACGGTCTCCACAGAGAACAAAATCATCAATTTGGATGTAAATGAGGGGAAAGCAAAGGAGGGGACCCTGAAAAGAGGGACCAGAACATTCCTCCCACATGTGCACCTGAACCCAGGCTGCAAGCAGTAGGGTGGTGCACGACAGTGACCAGTATTCTGGGGTGGAAACTCATCCTCCACCCACAACACTGTGGCCTTCACTATTAGAGCGAATCCCTGAGTAAATAACCAGAGGGTCTCTTCTGCCTTTCATCTGTCTGTCTTGGCTTGAAGCAAGTCTAATACTGATCAAGAACTTTCTCTAACTCTGTATATAATAGGTATCAAGTAGAACACTGGGTCCAAAGCGCTGGTGGGTACAGGGTGGGAATCAAGGCCTGGAAGGAGGCTCCGCAGTGTAGGAAGGACACACCAAACACCACTGCAGGGAGTACAGGCCAGGAGCCCCTCTCTAAGCTTAAAAGAGTAAGAAAGTCATTTGCTTTTGAGGACTTTATATTGTTAATGTCCCCTATCCCTGCCCCAGGAGAGGTCCCAGGTAAGGGAGGGGGCCCAAGGGCTTCCCCACATTATCAGCAGAGACCCCCCGCCCCCCGAAAATCTTATTCACCAACTCCTTGTCCCTGCAGCATGGAGGCAAATTCATCTCCCTGAGTAGCTACGGTAGGCTTGGCCCACAGTTGCTCCCAGAGCTATACCTGCTGGAGCAGAGGAGTTCACAGCAGCAGGTGTTGAGGCTGAAGAGGGTGGGGGTGCCACTGCCACTGGAGCACTGGTCTCTGGGGGAAATAGCCGGTCCTGCTTTTTAACCTTCAATTTTTTGAGGTAAGAGATTTCTCGGAATTCCTAAAGAACACAAATTTTAGTTTTTTAAGAAACCAGCTAACTTTTGAAATAATCACCTAATACCAAAGGAGATTTGGCCTATGCAATCTTTTTCCTTCTTATACTAAAGAACATAAAATAGAAAAATGTGCAACTGCCAGACTGAAAGACACCTTATTGCTGCTATGATACTTATTTCTAGTACTTCTATGTTCATGAGACAGCTGGCATCAATCTGACTTTATGATAAAAATCTTTTGACAATAAGGCCAGGGAAATTGCCCCAGGGACCTATACTTGCAACCTCTCCAACCCTATTCTTGAATTCCTCCTTTGATCACTAGGCCTTTCTGGAGTGAAATGCCCATCCCAAGATTGAAAGCCCCATAAGACTACAAACACCAGGAAATGAAGGCAAGTCCCTTCCTTTCTTAGAAAGCAAACAAATAGATAGAGTGCCCTACAACCTTTATTGTGAATGCTTCTGTCAGCATGGTTCAGTCTTCATCTCAGGTGATTTACAATGGGTCTTGCTCTAGGTAGGTAAATTTCAAACATAGGAAGCTCTGGGGAAGGACCCCAGTTCCTATGTTCCTAAGTCTTCACCCAAGTGAAACCACCTTTTCCAGCTAAGTCCATGCACAGTGAACGCCAGCTGAGGTAATGGACAGACAGCTTCTGACAGTAAGTGCCACGTACTGCAGAGAAGTTAAAGACAGTTTCCAACCCCAAGAATGAGGTTGAGTCTGGTTCTGGGAGTCAGATATAGATAGGCAAACTTTATCACAGGAGCTCAGTTCTTGACAAGCTAAGATGATGAAGACTGGAGATGATGGGAGGACACTTACAGGAAGCAACCTCCTGAGACTGCTAGGAGATGAAAAAGCAGGGAACTGCCTAGGAAGGGACATCAGAGTAACAAAAGATGGCCTGTATGGAACCCTGGGTAGTTCCCCATTGCTGGGAGTGTAAAAGAGAGACTGAGATGGGAAGAGTGTGTGTCCATGAGTGTGAGGGGCATGGGAGAAGGAAGGCACAAAGGCTGCAGAAGGGCCACAGGCCAGATCATGAGCACTCTGGGGGACACGAAGGAGCTGACCTCAATTCTGTCAGAAAAGCACCTGGGAGAAATAGCCACTGATCTCACAAATCCACATAGGCAGCAAATAGTGCAAGAAGGAAAAATGTCTCACATATGCACATACCCTTTTTAAAAAAAATAGTATTATTTTTTTTTAGTTATAGATGGACACAGTATCTTTATTTTATTTATTTATTTTTATGTGGTGCTGAGAATGGAACCCAGTACCTCATGCATGTGAAGCAAGCACTCTACCACTAAGCCACAACTCCAGTCCCATGTACATACCTTCTAAAAATGTACATACATGCTTTGTAATTGGTATGTATAATGCAAAGAACTTCATTATGCTTATTGCCATCTTAATATTTTCTCACCGAGGATAGTAAAAGGAACATAAAAATAGGAAGCTGTAAGATTTAAAATTAGAAAAACTAGGAATATTAAGGAATCACTATTAAGATTTTAAGGATGAGGAAAGTGCCAGGGTCAGAAGCGCTTTAGAGTGACCACTCAGGTAAAAAGAAGAGACTGGGAGGGAGAGAATTACTGCAGTGAACAGAGAGGCAAGTGAGACAATGGCCAGGAGAAACATGGAAGTAAAGGGCTGGGGATGTGGCTCAGTGGTAGAGTGCTTGCCAGCATGCACAAGGCCCTGGGTTTTAACCCCAGCATCACAAAAACAAAACAAAACAAACAAACAAATAAAACAAAACCCCCCACAAAATCCAAGATAAAACAAAACTACAAACAAAAAACCAACCCAAAATGGAAGTTCAGTTCTAGGTGTGGAACAGTTGGTGCTTAACAGCTTACTATATGCCACTGTTTCAAATGTTCCACACACAGGGGCAGGGAACAGGTGACCTGAGTCTGAGCAAACAGGTGAGATCCTGTCAGATCCCCACCAGTAGAGTTCCAAAGAAGGCTTTCCAACTGAGGCTTTCTGTGTCCTGAATATCTGAGAATTCAATAGAGTTCCATTTAAATGAAGAAAATGCTTGATTTGAGGAGCCATGTGAACACAAGACCCAATTCTTTAGCACTAAGGCAAGGATATGCTCTTGAGAAAAACTCTCCAATCTTAAAGGCAGGAATTACTGTTTACTCATCCTAAATCCCTCGTACCGGCTCACAGTAGGCACATGAGAATAAAAGTAAAAATATTTCATGGTCTTTGGAAGCAAGGTTTTACACTAGCCAGACAAACCTCAAACTTCACACTTACAGGTGCTTTGGTTCCATAGCTATGTGGTTTGCTAACGTATAGAACTAATAAATAAAATTTTATTCTGTATTCTGATGAGGATGGCCCAGCTGTAAAGAAGTCTAATGACATAGGAACTATGTCATTAGTGGACAAGGGTGGACAAGGCCAGAAGGCAGAGATAAAGATGCTCCCAATCCCTTACCTTTGGGGTTACCCATTCCTTTCGATTTGGTGTCTGTGTCTTGACCACACACTTGGTCCAGGCAGTGACATCCCCAGTACAGTAATAAGCATCGCTCTTGAAGACCAGCTGGCCAGAGCATTCCTCGCAGGGAAGTAGGGCTCCAAACGCTATGCCATCAGCGACTCGGTCCAAGATCTGAAGCCATTGAAGAAATGTCAGAGAGGAAAGGAAGCACTCCAATAAAGGACAGTTACTAATGTGCAATGGAAGGCCTTATGCAGACCTCACTCACTGCAGAGGCCTGTCACAGGGGCTCACAGCAGCCCTGGGCAGCTGTTTAACAATGAGATGTGGGTTCTCAAACTTTCAGAGACCTTATCTCCAAGTCAAGGGATCCTGCAGCCTCTCCTCCCCTCAGGGACTTAGAAAGCAGGACAGAGTCCAGAGCATCCACTGCTACTACACAGGTTGCTGTGCCAAGCTCAGCTCCAGAGCCTAACAGCAGGGAAGAGGAAATGGGAAAAACCAGTGGCACATGGGCATGCCACTGAGTTCCCATGTTTCCTTAAATCTACGCCTTCTGCAGGCTTGGCAATCCTGGGGAGTTTTGGCAGAGGCAGCAGACAGTGCAAAGCACGTGGCATGAACACACACAAGGTAAATATATGTCTCATGTTAGTCCTCACCAAAATTCTAAGAATGACAAATGGTAATGTTTAGTTTGGTCTAAGAAAGTCCATGCCATTTGTCCCAGGGAAATGCTGACCTTGATGGCAATGATGACCGTGCAACACAACTACAGAAGTTTTACTCCTCTCAGTTAATACCAGCTGGTGTTCAAATGGAGGGCCTCCCATGCTCCATGAGACAGTCATTCCAAATCGACAGGGTTGACCTCACACGTACGTCCCACTTAACACAAAGGCAGCTCACCGCGGACTCCCCGGAAGGCACTTGCTGCTTGTTGAAGATGAGCAGTTCTTTCAGGTCATTTGTTGAACACACTTTCTTTAGCTCATCCTTGATGTTCCAGATCAGGTCATTCTGGGCCTATTGACAAGACCCAGCAGGTCAGAGACCAGCTCTTTTCAAAAAGAGGAAGCCAACTCAAAGAGTCTGCCCCCAGCCTTCAGCCTCCAAATCTACACTTATGAATCAACTGTGTTGCCTCTCCAAGGTGGGCTAGCAAACTTCTACTCCCAGTCACACTCATGTGGATATTAAATTAAAACTGAAGTGTGGTCTCTTGAAGAATACTCTACAAGGTGGGGAGGAGAGACTACTTGGGGTATGGGGAAGGCTGAAACCAAGTCCCCAGAGGCCCTGCAACCAATCCCTAATAAACCAATACCAGGAGATACAGAGAAGAGCCTGGGAAGTTCTAGGTTGGACTCAGGGTCCACATTTACCCAGCAATTAAAGGAGGTAAAATATGGCTATTCTTCCAGTGATTTCCAAGCACTAGTTCTCCTAATATTACACTGTATTCAGAATCATGCAAGAATATATTTAAGCTCTTTTGGAAATGGAATTTTAGTCTTAATTTTATTCATTTTATTGTAGTACTGGGGACTGAATCCAGGGCACTCTTCCATGGAACTACTTCCCAGTTGTTCTTTATTTTTTTGAGACAGGGTTTCCCTAAGTCAACCAAGCTGGCCTTAAAATTATAATCTTCCTGCCTAACCCTCCTGAGTTGCTTAGATTACAAGTGTGCCACTATGCCTGGCTAAATCTTGACTTTAATGTTTATGTCCTTTGTGAGACACTTGCACATATCATTTCATTTATTCTCACAACCACCTTGCTGAGGCAAGTATCAGCCTGTTTCAGAGTGAAGGCCAGGATGAGCTTCCTCTTTCCTAGGAGGGTGGTTGTTATGCACCATCTCAGTCACAGATCCCACCTCTGTAAAACGGAGATGACAATGCCAGCCCTACCATACCCCATGGTGTTGCTATCAGTACCAAGTGAGCATCTGAACTCCTCTGGTGAAGTTGCAGTTATACACTCAGCTTGCTTCCCAGTTCCATGTTTAAAGGCTCTCAACAACACTCTCACCCTCCCTGTAGCAGGGGACATGCTGAGGCAAAGAAACAAGGAGATAAGGAGGTGCAAGGAAAAAGTGTAGTGGGCATAGGATTAAATGAAAGTATCTGAACTATTTTCTTCACAACCAAGGAAGAGAAGCCAGCAGAAACAGAGGTACCAGGGTGGGAAGGCTAAGGGAGCAATTTATTCTTCTTTCTTTACATCTCTGGCAACAATATAGAGAGAATAACACCCAACTAAATGAAGGGAAAATTCAGAATGGCACACAATAGGTTCTTTTTTTGCTGAGTGTGGTGGTGCATGCCTATAATCCTAGCAGTTGGGAGGCTGACTCAGGAGGATCACAAGTTCAAAGCCAGCCTCAGCAACAGCAAGGCAGTTAGCAACTCAGTGAGACCCTGTCTCTAATAGGGCTAGGGATGTGGCCCAGCGGTTGAGTGTCTTGAGTTTAATTCCCAGCACCATTAATTAATTAATTAATTAATTAATTATTACCCCAAGACAATAAAAAATTTATGATTCTTTTTAAAAAAAATTTTTTTAAATATTTTACTTTTTAGTTATAGTTGGACACAATACCTTTATTTTATTTACTTATTTTTATGTGATGCTGAGGATCGAACTCAGGGTCTCGCACGTGCTAGGAGAGTGCTCTACTGCTGAGCCACAACCCCAGCCCCAAATTTGTGATTCTTAATAAGCAATTGAAACCAGATCAGAAATTGCTTCCAATGCTTTAAAATTTATTTATTTTGAGACAGGGTCTTGCTAAGTTGTTGAGGGCCTCACTAAATTGCTAAGGCTGGTTTTGAACTTGTGATCCTACTGCCTCAACCTTCCGAGTTGCTAGAATTACAGGTGTGCACCACCATACTCAGCTCTAATTTTTATCTCACCAGCAAAATCTGAACACTCACACAAGAGACCCAAGCACATGGCTCACACAAACCATGTTCCCAGGAAGAGATCAACTATTTTAATTTCCCAAACACCCAGTATCTCTCCTCTTTCATCACATGCCTTCCACTTCTTTGCTTATTGAGACCTTCATTTAAAAATTGAAGTTGGGTATGGTGGCACAAACAACTATAATCTAAGGGGCTAGGGAGGATGAGACAGGAGGATCACAAGTTCAAAACCAGCCTCAGCAAAAGCGAGGTGCTAAGCAACTCAGTGAGAGTTGGGCTGGGGATGTGGGGATGTGGCTCAGTGGTTGAGTGTCCCCGAGTTCAATCCCTGGTACCAAAAAATTAAAAAAAATAAAATAAAATAAAGTAGAAAAACTTTCTCTCTTCAAATCTTCAAAACACTTGTCCATGTTGTGAACCTCTAGTATCCTTGAATTTAATACTTGGTTTCTTATGTTTGCAAGTATCCCCAAAGGTGTAGAATGTATAGCAAGGCCCAATTAGGATGAAGCATGATTCTCCCTCCCTAGCCGAGTCTGGTTAGTGAGGACTGAGTGCTTTGTCTGTCTGAGCCTGGATACAGGCTTGGAACCTATGACCAAATTGTGGGTTCTCCTCCAAATGAAAATCTTATATTTGAGGGGAGGAAATCTAACTGGGAAGAAAGCCAGACTATCAACAAAGGTTATCAATCTGAGAATTCTTAAAGATCCTATCCTAGTAAGTGGGACATATTTCCTTGAATTTTCTTCCCAGAACGAGGAGAATGAAACAGAACGATGAAAGGAGACAAAGCTTGGAACTCACTTTGAGGGCCTTTTCAAGCTTACTGTCCTTGTCTTTGTCTTTTTTAGACTTCTTCTTGGCCACTTCATCTACTCCATCCACCTCATCACCTTTTCTCTTTCTGAAGGAGACATGGGATATAAAAGAACCAGTCATTGAAACAGACACCTAATGATGTGTAATGACACAATTCAATATCATTTTAACTCCTAATATTGGGCCCTCCACATGCTTGTCACTTACCTGTAATGTGTCCCACTCAGGGCTCTTAGGAACTTCTGGTCAAACACTCAGGCAGTATTTGCAACCAAGAAGGCAGGAGACTATCCATTTCATAATATACTCTACCACCCAAGGAGGTGAGCTGAAATTTGTTCTGGGGCCTTAGAACAACTGGTTAGAGGTTTCAGAGCTCAGGCCCCATTTGATTTCAAAACTCTAGGTACAAAATCACTAGGAAAGTTCTGGTGGGGACTCCACAGCTGAAAGGCAAGGATTGCAGACAAACACGGGTGCCATCACTGAGTTTCTGGAGCTAAAACACAAGGCTGCTCCCAAGGCCAGGAGACCATTACCAGAGATGGGACTGTACTCAGAACCTAAACAAGAAGTGACAGGTGAAAGCCCTTCTAACCAGTCTGTCCTGGCCAACAGAGAACTAAGTTCAAACTTTTATATTTTCCTCATCCACAAAATAGGGAGAGAATGCTATTGTGATGATAACCAGATAAAATAGCCCAATTACAGGAGACTTCAGTGCCTGACAAACCAAATGTGTAGCATTTTGGTATCATACATAAATGTGGCTGGTGAATCCCTACATCCATATCACACATACAACACCCTGAGGACTTCATTTATGGGCCTGGTTTGCTGGTTTTCTTACACATTCCAGAGTCATATGTGCCAGTGTAATGAGCTTGTGTGTTATTAACTGAAATAATGCATGAGACTGCTTGATGACCATGGCCCAGCTGCTGTCCCAGGAGCATGCACCAGCACTGCCACATTGCCCTTGGTGTGCTCATTAACAAGCCACTCTCTCTGGGACTGAGGGGCCAGCAAAGGGTCCATAGGAAGGAGAGGGGCTGCCTATGGACTCAAGGTTCTCAACTCCAAGATGGGGAGCTCATTACCCACTGCCAGTCACTGCTGACAAATGTGCATGATTCCCTCAGTACCGTCCTTGAGACCCAGTTACACAGGAACACACATGCCTATAGGATGCTAAGGAGACAATGAAGGTGGGTAGTGAGGGGATCAGAGGAACCATGGCAATGACCTAGGCAAGGGGAATACTCAACAGTACAGAGTGGTGGTCTTAATGTGTCACTCTCACAACCCTGCAGTCACCATGCATTAGTCTATATCTCCCTAGATTTCTGACAGTCATCCAAGGAAAACAAGAAACAGTACAGAATTTATAAGGTCTTTAGGCCTCCCTTAATACCCCCACCTAGCAACCAAGCTCCACCCACCCTTCACTCTTAATTCCTGGGAGCTGCTTCTTCAAAGCTTCCTTATCCTCCGCTGAAAGGAGGCTGAAACCCTTGAGCTGGCTGGCGCTGTACTCAGGCCGGAAGCCCAGTTCCTCCCTGTTCTTGACAAAGCAGTTTGGGTGGTACCAGCGGTCAATCATGCCCAGCTGTGGCTTCTCTGGGTCTAGCATCTTCTTGGACAGGCGCATCTGGCCCTGTGGGAAAAGCAGAATGTGGTATAGGGAGTGTCAAAGCAGTGCAGTGAACATGCAGAAGGCCAGCCTGTGTTCCAACTGGCAAAAGGCTTTGGGGTCAAGGCCTGGCCAGCAACTCAAACACTACTGTGAAGTTTTAGCTCTTATGTCACCAAGGATTATGTTACCCATAAGGATCTGCATCCCATTTTGAATGGGGACAGTAAGGGACTGAGAACATTTCCCTGAGGATGCTGACCTAAAGCAGGCATAAGAATACCTGATGTGTTGTGCTGGGCTCAACTTGGATCTCACACAACATCTGGCTGGCCCCCCAGTGCAGCTCCCTATCCCAAGAGGAATTTTTTTTAAAAAATATATATTTTTTAGCTGTTGATGGACTTTATTGTCTTTATTTTTACATGGTGCTGAGGATCGAACCCAGTGTCTCACGCATGCTAGGTGAGCATGCTAACACTGAGCAACAACCCCAGCCTCAAGAGGAACTTTTTTGCTTGTTTCACCCTCCCATGTACTTTCTGGTCTCTACACATAGAAGCCTCCACCAAGAAACAGTAATAAACTCAGAGGCAAGAGCCCATCTTGCCAACCTGCCCTTGTTAGGCATGGCATTCCTGGGAGTTTCATGCCTGTGAGGCACAGATCTAGAGAAACCATAAGGGCTGCTAAAAATACACAGAACTCCACTGCAGGCCAAGCAAAACTCAACAGCACATAGCATCTGGCATTTCTTGAGATGAAGAGAACCTTAATTTTTGCCTCCAATTTTTGGCAGTTGAAGGACTTGAAAAGATCCAGCATGTCCATATTTTTGTCAATTTCCTATATGATGTAGTTTGGCTCAAGTATTCCCCAAAGGCACATGTGTTGAAGGCTTGGTGACACTATTGGAAAGTGATGCCTCATAGACGTTAGGTCATGGGGGCATGCCCTAAAGAGGATAAGGAAGACCTTTCCTATCTCTGTCTTTGCTTCATGACCACCATGAGGTAAACAGACACCTCTTGGGTATGTTCTCACCATGATGTACAGGCCCTATCAGTTCTGGACTGAAACCTCTGAAATGGTAAGGCAAAATAAAACTTTTCCTACTTTTAAGCTGGTTTATCTCAAGTATTTTATCATAGCAACAGGAAGTTAACTAAGACAGTGTATAATACCTTGAGGGGGTAGACACTTTCTATGAATAAGTATATGTAACATCAGAGAAGGGAAAGAAGATTGGAGGATGCAGGCCTTCCCTTCCACCCCACCCACAGCCAGCCATCTATTCTGTTGGACTGTTAGTCTTTAGTGACTCGAATTGGTAGGGAAGTTTGGTTAATGAAGTTTCTCTGATTAAACAAAAGAAAGGTGAAGGCTCATAAGACGGAAACTATTTCTTAAACTTAAATCTGCCACAAAGCAAGACCCATCCCATTCCAGAGGGAACCTCCTGTGTTAATGCTTTCCAAACCCTCCCAGGTATCCCAAGAGATGAGGCACTATGTACATGAAGACTGGACTGTGAGTAAGCAAGGCCCAACATGCCTGGAAGAAAAGTCACTGCCATCTCCAGTCTCTACTAGGATCCTCACTATATTTTTAGTCACTACTTGTTCAGTAGCACCTAAAGCCTGCTGCTTCTTTTTTTCTTAAGTTATCCAATGCAAGCATTCCATAAAGTACAGACATTTGCATCACCAAGTGCTCACCTTTTCTATTTTCTCCATACACCCCTTGCACGTGCTTCTGTTGGACTTGGCATACTCTGCTGCAAAGTCACCCAGTGTCTTCTCTGCCTTGCTGCCAACTCCATCCTGGCCTTTACCTGAACAATGAACACACTGCAATGATCGTGTCAACAGTTTCATAGTACAGCTCCCCAAACCTCCCCCATCACCTCCCCAGCACCTCTCCCCAGGACACCTTTGTGTTTTGAGGAACTACAATTTATCTATTTCATCTCTGTTTACTATGGCTGCTTAATAGAGCTTCTTTTCTGATAATAACGTGTCTTTTCTCAGACAAGCTCTCAGGAACAGCATCATATTGGCTGGTGGTGAGCTGCAGAGCTTTCCACCATTCTCCTTTTACTCTGGAGTTCCAACACAGGCTTTGGTAATAAGTATTTACCTTAAAATCCTGGAGCAATATTCTTACTCAGCCTTCTAATTTTCATTATACTTTATTTATCAAGGTTAAAGAAAAAATCTTGATTCAGATCAAACATAAAGATACATAAAAATTAAATACATGGTAAAGGTATCATTTTATTTTTTAAAAATATTTATTTTTTAGTTGTAGTTGGGCACAATACCTTTATTTAATTTATTTTTATGTGGTGCTGAGTATCGAACCCAGGGCCTCGCTCGTGCTAAACGAGCACTCTACCACTGAGCCACAACCCCAGCTCTAAAGGTATCATTTTAAATTGTTGGGGAAAGGTTAAATCATTCAATGAGTGATTTGACGGTACTGGCCAACCATTTGGGACAAAAGCTAGATTCTTTGCTTAGATAAAAATAAATTCTAAGGCTGAATGTCTCTCTGAAGATCAGGAATCAGACAAGGCTGTCCTCTTAGTACTACCATTTAACACTGCAGTGGAGATCCTAGTATAGTTAGAGCAAAAAAAAAAGGAAAGGTGTTAAGTTTAGAAAAAATAAGCAAAGCCATCTGTCTGTAAACGACATGACTGCATTTGTGGGATATCCATAGGAATATACAAAAAAACTACCAGGACTATTAAATAAATTTAGCAAATTTAAAGGACACAGCTCAATCTACAAATATATAACATTTCTACATAATAGATATAAACACTGAAAAAAATGAGAGCACACAGCTACTTAAATAGCACTAAGATACACATACTCAAAGAAATAAATTTAACAAAAGTAATACAGATCTCTGCACTGAAAACTGTCTTTACTGAAATTAAACAAAATCTAAATAAAATGAGGAATGTATCATGTTCATGGATTGCAAAGATCAACTTGTTAAGATGTCAACTATCTGAAATTTGGTCCACAGATTTAATATGATGTCAATCAAGTTTCTAGCAGGCTTTTTTGAGGAAATTAATAAGCTTAAGTGTACAAGGAATTGCAAAAGACCTAGAAATGCCAAAACGATATTGTAAAAGAACAAAGTTGGAGGAATTACATGAGTTACTAAAAAGTTACAGTGCTTAAAACACTGTGGTACTACTAGACAAATCAACAGAACCAAACAGAATCCAGTCATAGACCCAACAATTCAATGAGAGAACCAAGCTTTTTCAAGAAAATGGCATTAGAGGGCTGGAGTTGTGGCTCAATGGTAGAGCACTTGTCTAGCACATGTGAGGCACTAGGTTCAATTCTCAGCACTGCATATAAAGAAATGAATAAAATAAAGGTCCACCAACATCTAAAAAAAAAAAAAAGAAAATAGCATTAGAATAGCCTATCCACATAGGGAAAAACCCAAACGACCTCTTCTTCATACATTTAACATAGATTACAAATCCAAATGTGAAAGTTAAACTCACAAAACTTTTAGAACAAAAAAAGTATATCTTTGATCTTAGAATAGGCAAAGATTTCTTATATGAGACAACAAGCACTTCATGAAAATCAAAAACTCCTGTTCCAAAAATATCAATAATTAAACTAAAAAGGCAAGCTACTGAGAGGGAGAGGGTATTCACAATATGTGCATCTAGAATATACCAAGAACTCTTAAAGAGAAGTACAACTTAAAACCATGATGATATAGGTCATGTAACCCTTATCTGAAATACTAGGGACCAGAACTGTTTTGTACTTAAAAAATTTTTTTAAAATATTTGCATATACACAATGAGATATCTCTGGGATAGGATGGAAGTCTAAGCATGATATTGATGTTCTATGTATACTATGTACACATTACACACAAAACCTAAAGGTAATTTACATGATGTCTATGATACCAGCATTTTGATGTTGACCTGTCATATGATTGTCCCATTTGTGGTGGTGTGTTCATGCTCAAAGTTTTGTATTTTGGAACGTTTCCTATTTTTTTGGATTATGGATGTTCAACCTTCATCAATGTTAGATTAAGACAGCTCATTGGGATGGCCAATATTTTTAAAAAGTGACCACACCAAGTGTCGTTAACAATGTGGAGGGACTGAAATTCTCATTTATGACTGGCACTTTGTGTGGCAGTTTCTCAAATGAGCAGCACATATATCCATCACATGATTACCCATTCCATTCCTAGATATATACCCAAAAGAAATGAAAGCACAAGTATTCACACAGACTTGTATACACATGCAGCTGTATTGGTAATAGTCTTCATGGCAACAACCTAAAAGTCACCAACAGAAAACTGGATAAATTGTGACATAAAAGACTACAATAAAAAAGGACTAACTAATGACACGTGAAATAACCTAGATGAGTATCTTGCCTGCTAAATGAAAGAAACACAAGAGAGCACACAAATGCTTTTCCCCCTGAAACTCTAAGCCAAGCAAAATCAATCTATGAGGGCTGGGCACGGTGGTGCATGCCTGTAATTCCAGCACCTCAGGGAGACAGAAGCAGGAGGATCACAAGTTCAAAGCCAGCCTCAGCAATTTAGTGAGGCTCTAAGCAACTTAGTGAGACCCTGTCTCAAAATAAAAGGGCTAGGAATGTGCTCAGTGGTTGAATGCCCCTGGATTCAATCCCTGGTACAAACCAAAGGAAAAACAAACAAACAAACAAAAACAAAAAAAAACCCATACACACACCAAAATTAATCTATGGGGTTAGAAATCAAAACAGTGGGGGCTGGGGATATAGCTCAGTTGGTAGAGGGCTTGCCTTGCACGAACAAGGCCCTGGCTTCAACGTCCAGCACCCCCGCCCCTAACACACACAAGAAATCAAATGGTTTCCTGGGGAGGGGAAGGATGACCAGAAAAGGGCACAGAGGGAACTTTATGATGCAACAGAAATGTTCTACATTTTTTTTTCAATTTATCAAACAAGAAACCCTCCTCCACCTTTTACTTTAAAATTTTAAAAATTTTTAATTAGCTGGACGTAGCTCAGGAGGCTGAGAAAGGAGGACTGGGAGTTCAAAGCCAGCCTCAGCAAAAGCAAGGCGCTAAGCAACTCAGTGAGACCTTGTCACTAAATAAAGTACAAAACAGGGCTGGGGCTGGGGCTGAGTGGTAGAGTACTTGTCAAGCATGGGTGAAGTACTGGGTTCGATCCTGAGAACCACATTAAAAAATAAAGTTATAAAAAATTAAAAAAAAAAAAAAAAAAAAAAAAAAACCCAAACATAGAAGATGTAATGAGGTACCATTATGTAATATTTGAAACATGTATACACTACGTAATTATAAAATACCATTACCATGAAAAAAGAATGAAACCCTGACATTTGCAACAACGTGAATGGAAAAATAATAAAAACTAAAATGATGTTCTTCAAACATTGTTTCTTAGTGTTTAAAGAAATATTCTACAATTTGATAGGATAGGCATTAGATGGGTGTTCATTTGTCAAAACTAACTGAGCTGAAAAAAACTGAAATACATACTTGTGATATGTACATATAACTATGTGTAAATTATTTTAAAAATTCCAAATACAACTAATACCAAAGACAAATACTATAAATGAGAAGACATGAACATTAGTGAAATTTTAATGTGGCAAAACACATATTAGTTAAAAAGATTAAACTGGAAAACTACTTGTAAAATGTTATGACAGCATCTTCTACATTTCATAAGAAAAGAAAAAATAGCTCAAAAGAAAAAATGAGCAAGGACACAGGTTAATGTAGTCGTTCCTCAGTATCTGTGAGGGATCAGTTTCTAGGCCCACAACAATATTAAATCCAAGGATGCTCAAATCCCTTCTATAAAATGGCCTAGTACCTGCACATAAACCTATGTGGGTTCTTACATATATTTAAAATCACCTCCAGATAACTGAAATACATAATACAATGTAAATGCTATGTAAATATTTGCTATACTGCATTGTTTAGGGAATGAATAATAACAAAGAGTAAAATTCTATACATGCTCAGTATAGAAATGTTCTCAAACATTTTCTTGTTTTCTTTTTTTTATTAGTTGCTCAAGACAATACAATGATCTTGACATATCATACATTTGATTCAAATAAGGTATGAATTCTCATTTTTTCACATGTACAAATTGCAGGATCACATTGGTTATACATCCATGTGTATACATACAGCAATCCTAGTGTCAGTTGTATTCTGCTGCCCTCCCTATCCCTCCCTCCCCTCCCCTCACTATTCTCTACCCATTCTACTGTGACACTTATCTCTCTCTCTCTTTTTTTCTTCCCTTCCCCTTCACACCATCGTATATGTATTTTGTGAACCCATGAGGGTCTCCTTCTATCTTCCGTGCAATTCCCCTTCTCCCTCCCACCTCTTTTCCTTGTTTCGTGGTAATTTTCTTCTCATGCTCTTCCTTTCCTACTCTGTTTTGAGTCACCTCCCTTATATCAGAGAAGACATTCGGCATTTGTTTTTTAGGGATTGGCTAACTTCGCTTAGCATAATCTGCTCTAGTGCCATCCATTTCCCTGCAAATGCCATGATTTTGTTATTCTCAAACATTTTCAATGTCAAGTTTGTATTACTGGATGTTGAACCCAAGGACTTAAAAAAAAAAAAAGCTAGCAGGCTGAGGTTATGGCTCAGTGGTGCAGCACTTGCCTAGCATGAGTGAGGCCCTGGGTTCAATCCTCAGCACCACAGGTAAATAAATAAAGGTACTGTGTCCATCTACAAGTAAAAAATAAATTAATAACAACAACAACAATAAAAAGCTAGCAAACACATGACAAAATGTTCTACCTCACTAGGAATGAAATAAAAAAGATACTTTGGATACAACAACAAAACAACATATCTATAGATATATTGTTATATCTGATATATTGTTATACGCCCACCAAAAAAAAAAAAAAAAAGAGAGAGAGAGAGAGAGAGAATACTTTCAGAATGGCGTGGAAGTACAGAAATAGGTATATCAAGTATTACTGATACAAGCATACATGATGCAACCTTTCTGGAAGGCAATTTGGCATGTACATGAGGAGGTCTTAAATCTGTTCATCCTCTGAGCAGTAATTCCACTTCTTGAGATTGAAGGAACAACTGGACAGATGCCCAGGATGTATAAGATGTTTATAGCAGCTCTATTTTTCAATTTAGCTAAAAGGTCATAATTCTGGTCTTAAAATCAGCACAGCCTGGATGTGAATTCGGTTTAGGACTTACCACCAGTATTAACTGAGTGCTGTCTACCTGACTTCTCTGTGCCTGAGACTCCTTAGTCTGCCTTGAGACCTACTGCAAGGGCTGAATGAATAGATATTAAATGCCTGGAATGGTACATGAAATTTGGTAAGACCTGAATAAATGAATCTTACTTATCTCTTAAAATTAATGATGAAAATCTGTAATTTAAACAAGAAAAGAGTAAATATCAAGATGTAAAAGTAACACAGAGTTCAATATCATCGAACTGTAAATCAAAACCACAATGAGATATCTTCACACACATTGGGATGGCTATTTTAAATAAATAAAATGGTTAGTTAAGAATGTGGAGAATTTGGAACTCTTACATATTGCTGGTGGAAATTTAAAATGGTATAACTCCTATGGACAACAGTATAGAGGCTCCTCAAAAAATACAGAATTACTGAATGACCCAGGGATTTCAATTCTGGTATATATAGCAGAGAAGTAAAAGCAGAGTCTCTCACTAATATGTGTACACACCTGTTCATGGCACCATTATTTATAACCGCCAAATGTGAAAACCACCCCAAATATTCAATGACATGTGAATGGATAAACGAAATGTGGTATATACATACAATGAATGAAATATTATTAAGGAAGTAAACTCTGACACATTACAACATTGAGTAAACCTGGAAGATATCAGTCACAAAAGGACAAATATTGCATGATTCCACTCATATGGGGTATCTAGAATAGTACAGTTCAGATAGAAAAAAGAGTGGTTACCAGGGGCTGAGGAGAGTGAAGAATGGGGACTGTTGTTTAATGGGTACCGAGTTTCAGTGTGGAAAGTCAAAAGATTCTAGAGATGGATGATGGTGATGGTAATGTGAATGTATTTAACGCCATCAACTGTACATTTTGAAATTGTTAAAATGACAAAAATTTTCTTATATGTATTTTATAAAACAACAACAACAAAAGGAGAATGAGTACTAAAACAATATTTTATAAAGAAGACATTTCACAATATTAATCTACATTAAAGGTCTAGATTGAATTAAATTTTTCATTATGCCTAGAAATAGCATGTTAGGCCTTTTGGATTAAAAAATCCCTGGGCAATTAGTAGTATCTTAATTTTATGGTTATAATGGTTTCATGAAATATATTTACAACAAAATTAATATGCCTTTTCATGTTATAAAAATTATAATTTGATATATTTTAATTATAACTAAACATAATATATTTAGGTCTTTAAGTCTGCAACTTCTGTTATCCTGAATTCAAAAGGGAAAAGAGCCACAGACCAAGAAAAATTTTAATAAATTCATTCTCTGCTAAAACAGACACATGTAGAGTCATTCTTGGCAAATTTGCTCAAGATTCTGAGGTGTTACTGATCTCTCAATTTTCAGCAGACAAAAACATTTGGAGCCACACATACCAACAACTGCAAGAAGGCTGAGCAAAGAGAGGAAGCACACTTTAGCACAGACACAAACAGCTCCCTGGGGAAGAAAGGACATCCTGGAGTCATGAGAACAGGTTAAACTGGGCCAATTTAGGCCAATTTAGGAAGGGAGAAGGTTAGGAGGCAGTTTCAGATTATTTCCTTCAAAATGCAATGAAAAGTGATTCTTATCATTTAAATGTGGGGCTGGGCATTGGAGATCAATGGTAGAGTGCTTGTCTACAGGTACATGGCCCTGGGTTCAATCCCTAGCATACCAAAAATTTTTTAAAATAAAAATTTAAAGGCACCCAGCGAGTTAGTTTGTGGACACTGAAACTGACTTCTGAAGTTTACATGGAGAGGAAAAAAGGTTAAGAATAGCCAAGACAATACTGAAGAGGAACAATGTTGGAGGATAGACTCTACTGGACTTTAAGGCTTATAGTTAGCTACTGCAATCAAGACAGGGTAGCTAAAGGATAAACAAGTAACAGAACAGACAGCCCAGAAATAGACCCACATAAATACAGCCCACTGATCTTTGGCAAAGAAGCAAAGTTAATAATGGAGAAAAGAGTCTTTTCAACAAATGGTGCTAAATCGGACATTCATATACAACAAAAGAAAACAAAAAACCCCCACCCCCACGCCAAACAAGAATCTAGATACAGATCTTCAACTGTTCATGAAAGACAACTCAAAATGGATCACAGACCTAAATGTAAAACATAAAACTAGACGATAACAAGAGAAAACCTGTTATGACTCTGGGTCTAGTGCTGACATTTTAGATAAACCCCAAAGGTAAAAATCCATGAAAGAAGTAACTGATAAGCAAGACTTCACTAAAATTTAAAAACTTCTGTACTATGAAAGACATTGGAAAAAAAAAGACCAGTCATATACTGGGAGAAAGTATCTGCAAAAGATATTATCTGATAAACAGCTATTATCATAAGTACACAAAGACCCACCCCACTCCATGTTGGAAATGGAACCAGGGCCTATGCATGCTAGGCAAGTACTCCCCCAGTGAGCCACAGGCCCCACCCCAAAATACAAAAGGATTCAAAGCTTAGTGGTAAGAAAACAACCCAATTAAAAATGGGCTGATGATCTAAACAGACACCTCACCAAAGACATACAGATGACAAATAAGCATGTGAAAAATTATTACAGCACTGGGAAAACATAAAGCAATAATAAAATACTATACACCTTCCATAATGGCCAAAATTCAAAACAGAATACCAGCAGAGATGTGGATAGACAGGAATTCTCATTCAACTACTGGGACTATAGAACGGGTCAGCCATTTTTGAGCAGTTTCTTACCAAACTGAATATACTTTTACCCTAAGATATAGCAATCATGCATCTACACAAAGGAGTTGAAAACATATTGACATGAAAATCTGCAGACATTTATAGCAGTTTTGTTTATAACTGCCCAAACTCAGAAACAATCAAGATCTCCTTCAGCAGGTAAACAGATAAAATAAGGTACAGCCAGCCATTTGATGGAGGATTACTTAGCACTAACAAGAAACAAGCTATCAGAAAAGATTGAGAGGAACCTTCAATGCCTATTACTAAGTGCAAGAAGCCTAGTAATAAGATTCTAACTACATTTCTTTCAGGAAAAGGCAAAACAAGGGAGTCAGTAAAAAAAAAGATCAGTGAAGGCCATGGGTTAGGGAGGAGGGAGCAATGAACAGGCAGAGCACAGGAAATTTTTAGAGCAGTGAAACTAATCTATGACACTGTAAAAGTAAACACATTCAAAATACATTTGTCAAAACCCACAG
Source organism: Marmota marmota marmota (assembly GCF_001458135.2). Taxonomy (NCBI): domain Eukaryota; kingdom Metazoa; phylum Chordata; class Mammalia; order Rodentia; family Sciuridae; genus Marmota; species Marmota marmota. Next base: position 22,262,035 of record NW_026000016.1, on the reverse strand, counting down.
AATGGGAATGCGGTTGTGGCTCAGTGGCAGAGTACTTGCCATGTGTGTGATTCTCAGCATTGCACATAAATAAATGAATGAATAAAATAAAGTGAACCCTAACGTAAACTATGGACTTTGGGTAATAATGATGTGCAAAGTAGGTTCACTGATTCTAACAAGTGTGCTACTCTGGTGCAGGCTATTGGCCGAGGGGGAGGCTATGGAGGACTAAGCAAAGGGTATATGGAAAATCTATACACTTTGTTCCATTGTGCTGTAAACTAAAGTTTCCCAAAAAACTGTGTATGTGTATATGTGTACATAAACACAGAAACTTGAACAAACTGACCACCGGAACAGAAAATTTAAGGACCCCCAAACGCAGGGATTTTTATAAATAACAAGTCCTCTTTATCAGTGGGGAAGATGATAAACTATTCAATAAGTGGAACTGGAAAAACTTGGCTGCTGCCTGGAAAAAGTAAAATTGGAGGCATTCCTCACATCACACACCAGCACAAATTCCAAACAGATCAAATGTTTAAATGAAAAAAAAAAAAAGAACCATAAAACTACATGTCCTGGTCCAATTCATCTACGTCCTTGGGCTCATTCCTCTTCCCAGACTTGGGCTACTTACTCCATGGAGGCCATGGCTGCTGGGGCCACAGCCTTGTTCCCTAAGGTTGCCACTATCTCAGGGTAAGGGTCAGGCCACAGCTCTGACCAACAGGCCATCTCCATCAAACCCAGGGAGTCGCTGGGCAAGGTGATACATGCCTGTAATCCTAGTGACTTGGAAGGCTGAGGCAGGAGAATTGCAAATTTAAATCTAGCCTCAGTAACTTAGTGAGACCCTGTCTCAAAATAAAAAAATAATAAGTGTTGGAGATGTAGCTCCATGGTAAAGTGCTACAATCCCTGGTATAAAAAAAACAAACAAGAAAACAGCCCCCCAAATCAAAACAACAAACAAACAACCACAAATCCAGGAAGTCTTTGATGTGAGATCTGATTGCCAGATACTCTGAGGCTGAGTACCACACTCAAAGTGCACAGGAACAACTGCACTCAGGTGAGCCTGGTCCAATAGGGGTGATAACACATCCTCCTTCCTCTTCAAGGGTCTTCCTGAAGCTTGGTGGTGAAGACCTGTTTGGAGGCAACTGACTATTTCTTATGAAACTATGGTCAGCCTGACATGCTGCCATACATAGTTGGCCCTTTGTGGATTTTGCATCCATGGATTCAATCAATTGTAGATAAAAAATATTTTGGCAAGAGGTAAGGAGAAGGTCGCCTCTATAGTAAACATGTACACTTTTTTCCTCCTCATTATCCTTAATTACTACAGTGTAACAACTATTTGCACAGGCATTGTGAGTAAACTAGAGATGACTTCAGGTATACAAGAGAATGGGTGTAGGTTGTATGCAAACACTACAACATTTTATATAATAGTCATGAGCATCTGGAATCCTGGAACCAATCCCTTGATTATACCATGGATATCACCTTCCTCCTTCCCTTTCTACTCTCTCTTGCCTCAGGATTTCATCTCATAATAAGGAATTTAATCGCTTTGCTTTATGCTATTTCCTATGTAACCTGACATGACATGGGCTAAGACATCAGAAGAAACTATGGAAACAATAAAAAGATTTGTGATTTCCAGGGCTTAGTGGGAAGGAAGGGATGAACAGGCATAGCACAGAGGATTTTGTTTATTTCTTCTTCTTTTTTTTTTGTGGTGCTAGGGATGAAAACCAGGGGTTTATGCACACCAGGCAAGTGCTCTACCACTGAGCCACATCCCCAGTCTTGCACAGAAGATTTTAAGGCAGTGACTTTACGAATGCTGGAAAATAATGTCTCAATGTATGTTCACCGACTGTAATACATGTACTGTTGAGGTGGGGGAAAAACTGATGGTAATGGGAACTCTACTTTTGTACTTTTACTCAATTTTGCTGTGAAAACTCAAACTGCTCTAAAACACAAAGTAAACCAGACTAAATAATCATTAAGAGCTACATCTCAAACATGTGAAAAGTAAAAGGCCAAACACGCTCCAGGCAAGGCAGGTTGAGGAGCTGTTGCTAAAACACAAGGGCACTGGGCTCCTGAACCACCTATGTGAGACACAAAAGGAAAGATGGGGGACATTCTTTGCTCCCTCCAAAAAAGACCCTCTGGAAGCTTTGGGAAGGGGGGGACAAACTCCCAAGCCCTCCCTCTGTGTACGCACCAGTCACTCCTCCAGCCTCCACAGTCTTCTTGACTTTCTGCTGGTCATCCCAGCGCAGCTCAGAGAACCCGTCTATCTCAAGGTCAGGCTGCCGGATAGAGTGGCCCACCTTCCAGAAGCAGGAAAAGTGGTACCAGTGTGGGATTTTTCCATCAAACATGGGTGACTGAAAGGCAAGGAATCAGAGGTGGTGAGTGAGCATTCAACCCGCAACTCAGGCTTGCCAGACCACCCCAGCTTCTGTGTACGGCATCACAGTGAATGTTTCCTTCTCTAAAATGGCCTGGTCTGTGTCCTCCACATATCCCACAAGGAGCTGCATGTAAATGATTAACAACACTTCTATCCTATGTTCCTCCTCAAAATCCCAACAGCTTAGAGAACTGTGGCTGACTACTGCCATGAAGTGGTAGTGTCCTACAACAGATCTCTGGCTTGTGTCCCTTTTAGCTCCTTGTTATTCCACATTAGCGATTTGCTGCACAGACTAGTGAAATGTGCAAGGCACCCGTTTGGTGTCCTGGCCCCACTGCACCTGCTGGGAAAGGCCAGACAGCCACAGCAGTCACCTTTGGACTCAAAGGGCCTGGACAGCCTAGAAAGCGGTTCTTTAAATGCTTCTGCAGTTACCAATAATGAGGAACAAGACCCAGATAATGAGAAAGGCAGAGAAAATGTGTCAGAAAAAAGTGTCAAGTTTGCAGCAGTCAGACAGATAAATGGAATGAATTAACCTCTGTGAGGGAAGCACTGAGCAATAACAGGGTTAGAGAGCCCTGACACAGAATGATCTGCCTCTCTTTTAGGAAAAGGAGATAATTTTCTCCCCCTAAATCTAGAGGGGGGAAAAATGGGAAACAGCAGAAAAGATGCACCCCTACCACCCCATGGGCTGGGGTTGTGGCTCAGTGGTAGAGTGCTCGCCTTGGACGTGCGAGACCCTGGATTTGATCCTCAGCACCACATACAAAAATAAACAAGTGAAATAAAGGTGTTGTGTCCAACTACAACTAAAAAATAAATATTAAAAAAAAAAAGAAAAGATGGGCCCCCAAAACTAGATGACAAATAGCATTTCTGTGAGAAAACCCATGTTCTCACTCCACCAGAACTCACCAGGAAGTCCATGCAGATCCCCAAGCATCTGGCTGTCAAGGACACCAAACGTGGCTTCAACTTGGCTCTACCTGGAACCTTCCCTGGTCAACCCCTCCTTGGCAAGCTCAGACTACCCTTGCGCAAAAGAGGACATGTGCCTGTAGCATTTCTTCCTGGCTGTGCTGGGGGCCCCATACCTTCTGCTCCTTGGTCTGGGTGCTGTGTTGAGTACTGGGCATCTGAGAGGCACTGCCCAAGGGCTCACACCACAGATGAGTCCTCACCCAGCCACCATTTCCCAAACCTTCACTATTTCTTCTGTGTAAAAAGGCCACACCACCTGCCTGTCTACACAGACAGACGACTGTGCTGTGTGCCAAGAATGCTCAGGGCTGAGGAACTCACAGGCCCACCACCCCTCCCAGTCAAAACACCCCACCCGAGGTTCCAGCTCCTCCCTCTGAGGCTGCCTCAAGGCAAGATAGCTAAAAAGTATCAGGTATTGGTTGCTTGGAGAACAATCCCCCCCATACAAATGTAAAAGAAGGTATTTAAATTCAAGCACCGAGAAGAATGACTTCTTTCTTTTTGGCTTCCACAGCTCAGCCTATAGGACCAACTTTAAATTCTGAATTAAAATTTCCAATTACAACTACACAAAAACCAAGCTAACTTTGAATAATAAAGAGTTTCTATCTAGTAAAGGGAAGGAGGTCCCAGAATGCTAAATTTTATCAGGTTCAGGTTCCTCTCAGGAACCTTCCTGGAATTCCCAGCAGCAGCAGCAGCAGCAGCAGCAGCAGCCTCCTCCTCCTCCTCCTCCTCTTCTTTTCTCAGTACACTAGCTATACTTGGGTTTCTGCCCATACTTCCCACTAAGAGGATCATCTGGCTGAACCGTGAGGCCTAGGAGGTGAGGCCTAAGAAAGTCCTTTTTTTGGAGTAACACCTTAAATGCATAATAAACACAGGAAACTATATTGAAATAATTATCAAAACATTAAAAAAGCGCTTTCGGGGTACATTAATCTATAAGCTTTACCACTCATAACTAACGGTAATTCTGAAGTAGTCACGATTATGTATGCTATTTTGAGCAATCCCCAGCTGTAAAGTGATTTGAAAATGTCTCTTGTTGTGACAAAAATCCCAGGTAAAATACCTTTGACTTGCTGCTAATATTGATGACTGGAGAAAATAATGAACTTAATCTAGAGATTAGTAAGGATGAGATGTGAATTTTTTCTTACCTAAACTTGGGGATCTCTTGTGTTCTATTCAGTCACCCACAGACCCAGGTTAAGAACCCCTGGCACTAGCAGGGGGAACTTAAGAGCAGGCCTATACATTTAGGGTAAAGATCAAAGACCCTGGGTGTGGTGGAGAGACTCGCTCTTCACTGTTCTTCAAATCTTATGTCCTATCTATTTCTCCAGTCTCATCTTCCTGCCCTACTTCTGTGAACAAGAACTCTAAAGCTCCCACACTTGGCTAAGACATCTTGGGTTCTCTCCTGGGCACACTGTGTAGTGCCCAGCTCCACCAAGTACCACCCACCCTGTACAGCAATATTTACCAAGCTCGGAAGGATTGATTCTCTTGTTATCCTCTTGTTAAAAAATAAACAAACTACATCTGTCTTCCCTAACCTCTAAATAAAATCATTTTTTTTTTTCTATCCTGAATGTCAGCAGCAAAGCAAAGGTGTGTTAGCAGTACGTGTGATTTCTGTCACCAACGGTAATTACAGGTATTAGTTAACAGTGCTTGGAGCTTATGAGGCACTTACATGTCTACAGAATGAAAAAGTACTGTGCCAGGTACTGAGACAGAAGGCCCTGAAGATACCATGATGACAGCCTCAGTCCCTGCCATATTGTGAAACGAGATAACAGAAGTACAGTTGGCCCTTGGTACCCACTGGATAAATGTTTTCCTGCCCTGTACCCAAGTACTGAAAAATCCCTTGAGGAATATCAGGTCATTCGTGAAACACATTACAGTCCAGGGCAGAGAGGGAAATCAATTACCTTGACCATTAGCACTGAGCTTGGGTAACAGCTTATGCTGAAGATGGGAGGAATGGGACAACACTGAACCAGAATTTCAAAGGCAGACAACAGCAAACTGGAAACCTGAGAAGGCAGGAACCTCTGGCCCTGGCAAAGGCCTGCTAGCCCACCCCTTCATTGCAGCACCTGGACACTTCCCTAACCACCTTGGAAGCCTCAGAGAACACCAGAGGGGACCCCCCAATCTTTCAAAAGAACCTAGATAAGAAAGCCCCAAGAGCCACTCTTCTTCAAACCAGACAGCTGCAAAAGCATGGACAATGAATTTGTGAACCTGCAAAGTTTGAGGAAAAGGTTTTTCAATCACAAATCAGGTCCAAAGTGAATTCACTACATGGAAACGAAACTGCCTTGCAGTTTTGCATAATTAAAATAAAAAAGGAGAGGATGTGGGTGTTGAAATGAGAGCCAAAAATAGGTTTAAGAAAAAAAGAAAAAATCCTCACATGCCAATAGACACCACCCATGTAGGACAAAAATCTTCCAGAAGGTAGGTCATAATCAGAGTAGCACAGATTTTTTTTTCTTCCCCGAGGCGAATGGCAATAACACAAGAACTCCGCCACCCAGAAAGAAGTGGTTTCTTAGTTTTACAGAGCAAATGGTACCGCTAGCTGAAAACTCTTATTTCCCGGGCTTTTCTTGCAAGATCAGCAAAATCTCCCGGAAGGGTCGACCGGGAGGGCCACGGGGGGCGGCGGCAGCGCCACAGGCCTGGCTCGTTCCGAGACGGTCCTCCGTCCTTCCTGCCCCGACACAGTTAACCAGGTGGGACCACGCGCCTCATCCCGCTGCCCACAAAGCGGCCCGGGACGCCCCGGGCTGCGCCGAGCGCCCGGCTCCGTCCCTCCCCCCAACCCCGCACCTGCACCATGATGGCCATCCGGAGCGAGTCCTTGGGGATGCTCTCGCTGCATTTCTTGCAAGAGGCCCGCCCGCTTTTGGCGTACTCGACTCGGTAGAGCTTGTCCGAAGACTCGGCCATCCCTTCGCTCGTGCAGCTGCGGCTCTGGGACCGGACACCGCAACTTGGACATACACCACCGCTGCAGCCGCTTCACCACTCCGCCCGCGCCAGTCGGCTCTCCGCAAGTGCTCAGGCGCCCAAAGCCGCTACCGAGCACGCCACGCCGACCACCGCCGCTCCCCGATAGATTGCTGATGCCTGGCGGCGGGAACGCCCCCAGCGCCCGCGCTTAGGGGCGGGGCCAGCGGCGGGAGTGCCCCCTGCCGGCCCGGAGGGGCGAACTTTCCTAGGCGGGTGGGGGTCTGAGTTCCCGCGTGTCTAAGCGCCACGGGTCGCTACAGTAGCAATAGTCACTGCGGATTTTTCTTTTTGAGCCGCGATCTAGTTACTCGACCTTGAGTCGCTGGGCTCGAGCGATCCTTCCGCTTCAGCCTCCCCAGTAGCTGGGACTTCAGGTGTGCACCACCACGCCTGCACTTCACAGATGTTTTCATACCACTTTAGAGTTAGAGAGAACTCAAATTATTAAGATAATCACTACTTGAAAATTGTGGAACTCATTATTTGATGTAGAACTGTATTTTTTAAATACAAAGTTTCTTTTTTTAGTTCCATGCCTTTTGTTTTATTCATTTAATACATTGTATGGTGAGCGTGCCATATTTTAGACTGTTCACTTCTGCTTTGGAAAACAAGAAAAACAAGCAAAGAGATACAGCTGTTAAGTAGGCAAGTAGGTTGAGAGACACCAGTAGAATCCTAAAAGTTAGTAACCTGTTAGCTGTGTTGAAGGTAAATGGAATAAGTAGCATCCATGATGAAACATGTTAAGAGTTTTACTTAGAGAGTAACCAAAAGACATGTTCATTCCACCTCTGCTTTGGCAACTATGTCATCTCTAAATGGCTATCCTTTGGTCCCATTCTGTCATCCATATGCTCTGCCCCCAAAATGCAGATAAAATCCATGGCTGTTCAGTAGGCTGGTTGGCAAGCTACAGCTGTGGCCAGGTGAACTTCTAAAAACTGGTTATACAGTTTATTTGCCCTAAATTTACCTAACCTATTTTTGTCCCCCTTTAAGACTAAGGACACCAAGATTAGAGTATTTTCAAGATTTTCAGGGACATTCAATTGCCAGCCTTTAAACTCTCCTCCTCCAGACCTCCTGGAGCAGTGCCTAGATATCTCCCGTTATTGGTTATTGTCCTATGGGGTAGCAGAGCATTGCAGGCAGATTACCTCATGATGAGACTGCCCACTAGGCAAGAGCAATCATCTCAAATTGCACCCCTTTTTAGGATCATAGATCTGATAGATGAATTTCCTGAGCAGCAAATGGAGATTGCCCTCAATGATAAGAATTTCTCTGGAGCTATTTCATAGAACCAGAACTGAAATAATGATGAACCAGTCCACAGTTTGACCAAGACTGCTTAATTATACATATCTCCAGCCCCTTCCCCAGTTCTTCCTGCACTTAAAACCCACGTTTATGAAAACTAAGTACGAAATCAGGACTGAGATGCTTTATCTCACTTTGCCTTCCCAATATGGCCATGTTGATTAAAATCCCTTTCCCTTTTCTGTCCCCATTTGGTTTTGGGGGAAAATAGCCAGATTGATTTGTTGGGACCCCCAGAGTCTGGCCTAGGACTCTGGTCACAGTACCTTGTATTGAGCCACCAAGAACATCCTCAGCTGTGATCCTCTAATCTCACCATTAGTGGGGCAGGCTGATGCCACAGAGATGAACACATGGTTCTTCTACCTTTCTGTACCTTATCCTGTGAATGTTATCTATCCTAACAAGTTTTCCTTTTGCAGGTAGTTTAAATCAGATGTTCTAAACTAATTCAATAAGCCCTGCAATTCCAGCATTGTAATTTGGTCTTTGAAGCATTCTGTTTTGTGGTTCTGGGATAGCTTGCCTGAGAGTGTCTCTGGAAGATATTATTGCATTCAGGTAATTTTTTACATGATGTTTATTCCTGAAAGGGGTCCATAGGCTTCCTGAGACCACTAAAATGGTCCTGTGCACGTATTCAAATGGTTAAGAATTCCTGCCCTGGAATCCTAAGGAGAACCAATCCTGTCCAGTTGCCTGCTCAATATTTTTGAATGATGACTTAGTATATACTTCAATTAGAGACAAACTTTCTCCTCTGCTCCCCACATCAGGATATGGCCTACCATTCTCCATATTACTTGGGCCAAACACCTTGGTATCACCTTTTTTCCTTTCTAATCTGTCTCAAGTCACCAAATCTTGACTTTGATGGTTTCTCACCACCTTCCCCAGCACTGTCACAGCCACTGTGGTCTTCTGTGATTCTGAGATAGTGTCTTACTTGGCCTTCTTCAATACCTGTCCTCCTGCAATCTTTTCTCCATGAAACCATATGCAGTCACTTTATATGTCAACCTGTGTCACTTCCGTGCTCAAAACCCTCCAGAGATTCTTCACCACTTAGAATAAAATCCAAGTTTCTCCCCTTGTTCAGGTCTGGTCCTTGCCCACTTCTCAAAATTCATTGCTGCCCCTTCTCTATAGCTCCCTCTGCCATAGAGAGGGAGCTCTATGGCAGCCTCACAGGTCTTCTGCCTGTTCCTCAAGCACCTCAAGATAGCTCCCCACCTCAAAGACTTTTTTGCATCAACTGTTGCTTTTCTGAAATAGTCTTCACCCAGCCAGCATACAGTTTACTCCGCTACCTCATTGAGCTTCTGCTCACAAGCCACCTGGTCTGTCCATCCCCAGGTATTCCTTGATTACTTTAGCTGAGATGCTGCTTATATACTTCTTTGCACTTATTACTCTTTTTTTTTTTTTTTTGGTACCTGGGATTGAACCCAGGGGTGCTCCACCACTGAGCCACATTCCCAGCCCTTCTTCGTATTTTTATTTAGAGACAAGGTCTTGCTAAGTTGCTGAGGCTGGCTTTGAACTCTCATTCCTTCGCCTCAGCCTCCTGAGCTGCTGGGATTACAGGTATGTTCCACCTCACCCAGCACACCTATTACTCTTAACAATATATTTTATGCGTCTGTATATGTTTATCATTTTTCTCTCTCACTATACTGGAAGCCCCATGAAGGCAGAAATTGTTGTTTCATTTGCTCACAGCAGTATCCTCAGTGCCTGGAACAGTGCCAAGCACTCAAAAACACTTGTTGAAAGAATGCTGAACCCCACACTTGGCCCTCTCTCTGCACAGTCCAGCTATTTAATTAATAATATTCTTTCATACTTGTGTAGCTTTTCATGTTACAAAGGGCTCTCATAAACATTATTTTGTTTGTTCCTCATTATAATGCTGCAATTGGTTTTTGAGAAACTAATAAACAGTTTTATTTACTTAGAAGCATTCAGAATGTTCACAAAGTAGCTGCTTTTTTTTTTTTTTTTTGCAAAGGGCTATTTAGATAACAGTGTAAGAATTTCATTTACCCTGTATGAGCTTATATGAACAGAAAGCTCTTCAAGAAAAAAACCCACTATCCTCGTATGGAACTAATTTGTACCATGCACCAACAAGAAGCTACTGCTATAAATCCCTATGTCAATTTACAACCCTGATAATAGACCAGGCAAAGTTGGTGGCTATTGAAAATACCATAAGTACAGGGTTGTCTAACCTCTCTCCCAGCTTCTTTGAGTTATTGCCAATGGACAAGCCAGGCTCTCCTTTGATTTGGGGGCAGTACTCAGAATACAAAGAAAAAAGCCAAAGGAGTCCTTTTGGATGCCCTGGAATCCTGAGCATCTTTTTCATTTCTGTTTTAGGAGGGATGTAAATGTTCATTTCTCTTCATGAGGGAACTCTTACCATTCTTATAGTGATTTCCTTTCTCTTTAACAGAAATGTTCTCCACTTTTCTGATTTTTTTTTTTTTAAATTTTGGTACTGGGGATTGAAACCAGGGAGCCCTTAACTACTGAGACATATCCCAAATCCTTTTTATTTTGAGACAGGGTCTCACTGAGTTGCTTAGGGCCTCACTAAGTCGCTGAGACTGGCTTTGAATTGAAATCCTCCTGTCTCAGCCTCCTGAGATGCTGGGATTACAAACATGTGTCACCGCACCCAGTTCAGGTCAATGACTATGTGTGTGGGAGGTGAGGGCAGGTGGGGGGTGCTGGTGGGCTTTCTCCTGGCTGCAAGAATTCCCATTTCTCCTGGGGATCCCAAAGCCCCTCCAGTCCCCTTATCTATATTGAATGTGTCTTCATTATCTTGCCCAATGCCCAGGAACCCCCCTTTTTCTCTCAACTGTTGTTATGGTTTGCAGCTTCCCATACTGCTGTGTGGCAGACTCCTCTCGTGCAGTTACCCAGGTGTTTCCTTACACATCCAGTTTCTCTGAGGTTCACATTTCCCGATCAGTCCACTGTATTTTATAAGACCTATGATTCCATGTACTGCTTTGCCATCTTTAAACCTCATAGACCTAACTGTGGATTCCCTGGGTGTATTAGTTAGTTGTTCATTACTGTAACAAACATCTGAGGCAATCAACTCCCTAAAGAAGAAAGGCTTATTTTGGCTCATAGTTTTGGAGGCTTTAGCCCAATGGTTGGTTGGCCCAATGATCAGTTGCCCACATTGCTTTGGGGCCTGTAGTGAGGTAGCACATTGTAGTGGGAGTATGTGGTAGAGCAAAATGCCACTTACCTTATGGCCAGGATATGGACAGACAGGAAGGGGCTGGCTTCCCATTATCCCATTTGGGGGCACATCTGCAATGACCTTAGACTTCCCACTAGGCCCCATCTCTTAAGGATCCACCACCTTCCAATAGCACTCAGTCTTTAACACAGGGGCCTTTGAGGGACAATTAAGATCCATCTTATAGCCCTGGGCCTCACTAGATAGCCCCCTGCCCAGCAGGAAACACCCCCCCCCCAACAGAGAAGTTTCTTATCAGCTTCAGAACAATTCCTACAAGCCAATTACTTAATCCCATGGTAATCAAGGGTCACCTGGACTTCTTGTCACTGTAAAACCTGCCTCCTGCAGTCCCTGCTGGCATATTGTGCCCCCATGTGTCCTTGCATGGTGTTCTCCACATCTGGGCTGTGAGTTTAGGTGAGTAATAAGCTGCTGCCGACCTTCTTAGTTTAATATATTTTCTCTCTGACTTTGGTTTTGCATGGGTATTGAAGAACTGTGCTTAATCTGTCTCTCAATCTCTCAATTTACTAGGCTAATTTTAAAAATGTTTAGATTATTTAAGTTGTTTCCTTTTGTTGTTGTTGTTCTTAAAAAATAATACTGCTGTTTTCATCCATATGCATTGTCTTTGCACACCTCTGCTATTATTTCATATATAAATATAAACATAAATAAATAAATAAATGTGTGTGTGTGTGTGTGTGTGTGTGTTGTAGATGGACCCAATACCTTTATTTTATTTGTTTATTTTTTCTATGTGGTGCTGGGGATTGAACCCAGTGACTCACTCATGCTAGGCAAGTGCTCTACCACTGAGCCACAACCCCGGCCATTCTGCTATTATTTCTGTGATAGATTCTGCTTTAGTTGGATCTGAAATGTCCCCTAAAGGTCCATGTGTGAGGACCTGGTCCTTAGGTTGGCACTCTTTGGAGATGATTGGGCAGTAGAATCTTGAAGAGATGGGACCTCGTAGAAAGTGTTAGGTCATTGCACCATACTTTTGAAGGGAATAGGGACACCCTGGACTCTTCCTCTCTCTTTTTTTCATTTCTCCACCATGAGGCAGTTTATTCTACAATGCTTGTTCTGCCATGATGTACCACCAAAGGCTCAAAGCTGTTGCCAATTGATCATGGGTTAAAACTTCCAGAACAGGGCTGGGGATGTGGCTCAAGGGGTAGCGCGCTTGCCTGGCATGCGTGCTGCCCGGGTTCGATCCTAAGCAACACAAACAAAGATGTTGTATCCGCCAAAAACCGAAAAATAAATATTGAAATTCTCATTCTCTCTCTCTCTCTCTTTAAAAAACAAACAAAAAAAAAACCCTTCCAGAACAGTGAGTCAAAATAAACCCTTCCTCTTCCTAAATTGATTATCTCAGGTATTCTGTTAGAATAATGGACAACTGACTAACAAATCCTAGAAGGAATATGACTGATAATGTATGTACATTTAAATTGTTTAGAGATTCAAAGTTGACCTTTGATACATTCATACATTACTGGTAGGATGCAAACTGGACTGCAACCACTATGGAAAGCAGTTTCGAGATTCCTCAGACAACCTGAAATGGAAACCATCATTTGACCCAGTTATCCCACTCCAAGGTTTATAACCAAAGACTTAAAATTAGCACACTGCAGTGACGAAGCCACATCAATGTTTATAGTGGTTCAATTCACAATAGCTAAACTATGAAACTAAGCTGGGTGCCCTTCAACAGATAAATAGATTAAGAAATTGTGGTATATATACACAATAGAATATTACTTAGCCTTAGAAAAGAATGAAATTATGGCATTTGCTGGTAATTAGATTGAGCTGGAGAATATCATGTTAAGTGAAATAAGCCAATCCCAAAGAACCAAAGGCCAAATGTTTTCTCTGATATGCAGATGCTAAATCACAATAAGAGGGGGGCTAGGGAAGAATAGAGGTACTTTGGGTTAGACAGAGGGGAGTGAAGGGAGGGGAGGGGGGTATGTGGGAAGGAAGGATAGTAGAATGAATTGGACATCATTACCTTATGTGCATATATGATTACATGACCTGTGTAAGTCTACATCATGGACAACCAGAATAATGATTAGTTAGATGGCATTTATGTTGTGTCCAAATGCATTCTACTGTCATGTATAACTAATTAGAACAAATTTGAAAAACACAAAAACAAAGTTGACCATTGAAAAAGCTATAGGGGATCATATGTCCCCTAGCAACATGTGAAACTAACATTATCCACTATTTTGAGTGTGCAGGGAAATGCATAATCCTTTAAATTTTGAAGATCTAATGATTTCCTGATTTTATTTGTAATGATATTTTTGAAGAATAACATAAAAATTATGAAGTGTATATACCTGGAGGGTACAGTTTGGTGAACTTTTTACTGCATGACCACCAGCCAATTCTGAATAGAGAACCCTCCCAGCTTTTCCTGAGCATCTCTCCTGCCCATTCCCAGCCATTAGCTCTTACCTCCCACAGTTCTGACTTCTGTCTTTTCAGTTTTGCTTGCTTTTGAGCATCATGTGAGTGGGATCATACACTAGGTGTCTTTTTTTGTGCTTGTTTATTTTGTTCAATATTAAGCCTATGAATCTCCATATTTTTGGGTGTGGCTGCAGTTTGTCCATTCTCATTCTGTGTACTATTCCATTGAGTGACTGAACCTCAGTTTACCTTCTATTCTTTGGTGGGTGAATATTTGGGCTGTTTTCAGGTTTGGGAATATTTCAAGTCTTGTTGCCCACTGAAATGTGTACATCTTTTCATTCTTCTTTGTGTAATTTCTGTTAGATATTTACTCAGGAGTGGATTATTGCATCATGGGGTTTGCTTAGTTTTAGCTTTAATAAATTCTTCCAAAGTTTTCTAAACTGGTTGTACCAATTATACCCCCAAAAGCAGGATAGGGGAGTTCTAGTAGTTCCATATCTTTGCATATACTTAGTACTTAGTATTGTTTTATTGTCAGTTTTAATGTTATTTTTATTACCAATAAAGTTTCATATACATATATGTGTGTATATATGTGTGTGTGTGTATATATATATACATATATATGTGTGTGTATATATGTATGTATATTTTCTTTCCTCTTTCTTTTTTTCTTCTTTCTTTCTTTCTTTCTTTCTTTCTCTCTCTCTCTCTCTCTCTCTCTCTCCTTCCTTCCTTCCTTCCTTCCTTCTTTCTTTCTTTCTTTCTTTCTTTCTTTCTTTCTTTCTTTCTTTCTTTCTTTCTTTCTTTCTTTCTTTCTTTCTTTCTTTCTTTCTTTCTTTCTTTCTTTCTTTCTTTCTTTCTTTCTTTCTTTCTTTCTTTCTTTCTTTCTTTCTTTCTTTCTTCACATTGCTCAGGCTGGCCTCAAACTCCTGGACTCAAACTCCTGATCTTCCTGTCTCAGCCTCCAGGGTAGCTGGAAATTAAAGGTATGCATCACCATGTCTGGTAAGGTTGAGTCCTTTTATATTTTGTTGGCTATTTCAATTTCTTCTTCTTTGAATTTCCTGTACTACCTTTTGCCCATTAAAAATTTCCTCATATTGTTTACTTTTTAATGATATAAACATTTCTTACTTTATTTCCCTTGTTTGCTCTTAACTTCTTAATGCCATTTACCATATGTTATATTGTTGGTTTGTTAAAAGAGTGAGCCTGGAGACAAAAAGGCTGTTGTATGATGAAGGAAGGGAAAAGCGGCTCAGAGAGCTGTGGTGGGTGGATTGGAGCGGGGACCTATGTGGAGTGAGAGGAACAGGACTCTGTTTCCATGGCTGCCTCCACCACACACCACCTCCCCCTCCTTGTCTTATTTCTTTTTTCATTTTTTGGTGCTAGGAATTGAATCTGAAAGGAAAGCGAGGAACCAGAAGATGGGCGAGCAAGAAATGAAAGACAGAGACCAGGCAGAGAGACACGAGAGTTTATTTGTCAGAGCTGACAAATAAAGGCATATCTCTCTCCATAGACGGAGAGAGGCAAAACAGGTGTGGGGATCGGGATTTTTATGGGGCAGGCTCAGGGATTAGAGCGGTCGGTTAAGGGTGGGGTTGGTATGAGGGAATGGTGAGCCTTTCTCAGAAATGCCCTTGGGTGGGAAAGCGAAACTTTTTCTTAAGATGGCGCAGTCACTTAAGATGGCCATCCAGATGCTAAGCAAGGACCTTAAAACAGAACCTCTCTTCTTGTGCAGGCCAAACATCTGCTCTAACACCAAGCTACATCCCAGACCATTTTTTGTATCGCCCCCCACCCCTTTTTTTTTTAAAAAAAGAAATCATACTATAAACAGGTTGGATGCCTCTTTTTCTGATTATATGAATAATGCATGAAATTTGTAAAAACAAACCAAAAGTACACTAATTTCAAGCATAAGGAAGGACAAACACCTGAAATCCTACTCCATTATGTTTTGGTGACTGCTCTAGAAAGCAGGCATCTTGCAGGCAGGGCTCTGAGTCATTATTATTATTATTATTGAGCAAAAGGAAAAGAATGTTATTGCTTTGCTAGCAAAGGAGAAGCACAGGAGACTCCTGTCCCAGAGGCTGTGATTCTGTCCATCAGCAGGAACAGGAGTGATTCAAAGGCTATTCCATGTGTTCTCTGTTAGAGTTATAATTCACTTGTTAATTAGGGAGATAGTCATTTCTGAGATCTTCTGGTACCATCCCTAAAGTTTGAATTACTTCATTCCTATAGTGGGTATGTACTCAGGCACACAATTCTGCCTAAAGTGGGGAAGAAAGGCAATTCTGTGTCCCCTGAGATTAGGGATGGGGAGAGATTAGGGAGGAGCAGGGAGAGAGGAAGAGTTCGTTTTAAAAATAAATCACAGAGGCTGAGAAGAAAGGGCTATATTCAAAGCATAAAGTGGACCACTGTCAATTTCTATATTCTCTTTCTATGGAAAAAGGGGTGATGATATCTCCAAGGTACTTCCTGCTAAAAGGAGGTGAAGTTGGGGGAAGTAATCCAAAGTGCTTGTTCTTCATCAAGTGGGGCATGGACAGTTAAGGGTAGTCAGCATCAGAGAAGTCCAGAAGTCCTTAGTGGCAGATGTTGGTGACTGGACAGGGCATAAATATGGCAGGGATCATGCTAAGCCAACAATAAACAAGGCAGCAAAGCATTACTTTTTGGTAAACAATTAGCACAAAAGCAATTAGTAATTCAGCCAGTCTCTAAAAACCATGACAACAGTAAATCATAATCATATCTGTGAAAAGAGATCAAGTTTATTAATGTAGGAGGTTAAAAGATTTGTAAGTCTATGAAATCAGGCTCAAATTAACTCAGGACAAACTTGCAACTCCTTTGTGATCATTATTATTAGGCACTCTTACACAAGAGCCCTTCCTTTAGAGCCTCCAGCTTTACTTACTTTGGTAGGGCTGACACAAGTGTACATCTTAAGTTACATTAAAAAAAAAAAGCATTATTTTTCCTTTTAAATGTCCTTATAGGACTGTGCTTAAGTGATATTCTCTTGCCAGATGTTTAAGACCACGTTGGTCAAAACTGACCTTGTTCCTATTTACTCTTGAGAGTAAGCTTAGATTCCTCGGAGATCACTGTTTGGGTTGTATGCAAAGCCTCTTGGCTCCTTTTATGAGTTATTCTTGTTCATCTCTGTAACCCTGATGTTAGGAACATGGCTATGAGATTCTAGCTGTTTAGTTCAAAATAAAGGCCATAAGTTGGCTGAACCATCATCCTCCCAATGGTCTGAGCACCTGGCACCTTTAGCACTTGTGTTAGTCAGCTTTCCATCACTGTAACAAATCCTTGAGATAATCAACTTATAAAAGGAAAAGGCTTATTTTTAGCTCACATTTTTGGAAGTTTCAGATCATACTTGGTTGGACTCTGGTTGTTTTGGGGTCTGTGTGGAGGTGGTACATCATGGTAGAGAGTGAGTAGAGGAACAAAACTTCTTACCACATGGCCTGGATATTGAGAGAGAGAAAGAGAGACAGGGGGGGGGGAGGGCCGAGGGGGGGGAGGGCCGGGGGGGTGGTTCCCATTATTCCC
>NW_026000016.1:22218240-22244775 GCF_001458135.2 Marmota marmota marmota | reverse complement strand
GGGGGGGGTGGTTCCCATTATTCCCTTCAATGGCGTGTTTCAAGTGACTGGAAGACCACCGTCCACCTCTTAAGTTTCTATTGTTATGGGCCAGGCTATATGGGCAGTGACCAAACAGACTCCATTTTATCCTGAGACTCCTTATTATATAAGAAATGCTTCTCCCATGAGAAAACTCTGCCATTTTGGAGGAACCAGTGAGATTGCAAGAAATCATTGAGTCAATCTTAAAGCAGGAGACAGAACCGTCGTTATTCACCAGCTGGTAGTCTGGATTCACCAGCTGGTAGTCTGGATTCACCAGCTGGCAGGCCAAGGGGCAGGCTACAAGCCTACACCCTTTGATCCCCTCCAGGGGTTTGAGTACACCTTTTATACCATAAGTAAAGCATGTTAATACATTAATCATAAGTGCCTGTTGCTATGATTCAAGACCCTAAACAAACATCATAAGATCTAAAATCATAAGCAGAAGGGGAAGGGAACAAAATGTCCCTGGTTGAGTACAAGTTAAAGAATGGTTACTAATGTCTAGACAATCATTTTCTGACAGGGTACATTGTCCAGGAAAAATGGGAACCAAAAAGAGAATAATTTTACATTGTATAAGAAGAATAGAAACATTTGCTTTTCTAAGCAGGGTGTGCTAAGCAGGATCAGGATGGCAGAGGAGGAGTTTTTGGGAGAAGCACTTGTTATATGACAAGGACTCTCAGGGTAAAATGGAGTCTGTTTGGTCATTGCCCATATAACCTGGCCCATAACATTTCCCCTTTGCTAGAAACAGTCAAACCCTTGATTTATCTTTTAAATTAGGTAAGGGATTGTAATGGCCGTGCATATACATTAGCTTGACAGATGAAATGTATTGTTTTAGCTTCTTGGTCTTATAGTCCGAGCAAGAGAAAAAAACATGATTAACATTTTTTAGTCTTATCTTTAGAGGGTGGTTGGGGTTTTTGAGGGATGTCATTTTTTATGTAATTTTTAAAATTTATATATAACAGCAGAATTCATTTCAATTCTTATTACATATATAGAGCACAATTTTTCATATCTCTGGTTATATACATAGTATATTCACAACACTTCGTGTCTTCATACATGTACTTTGGATAGTAATTATCACCACATTGAGGGATGTCATTCTTCTGAAGGAGACATTTTTGTTGTAATCTCTAGAGGTGGTCTCCAACTTTTTGGACCCAAACTGGTCTCCATTTTGTAATCTGACCCAATTACCTAACTACACTGAGTGTCTTTAATTTTTGCTGTATTTTCTCCTCTAATTTTAGGGACCTCTTCCTGCTGTAGGGAAAAGGGTGAAAACTGCTCTTCCTGCTTTGAACTGAGAGGGGGTGATGTGGGATGGTACAGGCAGTTTGGAATCCCCTTTTAGAAACTCAGTTGATTGAGGGGTCCACAGTAAAAGTCTTGTTCAGGAAGAACAGGTTTAAAGTCATCTGGGGATGGGTGCTTCTATGAGAGAAATAAAAAGACATAAGTACTGAAATATGATTTTTTTTTTAAAGATAGAGTGAGAGAGGGAGGGAGGGAGGGAGAGAGAGAGAGAATTTTTAATATTTATTTTTTAGTTTTCGGCGGACACAACATCTTTGTTTGTATGTGGTGCTGAGGATCGAACCTGGGCCGCACGCATGCCAGGCGAGCGCGCTACCGCTTGAGCCACATCCCCAGCCCCATGATTTTTTTTTTAAGAGAGAATTTTAATATTTATTTTTTAGTTTTCGGCGGACACAACATCTTTGTTTGTATGTGGTGCTGAGGATCGAACCCGGGCAGCATGCATGCCAGGCGAGCGCGCTACCGCTTGAGCCACATCCCCAGACCCTGAAATATGATTAATACAAAATAAATGTTGCAGCATCTGCAACATGTCAATGAATATCATGAAGATGATAGAAATCAATAATCTCTTACCAGAAGGTGGAAGAGCTGAGAAGTTATCCCAGTGTAACAAGGCCTAACAAAATCTAATAAGGCCTTTATTTGGGAATGTAAATCTTTAACATTGCTAGAGTTATCAGGAATGTAAACACAATATCTAGTTAAGTTACCTAATGTCATCTGATTTTTGTAAAATGTCTTTTTATTGGCATGACCTCTGTGTTTAGTAGAGATCCCTTTATCTTTATTATTAGGGCTAGATAATTATATTAGCAAACATTGTTTAAGCCTACCTGTGTAGGAGGTTAGGAAGATCTGTAGGCCTTAAACTGACTAAAAACTTCTGACTCTGGCAACTTCTCTTGATAGTTATCAGGCATTTCTGCCTAAGATTCTCTCTTTTGTAGCCTTTGGTCTTACTTATTCTTGGAGGCGGGGGGCTAACACAAGTGTACATCTTAAGTTACACTAAAATAATTACTTTTTTATTTTTTTAGTTGTAGATGAACACAATACCTTTATTTTATTTGTTTATTTTTATGTGGTTCTGGGGATCGAACCCAGTGCCTCATGCATGCTAAACAAGCACTCTACCACTGAGCCATAACCTCAGCCCTTCCTGTGTTTTCTTTTTGTTTGTTTGTTTTTTTAATGCCCAGGAATGGCTGTGTTTTGGTTTTAATGTTTTTGCTAAGTCTTTCAGATCAAGATGGTCAAACTGACCTTGTTCCTATCTATTGTTAACAGTCAGCTGAGTTCCCTTGGGGTCTACTCTCAGGGAGCTCAAGAGCAGCCTTTTAGCTCTACTAGTGCCATCTGCACTAGAATGGGTTAAATTCTTGCTGACCATAAGGCTTTCCTTGGTAGCATCACAGACATCTCCCCTTTCCAATGACCCTCCTCTTTTGCAGTACCATCTCCCCTTTCCAATGACCCTCCTCTTTTGCAGTACGTGCACTGACTGATTTTCTTTTTAGGGTCTAGTAATCTCCTTGATTGGTAGGTCATGTGATCCAGAGTTGTAGAGCTCTTCCCCTTGTTTCTTAGGTTCAAGATAACTCAGAGGGCAAACTCAAATATTGTTTTTTCTTGAATCCTGTATTTTAGACTTAATCTTTAAGCTTTGATCTTAAAACATACAGCAAGCCAGTTTCACCAGTCTTAAAGTAAGAGAACTGAGTTTAAACTTTAATGTTTATAATATGAAGTTGTAAGGGTCCCGCGAAACGTCGGAGAAAGAGACCACCAAGTGACCACTCATGCAATTGGCAGAAGGGGATTTATTGAACCAGCATGCTGGGGCTCCGTGCCCACTCAAGAAGGGAAAGCAGCCCAGAGCCCTGAGCAGGGGCTGAGCACTGCTTAAGTACACTTTTTGGGGAGGGCGGAGGGCTTTGTATACATCAGAACAAATCATCATGAGGCGCGGGAAAATTGAACAACAACTCCTAAACATGATTAGTTCATTCATTGGCGGGAACAGGTCAGGCTGGAGTGATAGGTCATTTCTAAACGGGGTACACATTCAAACTGATTGGTTTTAGGGCCTAAAGGACTACGTGACCAGTTACACAGAGCCCTGAATTATTAAACAACCAAACAGTCAGGGGAAATGTTTACTGGGCAGTTCCAAGCATTGTCCTAACAGCTACAGAAATTTCAGGTTTTGCAGGTAGCATAGAAACCTAACAATACCCCCTTTACATTTTAACTCAGACCTTGCAGCTTAGAAACTTTACAACACCCGGTCTTTTACCCTTTAACTTTTATGCTTTAACTTCAATTTCTTTTACCCTTACAAAGTTATTTTTACCCCTTTTATTTACTATCTGTCAATAGATGATGGCTTAATATCTCAAATTATCTGAGATTGTTCTGTGACCAAATCTAAAACCTGTCCCAGATTTTATTAGCAGGACCATAGTGGGCAGTCGCAGAAGAGAAGGGGGAAGAGAGAGACCAAGATCAGCTTCAGAACTAGAACACTTTACTTAAGATTTGTAAAAAGCCCCATGTTGGTAAAGATGGTGCCAGGAGCGCTTCTCTTCCGGGAGCTCAGGTCCATGATGCANCAGTCGCAGAAGAGAAGGGGGAAGAGAGAGAGAAGAGAGAGAGAGAGAGAGAGAGAGAGAGAGGAGAGGGGGAGAGGGGGAAAGAGGGGAGAGAGAGAAGAGATGGGAGAGGGGAGAGGGAGAGAGAGGAGAGATGGGAGAGGGGAGAGGGAGAGAGAGCAGAGGGGGAGAGGGAGAGAGGAGAGGGGGAGAGTGAGAGAGAGCACGAACAGGGTGTAGATACTTATGGGCTTAAAGCAGGATGAGGAGGAGAAGGCGAGTGGGCTGTAACTTCTTCATTGTCTTCATTCTTCATTGAGAGTTCCCTCCACTTCAGGGATTGGAGGTGCGCCATTCAAAGTTTGCGCCATTCACAGGGATTGGAGGTGATGGTTCGCGCGCCATTCAGTGCATCATGGACCTGAGCTCCCGGAAGAGAAGCGCTCCTGGCACCATCTTTACCAACATGGGGCTTTTTACAAATCTTAAGTAAAGTGTTCTAGTTCTGAAGCTGATCTTGGTCTCTCTCTTTAAATATCATTTTATAAAGTTTACATTTTTTTTTTTTGAGTCTGTATGAGTGTTAGCTAATACAACACGACATTACATCTAAAACATAAACCAAAGAAAGGCTGAGAGCCTTTAACTTTTTTGGTGTGGAAAAAAGTTGCAAAATGTTTCACAATATTAACCTTTAAACTGATCAGGCTCTTGCTATCTTTCAGAAATACCTTTATATTTTTATATCTCAGTGTAAAAGATAACATAAAGTTTAGATTTGGTCACAGAACATTAAATGATATAAATAAGTTTCTAATAAAATTTGTTATCTTTATAAATCCAAAATTACCATTACAGACAAGTTTAGTTTGGAGAACACTAGCTTGATAAAATGTTCCTTTAAACCTTTTACTTTTAAAGACTTGTATACCTGGAAGATATGAACACATTTAATATATAAAGAAGAGTAATAGCACCACAATTACGTTGATGTTTTTATATTAACCAAGTTTAGCTTTTAAAGAAAAATCTAGTCTTTGTAATGTAGTACAATACTCTAAAATAACAGTTTATGTTTAACCAGAGTTGTATATAATCTAATTCCTTTAAGAATAGAGAATAAAACTTAATAAATTAGAGTTTTAGAAATCCTTGTCATTTTAACATATAGATCAAACTTTGGTTTCTATCAGTACATTAATATTTGACTTTAGGGAAAAACTTGAAATAGCTTTAACTGTTTTTGTTATTTATAAGCCAACTTAGTTAAAACAAACCTTTTAAAACTCACCTTTTATTTATATAGACCTTTTAATCACTTGATTAGACCCTCTGGTTGTTTACTTAGATGTATTACAACTTTACCACAAAGACTTTCTTACCTAGAAAAAAAAAACTTTTTTTACTAAAAATATTTTTATACCTAGAACCTTCTAATTTTCTTTCCTATCTGTTGACCCCCTTTTAAAATTTATATTCTGAAACAACCTTTGTAAGTTTCTGAATTTAGAAAAATTAGTTTAATAAGAAGAAATATTTTATTTACTCTAATTGAAATGTATTTGAAATTTTGGACCCTTTGTATATATAATTATACCCGTTGGGACTTTTAGTAACCTTGTTTTTAGTGATGACACAAAGTGATTTTAACCCCCCCACACCTATTTTTTTTTTTTTTTGGTACTGGGGCTTGAACTCAGGGGCACTCGCCCACTGAGCCACATCCCTAGCCCTATTTTGTATTTTATTTAGAGACAGGGTCTCACTAAGTTGCTTAGCACCTTATTTTTGCTGAGGTTGGCTTCGAACTAGCCATCCTCCTGTCTCAGCCTCAGGAACTGTTTGAATTACAGGCATGTATCTCTACGCTCGGCTTAATCCTCTTTTTTATTGAACAATTTATGAAAACACTAAAATGTTTAAGTATTTTACCCTATGGAATTCAAGGAGTTAAGAGTTCTTGATGTTATATTTAACAGCATTTTTACTCTATAAACCAATCAGATATCTATAACAAACACATTTATGATTAATTTCAGATATATTAAATGTAATTTACTTATTTTTTAAAAACCAAGATATCAGGGCTGGGAATGTGGCTCAAGTGGTAGCGTGCTCATCTGGCATGTGTGGGGCGCTGGGTTTGATCCTCAGCACCACATAGAAATAAAATGAAGATGTTGTGTCCACCAAAAACTAAAAAAAAATAAATATTAAAAAAAAAACCCAAGATATCAGACAAGTGTGTTGAACAGAATTAGCCATCTCTTTCTTGTTGAAGAAAAACCCTAGAAACAATGGATATTAGACATTTTATAGACATAAATTTATCTGTTTACCCAATTTAAATTGAACCCTTTAAATTATGTGAGCCAAAGGTATTTGGATATATTGTTTTTTTAAAAAAATTTTAGTTTATGAGTGCATATGTCAATTTTAGCACCAGATATATGTAGACATGACAATACACTGATGTACACAAAACAAACAAATAAAGGCCTTGTAGCTTATTTTTTAAAACCTATGAGATTGAGAGCTAACCCTTGTAAATTGGCCTGTGAACAAAGCATAGTATATTTATTTAAAATGTTTTTTTCTTGATTTTTAAAAAAATATCTTTATTTTTAATTAATTTATTTATTTTTATGTGGTGCTGAGGATTGAACCCAGGGCCTCACATGTGCTAGGCAAGTGCTCTACCACTGAGCCACAATCCCAGCCCCACCCAGAGTATATTTAACAAAACCAAACTTTTATAGTGGGATAAAATAGGTCTGGTCAGAAAAAAAAAAAATAACCTAGGCGCACTGGGTCAAAATTATGAACTAAAACAATATAGAATTTTAAAAGCCTTCGGGGCCTCTGTCCTTAAGTGGTCCCACCCATCAGAGGTGAAAAGAGTTAGGGATCACAGACAAAGGCCAGGGACCCATCTCTCCCTGAAGGAATTTCTCCTTGGGAGAGCAGTCTCCTTTGGTTGGGGTCCTGTTCTAAAATGGTTTTTCTGATCTCTTGGATACTCTCCATAAAATTTTAGACTGTTATTTTGAAAAAACCTTTATCAGTTGGACTGCTATATTTAAAAACCTTTTGGCTTACCTCCAATTTTTGAAAGTTATTCATTCCTGCAAATCCTTTAAGTTTTGGGAGTTTTCTGTGAATATCTGGGGCTGACAGAGAGACAGAAACCAAATTTTTCTAGACAAAATGATATGGCAGAATGTGAAAGAGAGAGGGAGAGAGTAAAGCAGCGTGAATGAGAAAAAGAGAAAGAGAGAGAGCCCTGAAATCATTTTCTTTTCCTGTGTCATGGCCAGGGAGAAGTAACACCAACATTTGTTTTTCCTTCAGTCCTGTGTTGGTAGCCGTTTACATTTTTAATGTAAGCTTTAGTGAGCTGGGGCCTTTTAACCATTTTTTTTTCCAGTTTGGTAATCAGGCCAGGTTCTGATTCAGTTTCCCATGAAAGGCTAACAATTAAACCAATAGGCAGAAATAAAAGGAAGGTGAAAAACAAAAATTTTGGCAAGTTTTGCTAGGGCAAACTGTTGAGGAAAAAATGTTAGAAACAAACCGAAATGGAGACATAAAGTAACAAAGAGGATTAAACAATAACAAACAACAAACGGGATAAGACAAAAACAAAAGACAGACACGCTCTCCTCCACATAATCCAGCCTCTAGTCATGGTCTATCTTCCAGGGCTACTGGGCTTTGATCAAGGAGGTCTCCTCAGACTCCTGGTCACTTGGGCTTTACAATCAAGCACTTGATACACCCCCAGAGGAGAGCCCCTGATACACTTTGAAAGATTTACAATCAAGAACCTTTAATGCTTTACAATCAAGTTAAACAGAGAGAACAAATGATGTACCCAAACACTTCAAACACTTCAAAGCCTCTGGATTTACAGATGTGAGTAGGCACCAGAGCTTCCTGTGGGCAGGCTGGAGTTGGTTACCACAGGAGGTCCAGACCCTCACAAAACAGAGACTCCCACATCTAGAGAGGGAGAGCTCCTCTCTCTGTCAGAGGATGGGGGACTCTGGTAAATCCAAGAGTCACAGCCTTGACTCTAGTTATCATCTTGCTGGGGCCTCCAAAATGTTATAGTGAGATTGCAACAAATCACTGAGTCAATCTTTTTTTTTTTTTTTTTATGCAATGTATTAAAAAATTTTTTTTAGACATTGATGGACCTTTATTTTATTCATTCATTTATATTCAGTGCTGAGAATTGAACCCAGTGCCTCACACATGCTATCAAGTGTTCTACTGAGCCAAACCCCACCCCCCCACTGAGTCAATCTTAAAGCAGTAGACAGAATCATCTTTATTCACCAGCTGGCAGGCCAAGGGGCAGGCTACAAGCCTACACCCTTTGACCCCCTCCAGGGGTTTGAGTACACCTTTTATACCATAAGTAAAGCATGTTAATACATTAATCATAAGCACCTATTCCTATGATTCAAGACCCTAAACAAACATCATGAAATCTAAAATCATAAGCAGAAGGGGAAGGGATCAAAATGACCCTAGTTGAGTACAAGTTACAGAATGGTTACTAATGTCTAGACATTAATGTCTAGACAATCATTTTCTGAGAGGGTACATTGTCCAAGAAAAATGGGAACCAAAAAGAGAACAATTTTACCTTGTATAAGAAGAACAGAAACATTTGCTTTTCTAAGCAGTGTGTGCTAAGCAGGATCAGGATGGCAGAGGAAGAGTTTTGGGGAAAAGCACTTCTTATATGACAAAGACTCTTAGGGTAAAATGGAGTCTGTTTGGTCATTGCCCATATAACATGGTCCATAATACTACTACCTCCCAATAGCGCTGAGCAGGGGACCAACCCTTTAACCCATGGAACTTTGGGAGACATTTGAGATCAAGACTATACCAGAGTCTTTGTGTCCATTGCTGCCCATAAATATCAGAAGGAACCATCTCAATAAGTTAGAGAAGTTTTGGTGGGTGGGGAGGAGAGGTCTGAGCCCTGCCCTTTTCTCCCAGGGTCTCCCTGACTTTCTGGCAGGCTTTTTTTTTTTTTTTTTTTTTTTACCAGGGATTGAACTCAGGGCACTCACCCACCAAGCCACATCCCCATCCCTATTTTGCACTTAATTTAGACACAGGGTCTCATTGAGTTGCTTAGTGCCTTGTTTTGCTGAGGCTGGCTTTGAACTTGAGATCTTCCTGTCTCAGCCTCTGGAGCCACTGGGATTACAGGCTTGCACCACCATGCCCAGCATTTAAATTAAAAATAAAAATACATACACATACGTATGTATTTTTTACTTGTAGGTGGACACAATACCTATATTTTATTTGTTTTTATTCGGTGCTGAGGATCGAACCCAGTGCCTCACATGTGCTAGGCAAGTGCTCTACTACTGAGCCACAACCCTAGCCCCTGGCAGTTTTACTTTCTTGGCAGCTCTGCATGCCAAGCAGTAGTTGGTGGAGTTGCACCAACTACTGGGGTACTGGGGTAGTGGGGCTCTACTTTTATTTAAGTGATTGACAATGTTTGAACATAGATCTCCTCCAAAGGGACACCTGGTACAGACAACTTAGAAAAAACAGTTTCTCTGGATCATAAAGGAACAATAAATAAAGGCAGCCTCCTGCTCTTATCATGACCATTGCATTTCCTGCTCTCTCATATTCTTAGAGGACTAGCATTTTCTCCTTGAGAGTCTTACTCATTTTATATCCTCATTTCCCGGTGACTGAATGAGTGAATGAAATAAAAATGAATAGCACAGCTGTCCTATTCTGCAATCTAGGTTAAGTGTTGCATGTAAATCCTTTTGTATTCTTAACACTTAGCCTAGCATCTCGTACATGGTAGGTAGGTACTTGGTAAACATTGGTTGAATGAATGAATTAATGATTCATGATACCTAAATATGTGATACCAGTCTTGGAGATTAGGATCAGGTTCTTGTTGTCCTAATTAAAGTTGAAGATTAAACACCCAAACAAACACTGAGGCAAGTGTAGAAAACAAATTTTATTTAATAAAGAGACAGACTTCTCTGGAGAGAAGTGGGTGCCTGTGGGAGGGGGTGTGTCTTGCTCTTTTATAGACACGAGAATCCACCACCCCACTTTTCTTTCTTCTCCTTTGTACACGCCTAAGGGCAAGCAGGAGGAGCTCAGGGGTAATCAATTATGCTGGGAAGTGGGATCCCCAACCCCAGAGGTGTTAGCAACTGGTTGAGCAGGAAAGTACTGGAGGTTAGCTGTTAGCAATCCATTGTCTTTTCTTTGATAACCAGCCCTCATCTTCTCAACCTCCATTATTTATTACCTACCTACCTCAGTTTGTTGAGGAATGTGACATTTCCTGTCCCTTTAGGCCAGCCGGGGCTGCAGGCAGATTGATTTTTGGTAAAGAAAGTATGTGGGGAGTCAGTACAATGGACCCATTTTACAGATTTTTTTCTTCACTTTGAATTCCTATCATCTTCACCTATTTGTGCCCTTACATACCCACAAAGAATTTATTTTTTAATTTGCTTTTCAAAATGTAGGGGCAAGGGCTGCAGTTGTAGCTCAATGGTAGAGCACTTGCCTAACATGAGTGAGGCACTAGGTTCTATCCTCAGCACCATCTACAACTAAAAAAAATATAAATTAAAATGTAGGGGCAAGTCCAACAAGGAGTGATGAAGAGTGGGGTCCATGGTGGCATGCCACCATTATCAGGTTAATCCAGTTTGTCCAGTGCTGGTGGAGCCCCTCCTATGTGCACAGTGCTTGGCTGGGGGTTCTGGGGGTGGTGGGCGAGGTGGTGGGTAGAGGGGCCTTTGCCTGGGCACCACAGCAGCTCTGCCCACATAGACCAGTATCCACTGAGTACATTTCTCACAGAGCAAACAAGCTCAGTTATTTTAAAATGCAAGGCCAACATAACAAAACTCACAATTGCCTCTGAAAATTATGTTCCTTTCCAAGCTCTTGCAATTGTCTTGGTTGCTGATTTTCTGTCAAGAATGGGGCTTCCTTGTGGTGGCACCAGTCACCCTGGGAAGAAATGCCTAGAGCTCATAGCTTAAGCTGAAGGTATAAGTGATCAGTTTCTCAAATGAAATCAAAGCCACAAGACAGAGATTCTCCATTCTCTTGTTAAAGGATGAAAGGAAAGGGGTGTGTGTGGGAGTGGAGATAGCCTAAACTAAAACACACAAACAAACAAAAACTGCAGATGGATCATCAATCCAAAAGGGAAGTAGTTTCACCAAACCAGTTACATTACAACCCAGCTGGGAATCTTTGGGTTTATGAAACAGTGCTGCATTGGAAATTGTTGCATAATTCTAATCTGATTTCCACTTTTTAAAAGTTTTTGAACCTAGGGGTGCTTTACCACTGAGTTACATCCCCAGTCCTTTTTATTTTATTTATTTTTAACTTTTGAAACAGGGTCCTGCTAAACTGCCCATGCTGTCCTCGAACTCATGATCCTCCCAATTAGATGGGGTTACAGATGTGCGCCACCACGTACAGCCAGGGCGTGTAGATTTCTATCTGTATTCACACAGGCACTTTTTAATTGTTATGATTTATTTGTCAATAACTCTTCCTTTTTTAAAAAAAATAGCATCAAAATTCCAATTCTCCTTTCTCTATAATTTCAGAGGCAGAAAATTCAGCTAGAACTAAATAAATGCAAGTAATTTCATGTTTTTAGTTTTGATCTTTTTTTGAATTACATTAGAACCTTATTGTGGCATGATTTACTTGACATATTGAGAAATAATTGAGTTGTATTTAGTTCCTGAAATACAATTACATGCAGTGAAACCCCCAGAGTTTTAGAACAGGGAGGGATCATGGGGACCTGCCTGGTGTTCTAGATTTACAGCTGAGGCCAGAGGCAATTGATTTTCCAAAGGTCACCAGCTACTGTGTGACAGAGTAGAGAGAAGACAGCTGTGGCCTGTGATTTTTTTCACTCTGCCCCAATAGGGACATGATAAATTTATGAGCTGTGGCTAGTGTTCTGGGGAGAAACATTCTATACTGGTGAGATGAGCAAGTGGGCAGAGGTGTAAGAAAGTGGCAAGAAGCAGCTAGTCAGGGATGATTCACACTTGGAAAGCCAGGTCAACTCAAGATATACTTGGTCACTTTGGTTATACCACAGATGGATCATGGAGAGCAAGGTTCCTCTCTAGAATACAAGGAGAATCTGTGTCCTGGGGACACTGTCCAAGAGGCTCTTCTTTCAAAGCTGACTGAGAGAAGGTTTTTAACTATAATTAAGAAACCATGACAGCAGATTGGCATTCTGCCCACAGCCTAAACTTCATAGATGTTCTTCTACCATGTGCTAAATCCTGTTTTATAATAATCTGCTTACGTATCTGGCTTTCCCATCTGGCTTGGTCTGCTTGGGCTGCTATAACAAAATATCATAGACTGGGTGGCTTATAAACAACAGGAATTTATTTCTCACAGTCTGGAGGCTGGAAAGTCCAAGATCAAGGTGCCAGCAGATTTGGTGTCTGGTAAGGGTCTGCTTCCTCACCAGTGGTCATCTCACCATCATGCCACATGGTGGAAAGGACAAGGAAGTCTCTGGGATCTCTTTTTTGAGGGCACTAATTCCATTGATAAGGGCTTTGCCTTCATGACCTAATCACTTCCCCAAACCCCTACCTCCTAATACTTTAGGATTAGAAATTCAATGAGTGAATTTTGAAGGACTATAAACATTCAGTCCATTGTACCATCTAACTTGTGAACTCTTAAGAACAAAGGCAGTATCTTTGTCACTCTGAATCTAGTACCTAGCATAGTGTTTGGTGCAAAAAAGAACTCAATAAATGTTTGCAAAATACATGAGCAATGGCAATTGCCTCATATAGACCTAACTCCAGGACAGCATAAAATCATAGCCATCCATTGCCTAATAAATTTGAACTTGGTCATCTCCTTTGACCTATAATTCCAGACCTAGGTGTCCTCTGGGAAAACTCTTGCTCATAGGCACTAGGAAGATAGGAAGATTATAAATTTTTCCATAGCAGAATTATTAATAATAACTCCAAATAGAAACGATACAGATATTCATAAATGGTAAAATAGATAAGTATACTGCAGAATATTCATTCAATGGGCCACTCCACATCAGTGTTAATGAATGAAATACAGCTCATGTATCAATATGTATGAATCTCAAAAACATAGTGTAAAGTGAAAAAAGGTAAGAATAATTCACTTAGTGTGGGTTCATTTATACAAAATTCCAAGCCAAGAAAAACTAAATAATATATTGTTTCAATTGCATGCACACATATAATTCATTAAAGAAAGACACAAAGCCAGGCATGGTGGTGCTCACCTGTTATCCCAGTAGATCAGACGGCTGAGGTAGGAGGATTGCAAGTTCAAAGCCAGCCTCAGCAACTTAGCAAGGCCCTCAGCAACCTGGTGACACCCTGTCTTAAAAAAAAAAAAAAAAGGCTGGTGATGTGGCTCAATGGTTAAGTGCCTCTGGGTTCAATCTCTGGCACAAAAAATAAAAAGGCACAAAATTATTGATACATTTTCAAGTAGTGGTTATTTCTTTAGGGATTGGGGAAATCAAAACTGGGAAGGCAACTCAGGAGCTTCAAAGTTATTGGTATTATTTCATTTTTAAGTTAGATGAATGTGTGACTATTTTATTATTATTCCTTTAAAAAGTTGTATATGATACATTGACATTTCATAATAAAAAGTTTCAAACAACAATAAAGCCCAGATGAACACTTTCCAGCACTGCTGTCTTTGAAGGTGGGAAGCAAGCCTTTGGACAGTCTGACTGCACAGGTACTGAGTAAGTCTTCTGGGGTTTGAAACGGCAATCCATTTCACTGTGCCTGTCTGCTGAGTGTTGCCCTTCTGATTCGAAGGAAACTTCTCAGAAGAACAAGTGTCCTTGGTCCAGGGGAACCCATGTGTCTTTCATAGGCTCACTTATTTTTGAGCATCCTTAAAGGGTTAAAGGTTGATCATCTTCCTGCCATCACCAAATTATGGGCTTACTAGTGGATTATGCTTAGTATGCACCAATGTCCATTAGCAGGCAGGTTCTTTGGGGTTCATTATTTATAGGTCTTTGTTAAAAGCAAGGACAGAGCTGTTGCCTGTGGGTGATCTCAGAGCTGGCCCTTTAATAAGTGGAGCATGTAATTTTCTCAGAAAGTTAGGGAGAAGGAAAACTTTTGACCAGGTCCCTTACAGATGGCCTACATCCTCTTTCCAGAGTCATGTGAGGAATGATTGTTAAATTGTGCAGGTTGTGAAGTCCCAGGAAGACCTGAGTTTGAAATGTGGTCCTGCCTCTTGCTAGCTCTGTGTCCATGAGCAATGCCCTTAACCCCTCTAGGTCTATTTGCTCATGTGTGAAATCGACCTATGAGGTCACTATGAAAATTAAAGATAATGCACAGTAAGCCCTTAGTTTGGCCCAAAGAAGCCCAATAAATATTTCTTGAATGAATGCCTTTGGCTGGACTTGCTGGCCTGAAAAGAGCCCATGTTCTGAACACTCACATTCCTGAGATTTGACTATGATGGTGACAAGATGGCCATTCCACAGGGGGCCAATTGGCTGGTGTCAGAAGGGGCATGCCAAGGTGCCTTACCTTGATGGGCTCACCATGTTCTAGGCTATGATCCTCAGCTTTGTAGTCTTATAGCTCAATTTATAGCCCAACCTGCATAATATCCAAAGAAATAATCAGCTGGGAACCAACTGTGAGATTCAAAAAATCAGACCACCAAGTTGGACATGGTTGTGCACACCTATCATCCCAGTGATTCAGGAGGCTGAGGCAGAAGGATCACAAGTTCAAGTCCAGTCTTGCAACTTAGCGAGATCTCTCTCAAAAATTAAAAAATAAAATAAAAGATCTGGGGTTGTAGCTTGGTATGCAAGTCTCTGGGTTCAATCCCTTGCACTGCCAAAAAAAGAAAAAAAATGAAAACAAAATCAGAACACCAATTTATCAATTTACCATGGGATATAGCAAAACTTGGTAGACCTGAATTTGGAATCAATAGGGCAGGGGTGTTGTCTTTTTTAGGAAAGAAGGTGGGAAGCCAACAGAGACTCTAAAGGTATAGAGAAAGAAGGTGTCTGAGAGACCTGGGATATCCCCTAAGGGTCCATGTTTTAAAAGCCTGGTCACCAGTGTGGTGCTATTGAGAGTTGATGAATCCTTTAAGAGGTGGGGCTTAGAGGGAAGAGGTTAGGCCCCTGGTGGTATGTCACCTTGTTGGGTTTTCTCTAGGACTGGATTCCTGCACATCTCTACTATTTGACTTATGTCTATCTTATTACATTACTGGGGAGAACACAGGGTAGCTGAGAAGCCACATGGATGGGGACTTAAACTGGGGTCACTATGGAGCCAGAGGTGACCTTCAGGATGGCATGAGGCTAGCTAGAAAGGTACAGCAATGGGTCTAGGACTTGCTGTAGGATAAAGTTAAAGTCCAGGCACCATCCCTGCATGAAGGGCCAGGGACTGGGGTGTCCAGGACAGCTTCCCTAAGGGTGGTGAAAGGGATTATGGGAACCTGGTTCCTTCTTCCTATTTTTCACATCCTACCCATGAGGTGGGTAGTTTTGTTCCACCACTCACTCCTGCCATGATGTGCCTCCACAGGCCTAAAGCAACAGGGCCAACTGACTGAAACCACTAAGACTAAGCCAAAATAAACCTTTCCTCTGAGAAGCTGATTATTTTAGGTATTTGTCATAGTAACTGAAAACTGCCTAACAGCATGGAACTGTCATCTAGGGCACAGACAAAAGGGTCTCGAGGGCCAAGATGACCTTCTGTATCATATCATCCTTCCTTTCCCGTCCTTTTGGCGTAGTAGCAGGGCAGTGGCTTCTGAAGCAGGCTATAAGTCACCCTTGCCATATTGATCTTGTTATGGGGCCAAGTGTAATCTTTGCTTTAAAAACCTAGCTAGTTAGCCAATCTTTGAAATTAGGAAGATTGACAAATTCAATCCATAGTTTTGAAATAAATTGCCCTACTGTCCACTAGATGGTGTCCAATATACACCCACATCTCTGGAAACATGCAGATGAACCCAGTGAGGGGTGATGTTGATGAAAGAAACCCACAAGAGGTAATCCAGCCCGGTTTGGTTGAAATGTTTTGCTTGCTGGCAGCAATGCTAGAAGAGGAGATTTTGGAACTGGAAGCAGGGGAGGAAGATGTGCCTTTTACACAATCCCTCTGGTTGCATCATGGAATGCAAGGCTACAAGACTTGGCTTTACACTTTAGTGCCTTCTGTAATGTTACATAATTTTTTCTTTAGCCATTATTGCCAGAATTCCTATCTTCATCCCAGTGCTGGTGAAGTCAAAGATAAAACCAATCTACAGCTTCTACAATAGCCATCACTGAACTGCTTGCAGAACTTGCCTGGACACATTGTGAGCTCACCTGTATGCATTGTGAACTATCTGTTGGTGCAGCGACTTGTGGTAGTGTTGGGGTATTTTTGCTGATGATGTCACCGGTGGTACAATTTTTCAAAGGAGCCCTCAATTGGCTTAATGTCATGGCATTTTGCATCCTCCTCTACTAGTGATGGTCTAAAATTTGGGGGCCAACAGAGGTGAGGCAAAGAACCTCACCCCCCCACTGGTGCAAAGGCCTATCCACAAGTATAGCTGTATGCTGGACCGGTAGTCAGTGACGGGTATGATCCAATTGCAGTGGTACCAACCTAAGACAGGAGGCTGACGCCTAGAGGTCAGTTCATCCGATGACGGGTAAGGACCATATGTTGAATTGGACTGCCTAACAGACACGGTCCCTAAGCCACATGCTTGTTGTTTAAACAGAGAGGGGGAGATGTTGAGAGCCACAGCCAAAGGGGCCCCAGCAAACTTCCAGCTGCCAGCAAACTTCCAGCTGCCGGCTGATGATTGGCTCACAGCGGCCCCAGCAACATCTAGCTGATTGGCTCCTCTGCGGTGATGCTCATTGGGCTGTTTCCCTGCCCTTTCAGACCACGGAGCTGCTCATTGGGGGACTTTTTTGGCTCCGCCCACGTGACCCAGCCAATCGGCCTCAAGAGCAGGAGGATTGTGGGAGGTGGAGAGAAGCTTGTGTGGGAGAGAGAGGCTTGTGGAAAGCCGGTGGTGGCAGTTGAGGCTCTGAGGATTTTTCCTGAGAGGCTGTTTTGTTTGGCGTGTGTGGTTCTAAAAATAAAGTTAGTTTCTTTTGACAAGTGGCTCCTGATTGTGCCCAGCCAGACTGCGGCAGCAGGCAGAGAAAATCAGGGGCTAATGGAGCCATCTCTATAAGCAAGGATGGCCTGAATCAAAAGTGGTCAGTGGCAAGGGAGAAGAGGGTAAATTTGAGGGGCATAATGGACAAGTCTTTGGAGACAGACTGAGTGTAGCACTTCTGAATTTGTTAGTTTCAATCTCCCCCCACCCCTTTACAGGTTTAAGCTCCAAGAGGGCAGAGATGTTTGTTTGTGTTGATATTTCCAAGGACACAAAGAGTAGATAGTCAATAGAATTTCTGGATAAAAATTAATAAAATAGCTCATATCTATTTAGTGCTCATGTGAGCTCTTCTAAGCACTTTATGCCTATGTTCATTTCTTTTATTAACCCACCCAAATACTCTCTTGGACCCCTGCCCAGATCATAATCTCTGAGACAGATGGGTCTGGGTCAGGGTACTTTGAAAACTCTCCAGGTTATCCTGATGCTACTTCAAGAATGAAACATGCTCTTTTTCTCCTTTCCCCTTTCTTCTTCACAGGACACCTCTAGTCCCTACTCATTCTCTCTCCTCACTGCTTATCCCTCTTGGGAATTGTGCACATCCATGGATTCGGCCCTGGCTCCTCATGTGCATAGACATCCTGTCCATAGGCATCCTCCAGGGACGCTGTCCTTGGCACTTAAGCTCCTGGCCCTCCATGTAGGGTTGGCACCTAGACTTCAACTTTATCCTTATACCAAGTCTTGGGCCTATTGCTGCACATCCCAACTAGCCTCATGCCATCCTGAAGATCACCTTCTGGTTCCACAGTGGCTCCAGTTTCAGTTCCCTCCATGTGGCATCTCAGCTACCCTGTGTTCTCCCCACTAGTGCCTGAGCACACACAAATCAGGACAGTAGAGGGGTGCAGGGGTCCAGGCCCACAGGGGGCCCAAGCATACATCTATTGATGAGGTCTAGCTTTTGCTGCTTCCTTCTTAACAAAAGTGTAAAATGTAATTGTATTTAGTTCAGTTCAATGACCACTCGGTATCTATGTGTTTGTGCTAGGCCCTGGGGTTACCAAGATGGTGGACACCTGTTATGGTTTGGATGTAAGGTGTCCCCCAAAAGCTCACATATAAGAAAGTCAAGAAAGTTCAGAGGATAAATAATTGGGTTGTAACCCAATCGGTGAATTAATCCCCCTTATAGGGATTAACTGAGTGGTAACTGAAGTGGCGGGGTGTGGCTGGAGGCAGTAGGAATTGGGGACATGATTTTGGGGTATATATTTGTATCTGGCAAGTGAAGACCTCTCTCTTTCTGCTTCCTAACCATCATGTATGCTGCATCCCTCTGCCACACTCTTCTGCCATGATGTTTTTCCTCATTTTGAGCCCTGAGGAATGGAGCCAGCCTTCTATGGACTAAGACCTCTGAAGCTGTGAGCCCTCATCTACAATTGTTCTGGTCAGTCCTTTTAGACAGAAGCAGGAAAAAAAAAGAGATTAAAACAGCACCCCTCTTGTACACAAGCACCTTACATCTTTTTGCAATTGTACCCACATAAATGTCTAACTAGAGAAAAGGGGCAGCATCCACATGAGAATGGGAGAGGTTTATTGAGGCTGTGAGAGTCTGAGAGTTTCTAGGGAACCCCATGCCTCTTAAAAATCAGCACAAATGCCACCTCCTTCCAGAAAATCTAAAGTCCCTTTAGGCAAACCCTAGGTTGATTGAGAGTCCAGCCACTGGGCTTCCTGGCCCTCTATAGCATTTACTGCACTGTAAGAAGAACATGATTCCAGGGTCACCCTCAGTCTGTGACCAACTTTGGGTAGTCTCCCCCCATGTTATCTTCCTATTCCCAGAAGCAGGGCCTGGCACAGAGTAGGTACTTTGCTTTTGCTTGATGAGTGAATATGAGGTGCCATTGAAGCAGGTTCTTTGTGAATTGGGAGGTTAAAGAGAGTGGTGGGGGTGGTTGTCAAAAGGCAAGGCTATGTTGTGCCCCTCTCTCTGGGTTCTCTAGGGGCATCTGAACAGCAGCGATCCCTGCTCTGCCTCCAGAACACCAGCTTTACCAGGGCACCCTTCTCCTTTAGAGCCAGGCACACTTGCTCAGAACTTACACACTGTCCCCTTATTCTCTGGTGATGGACTTTGCACAGCCTTGAAGAGGAAGTATGTGGTGATTTAACATCCCTTTGCTTAGGGACCTTCCCATCCTATCTCCCCCTATACCCAGCAGCTATAGCTGAGCCTGTTGATCTCATCCTTCAGTGAACTTTAGAATCATCAGGGGAGCAGTTTAAAAATATTGATGCTTTATTTAACTGACCTGTGGTGGGACTGGAGCATCATTATTTTTACAGCTCCTCTGGTGATTCTCATGTGCAGCCAGTGTGGAGAAGCACCAGACTAGCTGTGGCTGGGGCAGGGCCCTTCCTTCCCTGCATGGCCTCTCAGCCAGACTGTTTTGATCTGCTCCAACCCTGGATCCCACCAATTTTATTTTAAGCAGGGTCCCTTGGCTGCAGATCTCCAAGCCTTCTCAGCACTGAATTATACACATCCCAACA
The DNA here is from genome assembly GCF_001458135.2 of Marmota marmota marmota. Taxonomy (NCBI): domain Eukaryota; kingdom Metazoa; phylum Chordata; class Mammalia; order Rodentia; family Sciuridae; genus Marmota; species Marmota marmota. Next base: position 22,224,982 of record NW_026000016.1, on the reverse strand, counting down.
GACCACTGCAGTGTGAGTTACTGAGGGCAGAGCTGTAAAGACATTTCCTGGCAAATAAATTAAAGTGTTCAGTCATTCAGCTGAGAGCCAAGGCAGAGAGATTCTGAGCCCCTAGAGAGCTGGAGCAGGGTGAGGGCTGGGAATAGTGGGAGGAGAGAAAGCAAGTTGGCTTACAAGGCTGTCCCTCTGAGAGAAGAGTGTTTCTCTGTCCACTGAGGTGGAGGGAGGGGGGAGTGAAGGAAACATTCTGGGGGCATGTGCCAAGATGGTCTCTCTCCCCAGAGTCTAATTTGTAGAAGGCTGGGACAGAAGGCACCTATTTGGGGTGTGGAAGCTGGAGATAGGAGGCCTCCAGCAATCCTACTGATTGGAGTTTGGACCAAGTGGGCATGGTTGCCTGTTAAGGTGGACAGTGTGCTGTTAGCCAGAAAAAAGTAAGGTGACTGAAATGCTACCTTCCTCGCTGAGGGCAGGCTATCTCTTCTCAGTAGTCCTCCAGGGCCTGAGCCAGATGTTCCTTCCCTGAGGAACAAGGATCCTGTTTCCCCACCCTGAGAACACAAACAGTTGGGACCTCTATGGGCTCCTGGGAGATCACAATTACTTTTATTTTTATAAAATGGCAAGTGGTACTCTATCAACAGTCCTGACTCTGGACAGAGGACTGGGATTCTTAGCCTATGAACCAAGTACATCCTATTGGAGGCCATACTCATGTTTTGATTTTGTGGATTCACAATCTCATGTGAAAGGTATGAGGTCCCCATGGGACATGGAGAGCAGGGAAGGTGGCAGTAACATATTTGCTTTTACTGGGACACATCTTCAAAGTACACAACTGGGGTCTTTGTCCTGCAATTGCCATTGGGGAAGTCAGCTACCGATCATAGATTTGCTCCAGGTGGCCACCCCATCTGTGGACTGACTCTCCCATGCAGTGTGGTAAGAGCTGGTTAGGCAGGGTGACAGCAAACAAGGTCTTGGGATTGGTACCCCATGTGGTGCTTGGCTCTTGACCATAGAGGTGTCTTGGCCAGCGGCTTATCATCAGTGCCTTTGACTCTTCCCACTTATCAGACAGACAATCAGATGTCCAACACATAGTTCTGGGCCTAGAGTGCTGTTAGAGCACCATTGTAACACCTCAAGGGCAACTTGATTCTGGTTCTGGATGACCCTACCAGACAGTGGAAATCCCCAAATGAACAAGAAGTGCATCTTGGTGGGGAGATTTTTGTGAAGTCACTAACAGAACAACTGCTTGATTAGATAGCCAGTGTTTGGCATTCTCAAAATTTTACATTGAATATGCTGAAGTCTGGATTAGCTAATTGTTAAATTGAGTCACTACTCTGATTGGACCATATTAACGAGCATTTTTATAAAGTAAGTGGAGGTAAAAAAACATAAATCCAACTATAAATGGAAGAGGGGGCAGTGTACATTCTCTGAGTAAGAACTTAATCCTGTTTTAATTGCACAGGGATCTTGGTGGGGGCCTAGAGGGTATATTTTGGGCTGCTTCCCATTTGGGCAACTTGATATCGCCTGAGTGAGGATCTAAGGCCCCCAGAATGTCATTTATTCCTTCTATAGAAGCAGCCATCAATTTCAAATTAGCAGGAAGCTTGGCAGGCTGCTGTGGGCTCCAGACGCCACCATATTAATGAAGGCATGATCCCTGCTGGAGACAGCATGAAATGAGGATAGGAGTCAAATTAGGTTATCTCTGCAGAGGGACATCCAGTCTTTGATTTGGGGATGTGCTTCCTTGGGTTCATCCGGTGAATTCTGCGTAACATTCTCCTCTGGCCTGGGATGATGGGAGTGGGATATTTTTATCCCCCTGAGCTGAACCTCAGGCTTTGGGTCTTTCTTTAAAAGGGGGCAAGAGAGAGGGGCTAATGACAGAGATGTAGGGTTTTCTTCTACCTTGGACTTGGAGCAGGAAGGAGCACCGAGATCCCAGTGCTCATCTGACCATAGGTAGATGAGGCAAGAGGAATTGGAAATGGCTAATTCTTTGGAGTGATGAGGGCGGCCCAGGGAGCTGAAGGTCTCATTAGCTCCAGCATGGAGAATCCTGAGAGGAGTTGGTGTGTCCACAGACATAGAGGAAGTGGGCTTCCATGCACATGACCTCAAATGAGAAGGAGGCTTCACCAGAACCCTGCTCACTAAGCTGATCAGGCATTGTACCCATTCTACAGATGGGAAAACAAAGCAAAAGGGCCCCAGCTAAGTGATGTCATAGTTGAAAGGAGACAAAAAGAGAGGATTCCATTACCAACTCCCATGCTTTTTCACTCAGTGCCTGATCTCAGTTGTACTCAATCTTTAAGAGCCCAAGGATGAGATGTGAAAATGAAATTTCCAGGCCACACTGCCTTAGACTCTGATTAAGGAATTCTGGGGTGGGGTCCTGGGATCTGCATTTTCATAGAAGGGGACAGATGTGCCCACACTGGAGAAGCACTGTCTTAGTCCAGCAAGGCTCCTAAACATCTACAAAAACCTCCTTTAAATTCACCGGGAGGCTCAAATTAATTAACAAGCATTTTCTGAGAGCCTATAATTACAACTCCAAATCAGGGCCGGCTTCATGGGTAAGCTACCTACCTGTGTGCTGTTGCACACGGCCCCACTTGAGGTTTAATGCTCTGTGGTGGCTGCCCTTAAAATTCGTCAGGATTTTATCTTTGAATTTGTGCTTTGTAAATGAAGCCTAATGGAACAATGGAGCATGTGCTGGATCTTGGAGACTGGACTCCAAACAGCTGCTTGACATATGGTTCTCAGCCCTCCTGTTGGTGCCTCAACCCATGACTACCTCCTAGCAGGGAAGAGGTGGGGAGTCCAAGTCTGGCAAGGACACCCCATTGTATCTTCATGTTGGCCATTGCAGCTACTGCTCCCACCAGGGCTAGTGGCGCCCCCCTGATGTTGGGAGGCCATGGTGTCTGTGCTCTACCTCTCCCCCACCCAGCCCCCCAGACAGGTCTACAGAACCTAGGCATTAGCCCCCTGCTGTGGGTAGGTACAATAGTTCTGTGCAAGATGCAGATGTCTGGCTGTACTTTCTCTGGCCTGGCTTCCTGACATCTAGGGATTATAGCTTCCTAACTTATATGAAAAGGAAGGAAGTCAATATTTATTGAACACATGTACCCCACTCTCCCTAAGTCTCAGTTAATTTGCACTGCTATATCCTGGACTGCTTAGGAAAATGAATGACATGTGGGTAATGCTAAAAAAAAAAGTTACTCTTTGAGGTAGATATACTTCTTCTATTTAACAGGCTGGAAAATGAGGTTTAATGTTTAGGAGTGTAGCTCAGTGATAGAACGCATCTATCACAAGGCTCTGGGTTCCATCTCCAGCATAAGAAAACAACAACAAACAAACCCAAACCAAACCAAACCAAACCAAACCAAAACCAAAACCAAAACAAAAACAAAAACAAAAACAAAAAAAAAAAAAAAAAAAGGAAAGAGAATAAAAAAACACATCAAGATTTACAGAGGCTAAACATCTTGCTGAAAGTCTAAAAATAATAAATAAAAGAAATAAGATTTGAATGCAGCCTTTGCCCTATCTCCATCTCACAAGTCTTAAGTCATGCTCTGGAACACTGGCTGCTGGTGTGGCTAATGATGCCCATGCTGACCCACTGGTGTCCACTCACCCCTGAGTGGGAGTTGCTCCTGGGAATGGTCTCCTGGTTGTCCAAGGAAGAGAAGGATTCTGAGCCCTGTGTGAGATATGTCACTTGGATCCTCACTAGGACTATTCTCCACGGACCATGGGGAGAGAACCTAAGAGCTATTACCACTAAAATTCTCTAGTTCCATTGAATCACTTAGGACACTTCCAAGTGTTCAAAACAGAAACCTCAACTCACAATGTCCTCAACAATATTTAGTATTATTTCATGTTACAGAAAAGTCCAGGGCTAATCAGGTTCTGGGGTTGGGTGATTCTAGGGCTCACCATGGACCAAGATTCCTGCCATCTCTGACGGTGCCATCCTCAGTGTTGGAAGCTCCAGATGTGACATTTGAGTGGAATCCCTGGGGCTGAATTAGACTGTTATTCCTGCATTGCTACAGACAACTGCCCAGCAGCCTGAGTATCCAGTGGATCCAGTGGATCTATCAGTCACACCAGTGGTGGCAGCACTGACCATGCTAGGAGAGTTAATGGGGTGATGGTGGTGCTTGGCCCCCGATTGCCTCTTTGCAATGCTTGGTCCCATTGCAGCCATGAAGAGGCGGCTGCATTTAGAGAGCAGGAGAGGGAGGAAGAATGACAGTTGGCATTTGACATCAAGGATTCCTTCTTTAGTACACCTGGGACACCTCTGGGGAACTGCAGAAATAACTGGGGTTTCCGCAGGTGGCTGGCAGCAGAGCATAACAGATGGGGCAGGGTGAGGTAGCCAAGTTTGGTTCTTGTTATCAAAGTGATCCCACTGCCCCCAAACACTGGTTATGAGTGCAATGCCTGAGAGAGCTGGGTGGGAGCCACACAGACTCTCTCAGCTCTGCCCTCTCTCTGGGAACATGCTCAGGGCAAACTTGAACCTCATCTCTGTGTGTGCCAGCGGTCACCTAATGTTAACACTGGCTGTTCCCGGGTGGTGCAATGAGATTATGAGAACTCTTTCTTTTCCCTCCCTTCCCTTCTCCTCCCTTCTGATCCCCTCGATGTACCACTCCCTTTGCTTTTTTTCTTTGGGGCTGGGGATGGAACCCAGGGCCTTGCACATGTTAAGCACATAATCTACCACTGAGATATACCCTAAGCACCCTCTTCCATTTTCTTGCTTTTATGTGCTTCTCTGTGCAGCCAAAGTAAAAAAGTTTTATTGATTTTTTTTTTTTTTTTTTGGCACTGGGAATTGAATCCAGGGGCACTCAACCACTGAATCACAACCCCAGCCCTTTTTTGTATTTTATTTAGAGACAGGGTCTCACTGAGTTGCTTAGGGCCTCGCTAAGTTATTGAGGCTGGCTTTGAATTTGCAATCTCTCTGTCGTAGCCTCCCAAGCTGCTGGATTACAGGTGCATACCATTGTTGCCTAGTATTTATTGAATTTTTTGAATAGATACTATCTCTTATGGTTCACAACTAAAAAATATAATTAAAAAGTAATCAGTGAAGTCTCCAGTTTATATGCCCAGTTCCCCTTCAGACCTCCTCTTTCCCATTATAATACCCTTAGTTTATCCTATATGATAACAACTTGTATACACTGGTAGTTTCTTTATTTTTAAAAAAATTTTAAACTGTTGACTTGGGAATTTAATTTCATTTTTTGCCATTTTTTTTAACCGGTGTCTTATAATTATACATAATGGTGAGATTGTTATGTACACTTGTGCCCCTGTCCAATCAACCCTGTCCCCATCCTGTGTGAGGAAAATGCTGCTTTCTACCACTATAAATTAGTTTTGCCTATGTTAGAATTTCATAGAAACAGAATCATGTGTGTATGTTTGTATCAACAGTTCACTCCTTTTTATTGTAGAATACTATTCCACTGAATGCATAGACCACCTTTTCGATTGTTTGTCATTCACATGTTGATGTATATTTTCCAGCTTGGGACTATTATGGACAAAGTTGCAGTGAACATTCATTGCTGAGGGTCTCATTAAGTTACCGAGATTGACCTTGAACTTGTGATCCTCCTGTCTCAGCCTTCTAAGTCACTGGGATTATGGATGTGTGCTACTGTGCCTGGCTGGTTTAAAGCTTATGTTTTACATGATAACTGCTTTCCATAGTGGTAGTACCCTTGCACATTCCTTCTGGCCATGTATGAGAGCTCCTATAATTCTGCATCAACATCAACATTGGCCATTCTTCTGGGTGTATAGTGGGTATAGAATCACAGATTTAATTTGCATTTCCTTGATGATTAATGATGCTGAATGGGGGGGGGCGACATGCCTTTTCATGTGTTCATTGGCCATTTTCAATCTTTTGTAAAGTGTCTTTTTAAATCTCTTTCCCATTTTTAATAAAGTTATTTGTCTTCTCGAGTTATGCAAGCAAGTTCTTTATGTTTTAGTGATATTCAACTTATGTTTGCTTTTTGGGCATGAAATGCAACATCTTTTCATGTGTTTAAGAGCTATTTTATTTCTTAGTCTGTGAACTGTTCATTCACATCCTTTGTTCATTTTTTATTGAGTTGTTAGTTTTCATCTTATCAATTTCCAGAAGGTGTTTATGCACTTGGGGGAATAATCTCTTTGTCTGAGATAGTGATTGCCATAATTTTCTCCAGTTGTTTGTTTGCCTTTGATTTAGTTTATTGGTGTTCTATGTCGAGTAAGATTTAAATTTTTTAAATTGTTGATAGAACTTTATTTTTATTTATTTATAGGTGGGGCTGAGAATTGAACCCAGTGCCTTACACATGCTATGCAAGCCCTCTACCACTGAGCTACAACCCCAGCCCCAGATTTTAATTTTTTATGTATTGAACTTATCAGTATTGTCTTCTATAGTTCCTGGATTTCTGAGTCATACTTAGAAGTGAGCCTCCCTCACTCCAAGGTTACAAAGAAAGTTGACTATGCTTTCTTCTATCATTTCTTGTCTTCTCTAGTGTCCTAGGCCAGGTTACCTAGAGAACAGAACCTGAGGCAAAGAAGTACTTATTTAGGAGGGTGGCGGGGGGGGGGGGGTGAGAGAGAGAGAGAGAGAGAGAGAGAGAGAGAGGAGAGAGAG
>NW_026000016.1:22213970-22217841 GCF_001458135.2 Marmota marmota marmota | reverse complement strand
GGGAGAGAGAGAGAGAGAGAGAGAGAGAGAGAGAGAGAGAGAGAGAGATGAAGTCAGGAAAGCACAAACAATGCAGCTCATACCTCCAAACACATCTTTTGCCACCAAGCTTCAGAAAAGATTCATTGGTTCTCTTTCTTCTCTCTCATTGGTGCAAGCTCACCTGATTGCTCTGCACTTGGGGTGTGGTACTCCTGGGGATCAAATCTCACACCCACAGCCTAGAGTAGAGCCTCATCTAAACTTGGAGGTGGGCAGGCATCAGAGACTCCCTGGGTGTGATGCAGTTGGCCTGTTGGTAGGTGCTGTGGCCTGGCCCTTATCCTGAGATAGTGGCAGTGCTAGAGAACAAGGCCGTGATACCCTCAGCAATGGCCTCTGTAGAGCAAGCAGCCTAGGCCTGGGGAGGGGAGTGAGCCTGGGGAGGTGGATGAACTGGGCCAGGACTTGTAATTTTGTAGTTTCTTTTTTCTTTTAAGTGTCTAATCTATTGGGAATCTCATCTGGTGTGTACTGGTGTGTGGTGTGAGGTGTGCTTAAAATTTCACAGGTAGCAGCCTCTCACTGTCATCAGTTTCCCCATTGATTTGAGAAGACTTAAAAAACTTTTAAAAATTATTTTTTAGTTGTCAATGAACCTTTATTTTATTTATTGATACATGGTGCTGAGAATCGAACCCAGTGCCTCACACATGCTAGGCAAGTGCTCTGCCGCTGAGCCACAACCCCAGCCCTAAATTTTTTTTATTATATATACAATTCCTATATTTGGGGATCCTTTAAAAATTTTTGTTCCATTTTTATGTCTCTTCGAGTTGTTTTAATAATTGAAATTTTATACTAAATTTATAATATGTTTTAATATCTTTTTAATATCAGCTAGGCCTCATCTCCTATCATTGCCTTTTTTTTGATCTGTACTATATTGAACTTGGAGTCTTGTACTGTAAGGGTCCGGCGAACGTCGGAGGAAGAGACCACCAAGAGACCGCGGCTCATGCAACAGCAAAAGGGGTTTATTGAGGATCCAATCCAGCATGCTGGGGCTCCATGCTCACTCAAGAAGGGAGAGCAGCCCAGAGCCCCGAGCAGGAGTTGAGCAGCGCTTAAGTACACTTTTTGGAGAGGGCGGGGACTTTACATACATCACAGTCTCCTTTAACAAATCATCATACACCGCGGGAAAATCAAACAACAATTCTGAGACATGATTAGTACATTCATTGGCGGGAACAGGTCGGGCGGGAGTGATAGGTCAGTTCTAAAGCGGGGTACACATTCAAACTGATTGGTTTAGGTCCTGCGATGCCTACGTGCCAGGCCGCACAGGGTCCTAGGTTATTAAACAATCAGATGGTCAGGGGGAGTATTTACTGGGCAGTTCCGAGTATTGTCCTAACAGCTGCAGGAATTTCAGGTTTTGCGTGTAGCATAGGAACTTAACAATACCTGGTCCTTTACTTTTTAACTCAGGCCTTGCAGCTTAGAAACTTTACAATGCCTGGTCTTTTACACTTTAATTTTTACACTTTAACTTCAATTTCTTTTACCCTTACAGTACATGCTAAGCAAGTACTGAGCTACATCCCCAGCAAACACTTTTAATTTTTTGAGATAGGGTCTTGTTAACTTGTATAGGATGGTTTTGGACTTGCAGTCCTCTTGCCTCAGCCTCCTGAGTAGCTGAGATCACAGGTGGGCGCAACCATACCTGGCTATCATTGCTTTTTTTTTCTCTCAGTACCAGGGATTGAACTCAGGGGTGCTCAACCACTGAGCCACACATTCCCAGCCCTATTTTGTATTTTATTTAGAGACAGGGTCTTACTGAGTTGCTTAGTGCCTCTCTTTTGCTGAGGCTGGCTTTTGATCTTTTTTTTTAACAGTATTTTCCTAGGCCGTCTTGTTAATTTTTTCATATAAACTTTATAATCAGCTTGCCAGGTTAAAAAAAATGGTATTTTAAAACACAGATTGCTCCAGGCATGGTGGTACCTGCCTGTAATCCCAGTGACTCAGAAGGCTGAGGCAGGAGGATTGCAAGTTAGAGGCTAAACTCAGCAACTTAGTGTGAGACCCTGTCTCAAAATGCAAGATAAAAAGGGCTGGAGATGTAACTCAGTGGTAAAGTGCCTCTGGGTTCAATCCTCAGTACTGAAAAATAAAAAATTAAATAAAAACAAAAAACACCCAGATTACATAAAATTTATAAATGATGGAGAATTTTTTGAGATTGGGTCTTACTATGCTGACCAGACTGGTCCCAAGCACCTGGGTTCAATATATCCTTCCTTCTGCCTCAGCCTCCCAAGTAACTGGGCTACAGATATATGCCACTGTGCCTGATATTTTTTTTAATTGACATTTTTATTAGGTTAAATCTTCTCCAAATGAAGCCAGAATTAAACAGGCTGATAGGCAAGGGTCGGATCCAGAGAAAGTAGGAATTGAAATGTTAATTCTTTCAGGTTATCAAGATAACCTGTCCCCGCTCCAACCTATTGCTAAGGTCGCCTGTCCTAGGGTTTGTCCTTCCCTCAGGGGTTTAATTATGCCCCCTTCCTGCCCAGATCACTCCAATCTCCTCCCCCACCAACATCCATCTGCTTCTCATCTTTTGGCCATCCCACCGAGCATCTCCAGGGCCTACTCACATATGTAGGAAAGAGAAAGATAAGGGGAAGAGAGCAGGAGAATCAAGGAAGCCTAGGACATATAAAAAGCAAAACACCCATGCTTCTTGGTTTACCAGGATACCAGCTATGGCCCGCTTCTCCCTCTGGGGAGAAGTCTGTGTTTCCCCTTTTTAAATAAATCCTGCTTTATATTCTTGCCTTGGCGTGCTTCTCTAATGTAATACTTCAACATGTGAAGAAACAGGATTCATCACTGGTAACTGACGCTATCACAAAAACATGGTGCAGTAATTCATTTGCCCCAGACTTCCACTATGTCCCTCAGTATGTTTTGGAGACTTGTCCAATTTTTGTCACAGTCATTCCTGAAAGGAAAGTGAGGAACTGGGAGATGGGCAAAGAGTTGACAAATAAAGGCCATCTCTCCATGAGAGAGGCAATACAGGCTTGGGGTTCTGGACTTTTATGGAGGAGGCTCAGGGATTAGAGACAGGTAGGGCATGTCCTAATGTGGGCCTTTAAGGGTGGGGTTTGTACGCCCTTGGGCAGGAAAGAATGCAGGTGGTAGGGGGTGAGGCTGGTATGAGGGAGTGGTGAGCCTTTCTCTGAAAGGCCCTTGGGTGGGTGTTGATATTTATGGGCTCAACGGCAGGATGAGGAGGAAGGAGCGGGGTGAGTGGGTTGTTACTTCTTCATTGGCCTAGAGTTCGCGCCACTTCAGAGATTGGAAGGTGCACCATTCAAAGTTCGCGCCATTCACAGGGATTGGAGGTGATGGTTTGCATGCCATTCAGTGCATCATGGACCTGAGCTCCCGGAAGAGAAGCGCTCCAGGGGCCATCTTTACCAACAGATAGTAGGATTGAAATATTTTTCCTGATTTTCTTTGCTTGAGTGTGTGTGTGTGTGTGGGGGGGGGGAAGTGAGTTAAATATGTATAATATGTATACCTTTTAATTAAGATAAGAAATCATTATCTTTAAAAAGAAAAAGGAGGGTTTTGTAGTTTTCATTGTATAAATCTTTCACCTCTTTTGTTAGGTTGATTCCCAAGTATTTTATTTTTTTTGAGGATATTGTGAATGGAGTGCTTTTCCTCATTTCCGTTTCAGAGGATTTGTCGCTGATATACAGAAATGCCTTTGATTTATGCGTGTTGATTTTATATCCTGCCACTTTGCTGAATTCATTTATTAGTTCTAGTAGTTTTTTTGTAGACCCTTTTGGGTCTTCTA
>NW_026000016.1:22043855-22213612 GCF_001458135.2 Marmota marmota marmota | reverse complement strand
GGCCAATCTGGAAAGCAGTATGGAGATTCCTGGGAAAGCTGGGAATGGAACCACCATTTGACCCAGCTATTGCCCTTCTCAGACTATTCTCTGAAGAGCTTAAAAGAGCGTACTACAGGGATACTGCTACATCGATGTTCATAGCAGCACAATTCACAATTGCTAGACTGTGGAACCAACCCAGATGCCCTTCAATAGATGAATGGATTAAAAAAATGTGGCTTTTATACACCATGGAGTATTACACAGCACTAAAAAATGACAAAATCATGGACTTTGCAGGGAAATGGATGGCACTAGAGCAGATTATGCTTAGTGAAGCTAGCCAATCCCTAAAAAACAAATACCAAATGTCTTCTTTGATATAATGAGAGCAACTAAGAACAGAGCAGGGAGGAAGAGCAGGAAGAAAAGATTAACATTAAACAGATACATGAGGTGGGAGGGAAAGGGAGAGAAAAGGGAAATTACATGGTAATGGAGGAAGACCCGCATGGTTATACAAAATTACATATAAGAGGTTGTGAGGGGAATGGGAAAATAAACAAGGAGAGAAATGAATTACAGTAGATGGGGTAGAGAGAGAAGATGGGAGGGGAGGGAGGGGGGATGGTAGAGGATAGGAAAGGTAGCAGAATACAACAGTTACTAATAGGGCATTATGTAAAAATGTGGATGTGTAACCGATGTGATTCTGCAATCTGTATTTGGGGTAAAATTGGGAGTTCATAACCAACTTGAATCTAATGTATGAAATATGATATGTCAAGAGCTTTATAATGTTTTGAACAACCAATAAAAAAAAAGAAAAAAAATAAAGATATATATAAAAATAAAAAAAGAAAAAGAAAAAGGAGGAAGAAAATAAACTCAAATACCACCAAGTTCTGGTGGCTTGATGCAGCTATGGCTTGGGTTTGGCCCAGGGGCCATGATGGGCCCTTAAGAGATGACCATGTGGCAGGGGAGGTGGTGAGGATGAGGGCTGTTGCTGCTGCTCAGCTGCCCTGGGAGTCCACACTAGCCCTAGGCTCTGCCCAGGTCCGTAGCATGTTTCCTCTTTACCCACATGGTCTTTATGTTTGGCAAACTGCCTCTCCAGGGAAGAATAAGCACAATCATTCTTTTCCTTGGTCTCTTTAGGAAACTCCTCCTCGCTGGGCCAAACTCCTTTCCCTTGATGGCAGGAAGTACAGGCAGGTGACACACATCAGGCTTCCTCTCCAATCTGGTTGTACTAACTATGCATTCCTTTGTGAATCAGTAACTTTGCCTGCAGAGAATCTGTCACAATAAAACTACTTTCTCAAACTAGTGTTTGTTGGGTGGTGATCTGTGGGGAGATGGTAGGGCAGGGGAGGTATCCTGAACCTAGGTATTAGCTCTGCCCTCTGAGGTCACACAGGAAATCCGTGCGTGCATGGTAGGATTTGTTGACATGTGTTCTTTCTCTGTATCTTTTCTTCCCGAGGCCGAATGTCATGGAATCAGGAGAAGCCCTCCGATGGCATGTTGTGCAGTCTTCTATTTAATGCATTTAGGAAGTGAAATCAAAGTTTCTTTACACAACTGGCCTTCACAGACTGTTGAGTCCACTTGGTTTTAATGCATCGGTTCTCTTGTTTTATTCCCCTGTTATAGTTATTCAAGAATTTTAAGCGTGTTTGGGGAATTATTCATATTTTACAGTTTTGTGTTTCAAAGAAATATGGAGCAGTTTTATTTTGGAAGAGAAAATAGAGAGAGAATGGAGAAGAGAGAAAGAGAAGAAAGAGCAATAAGGGAGGTTCTGGGAGTCCTGGAGCTGGCTTTTAGAACAATGTAATTCTTTCCTGCTCCATCAACCCACCCCTTAGCATATGCACTAGAGTGACAGTCTGACCCCAATGACCACACTGTTCTTTGCAAAACTTTTAAACTCTCCCCAGCTCTAGTCTTATTATTTCATCTTTCCCCTTTTTCTTGAGTTTGGAGAGGCTTTACAAATGGGAAGGAATAAAGGTTATGAATTAGCTAATCAGAGGTTTGGTTGTGAGGTCCTAGTTCCTTCCTACATTGATTCAGAGTCCAGTCAAATAACTTTGTTAAGGGAGATAAGTCTATTGTGTTGTGCCCCAGGATACCAAACAAACAGGCCTGTCTCTTCAAATGTTTCTGGAATAGAAGGAGTGCTCAGCTGGGTTGCCTGTGGCTGCAAGTAATAAAAAACACAGTTCAATTTACTTAGATAATAAAGACAGCTATTGTCCTGCTCCCTCAAGTTCTGAGGTGGGGTGGATAGCAGGGTGGACCTCATCTAGAGCCCCTGGCTCTGTTTCTCAATGGGCCTCTGGCTCAGCCCTTCTCGGGTACCTGCTCCAGCCAGTGCAAGATGGTTACCCAGTCTACTAGGAGAAGGTTCATAGGAAGAAAGTGAGGCTGAAGTCCTGGGAGACATACCTCATTGGCTTAGGTGATGATACAGTAACTAAGCTGGAGTTCTGTCAAGAGGGAAGAAGGAAGCCAGGTATAATGGCACACTCCTGTAATCTCTTCCACCCAGGAAGCTGAGGTGGGAGGATCACAAGTTCAAGGCCACTGGGGCAACCTAGTTAGACTTTATCTCAAAATAAAAAAATAAGAAAGGGTGGGAGTGCAGCTTAGTGGTAGAGTGCTCTGGGTCAAATCTCTAGTACCACCCTCCCCAACCAAAAAAAAAAAAAAGGGGGGGGGGGAAGAGTGTTAAATAACCAGCAATGTCCACCAGTCCCAGATCCTTCTCATTCTTGTTTTCCCTTTTTTGAGTCTTTTGTTAAAATCAGCCTCAATGATGAGAGCAACTTGGATGCGTAAGGATTTCTTAAGAAGTCTGTGGCCCTGTCAGTTGGAGAGGGTGCTATGATCTGCAGAAATGGCTGGCTGACCACTGGACAATGATGAGCCATCTGGTTATTCCAGCCTCATGAAAATAAGCAAATGTGACTGTCCAGGACCATTTGTCTCATTTCATATTTACCCAATTTACCTTTATTAAGTTTCTCCAGTAGATCTTCTAAGAAAACAATGCTCAGACTGACCAAAGCAAGTTCTCTGATCCTCTTGCTCTTTAAATATTAAATGTTGTATTCCTCATTCTAAGTGAATAACTAGTTATTCAGTGTCCTCCAGCAATTTCTTTGGAATTTTGGATAAATCAACTTACCAAGGATTGATTACTCCTGGGAATCTGAGGACATTCCGATCCCCCAAACTTAACAACTAAGCCAAGGAGACAACATGTATTAGCATACTTAAATAAACATAAATCTATGACATCATAATGATAATGATTGTGATTGATGGTGTTAAATTCTAGGTGACCATGACAGAATGACAAGCTAGGTGGGCCTAACCTTAGGATTATTTCCTCTTTTTCAACCTGACTATCCAAATCTGACTGGTACTATGACAATTCAGGAGACATTTGGAGATATAGATATATATCTCCAATTGGTACACATTCAAAAGGGTAGGGTGAGAGCTGCAGTAATATACAGTCTATGGAACTCTGTTCTAATAGCTTGGCCCCATAAGAATTAGCTTGGCTGTTTTGTGAGAGCAACCATTGATGCAGAAAAATTTGAGCTACTGCATGTCACCTTTACTTAGTAAGTCAGTGAACATATTTATTCATTACCTGTATGAACAACATTAGGAAATATGAAAATAATAACATGAATATACAACCATCATATTATCAGAACTTGTAGATTTGACAGAAAAACCCAACCACTGTCTTGTATAGAAATTCTATTTGCTTATGTAACAGGGTTGCTTTCACTTTAGGCACAACTAGATACAGTTACCCAAATAAGGTCCGTAGAGTCCCTCTCTCTCTTGTTCTTTGTGGCCTCGCTCATTCCTACTTGTGTTTTTTGCATGTAGGCACTGTGGTGACCTCCTGGACTCATATCCTTCTAGCCTGGCACCTTTCGCAGGAGGAGAAAAAGTTCTCATGTTTATAAATCAATCCCAGAGACGTCTATGATTGGTCCTAATTAGGTCACATGCCCCTTTCTAAATCCAATCACCGCAGCAGGAGGATAGGTACAATAATCAGTCCATTCAGGCCAGCTTTGTCCAGATCATATGGGAATTATGATCCAATTTGTTTTATATCTCTGAGCAGTTGCTTGCAAGAAATGTCTTGCTAGGGATGTAGTGAAAAACCAACCTCTACCTCAGAGCAAAGCCTGTCCAAGGAAGGGGGCATGACCCTTGTCCTTGGAAAGACCCACAGAGCACTCTTAGGCACATACCCACCCCTGCTGAGTTGTTTGTCTGTAAATAACAGGAGAGATCTTTGGTGCCAGGTGTCCCTGACTCAGGCTGCGTGAGGATCCATAACCCTCTAGCAACCACCATTCAGTAAGACAGGGAAAATACCTGGGATGCCAGATGACTCCCCAGTAGTTTATGGTGGTTGATAACATGTTGGGAAACCATGTAGTTCAGCATGTACACCCCTCGTGGCTTAAGCCAATCACTTCAAACGAATCCCCCTCTTGTACTAACCAATCACACTTACCCAACTTGTTCCCTCCAATGAATATGCTAATCAATGTTAAGAGTTGTTGTTTCATTTTCCCGTGGTGTGTGATGATTTGCTAAGAGATGCTATGAAGTATGTAAAGTCCCTGCCTTCCCCAAAGAGTGTATAAAACTGCTGCAAACCCTGGGCTCTGGGCCTCTCAGCGTCACCAGTTGCTGTGTGCGTGCGGAGGACCGAGCTAGCTTGCAATAAACGCCTCTTTGCTGCTTACATCGATCTTGGTCTCTGGTGGTCTTTTGGGGTCCCGAATTCGAGCATAACAGTAGGAAGTCAGAGAGACATGGTCCCTGCACTCTGAGTGTCAACAAGCTCTGTGGCTAGGGGGAAACTGATCAGGTTCTGACTTCATTTCCCTCTCACAAAGGCACTTGTTGGGAAGGGAAAGTTTGAGAAGAACGGAGACATGGGACTATGTCTTAGAATTTTGGTTTTATTCTAAGGGTGATTCAAGTATGTGTTCGTAGCATGAATATATGAATTATGACTCAATACTAACCCGTGAGGGCTGTCTGCATCCTAAGGAAGCAAATATTTTATCTACATCAGTGTGTTAGAGTGGCTTAATCTACATATCCACAAAACCCACAACCAGATAGGTGGGGGGGTGACAGAGTCGAATGTACAGAAAACAAATCTAGGATCGGTGTACTTGAGTTTACTATTTTGCACATAACCCATCAAAACAAGGGTGTGAAGAGTAAATCCTTCGGGATACCAGTATCAGAAATAGAGCTCCCCATCACAGCCTATAAAACCCTGCAACTTTGGTAGTTCAGTGGTACTTGATGCCAATGCAAGGTGCATATTATCTTTCTGCTAAATTAGTTAAACCAAGACTCGAAGGCTCTGGCAATCTATAATGAAAAGTCTTCTTACCAGATCTACTCCCCAGGTTGGCCTGTACAGCTGCTGGGGGAGAGTACATCTATTTACAAGGTGACCAAGGAACCATCCCAGACATCCACGTACAGATTAAGGTTCAGTATGGCCTTCACCCAGACCCTAAAGGAACGTGTTTGAGAGTGTTTCTGTTAAATAGAAAGAGATCGCCAAGATAATGTCATACTAGAAAATCTTGGTTATGTTAAACAATCCAATGACCAAATAGAAGGCAGCCTCTTGTTGGGTCCCAGGAATGACAATGTCAGAGCCAGTGACTGCAGGGGGCTGGGCGTGTTCCTGTAAGGTTGACCCACACTGGGCCCAACCTGCTCTGACAGCCCTTCCCACTCAGTTGGTCCCCCTAGCGACATCCACTTTGCCCAGTGAGAGAGCTAAAAGGAGGATCTTTGAATCTAATCAGCACTCACTGGAGACAACAACCCCGCCCTGCAGAGGTCAGGCAGTTCATCCTGAGCATCACTAGAGCCCAGGCTCCCCTCCCAGGAGGCCCAGCAACACAAAGTCCAGGGTCACCTCCTCCAGTTTCCCTGGGGGCTGAGAGCAGAACTTAACTCCCACTCCTGCTTTTGCCCCACTGGCTAATGAAGGTCTGTAACTCCCACGGTTTTTATTACTGTTTGCAGATGTTGCTCAGAACAGATGGAGATGAGTAGAACACCTGCCACTATTTGTCTTCAAGCCTGACCTGACAGCATCAGGGAAGGGCTGTCATTTCAGAGCTGAGGGCACTGAAAAACTCAAGGTGAGGGCCTGGACCATGGTCACACAGTTAGGCCAGCATCGGTGACTGAATTGGATCACTGAGCTCATCATGTCCCAGTAGGGAGGAAGTTAAATCCTGCCTGTGCCAGGCTATCTTTTGCACAGAGATCTCAGTTGCTGAAGGAAATTTATGAATAGCAGAAAATGGCCTCTGGCCCTGGCCATGCTCTCTCTTAGATAGAGGCCTGGGTGGGTTGGTGTGGGGGGAGTCTCCTTGGGTATTTTAACAGGGCTTCCCTGCATGCACACACCTCCCTGAGGATAAATTGCAGAAGGAAAGAGGTTTGTAGGTTCTAGTTTTGTATAACTCCTTTTTTCCATTTTCTGTTTCTCATAGTATTAGGAATTCTAGAAGAGGACAACACACTTTGGGGCTTGTTAGATGGGCTATTTTCATTTCTCCCTTATTAGTTTTTAAGCTTGCAGAGCATTATCCCTTAATCATGGTAACAATGATCCTAATGCCAGCAGCTCTTCTGTCAGTTGGGGTTCCTTTTCTTTTAGAGCAGCCTGCAACCATCATCTCATTTTAGCAATCCTGGTAATCCTCTCAGAAGCCTCTCCAAGGGGTCTAGAGCCTGCACTTTTGTGGCTGTTTCAGGCCCGGTAAGTGAGGGCTGGGGAGGGGGACACAGGAGGATGTGTAATTTGACAAGAACAGATTCTTCAGCCCAGCACAGGGCCTCTGGCTGAGTGATGGCAGCTTAACAAGCCAAGATAGATCTTTCTTTTTATGCCCTGAAATCCTTCAGGGCAAGGGTTGCGAGCTCTGCTTCACATTTTGTTAGATGATGGATCTATTTTGGGGACTAGGTGCCTATTAGCATGCAAGTCTGGCTGTGCAGGGGCCAGTGGGCTGACATCAGTGTCCCAGACTCTGGGCTGGTGGGGCAGGGAGGGTGAGTGGCTAGGGCAGGAGTGCCCACCTGCTTGCCCCCAAATTTTCCACTGCTGACCATGGGCAGAGGAACCCAGGTTGGAATGCTAATAAGCCAGGCCCAGGCCAGGCCCTAACTCTGGGACCTGTTAAGCTATTAAGGAAAAGTCAAATAAACTGGTTCAATTAGGAGGAGTAGAGGAAATCGATGCAGAAAATGAGGAATTCTTTAAGTGCCATTTGAAAGCAGGAAGTGTAGGTGGCTAGGGAGGTGAGTGGGCTGGAAGACAGTGACAGGTTCAAACGAGGCTGCACTTGCCTGGTGAAGGGATTCATGCTCAGGGATCATGAAGAGGCTGTCAGGCATGTGGGGACAAAAGCGTGCTTTTATTGGGATGGGAGGAAGGGCAGGATTGCAGGGTAGGTAAGGAAGAAAGAGAAGCAACTGTCTCAAAGCCTGTGCAGGAATATGTGAGTTGTATGTAAATCAGGTGCAAATGAACTTGAGACTTCATTTCATACCTGTTTTTGACCCTGGATGTGATGTTATGATATATCTATATTTTATTTTATTTTTTTTTTTAGCCACAGTTCCTGGCTTATAAGTCTGATCTACCTTGTCTGATAGTAGACCTCATTCCAGAGGACTCCTGACCCACACCCTGAAGGGAGGAATACTGTGCAGAGAGGCCAAAAAGAATTTGAACAGACAAGCCTTGCTGGGTCCCCCACCCAGTGTAGTAGTAATCATGCCTTTTGACAAATTCTTCAGACAATCTACAAAGGACAGGATTTGGAGTTTTTCCAGAGAGCTGAGCATGTGGAGGTACCTAGGGGCTGGCATGTCTGAAGAGGGCATGGGAGCTCTATACCGCTTCTCCCAAATCTCATTCTATGAATCTCGTGACTAAAAGGCTCAGGGGTCACCCCAGTTAAACTGGGCTAACTGGGCTGCATGAAATAACCACACAAGAGACACAAATACCTTTTTATTTTGGGGTCACTGTGACGCTCCTCTGACCTTAAGGGTCTGCAGAAAGAGAGAGAGCAAGAGCACACGCTGACCCCTTTTATTGAGAAGCTATTCAAAGGAGGCAAGGGGTCAGGTTTCAGGGGGCTGAGTATCTTCATGATGTCCACTGTCAGCAGGTTGACTGACACCTGGGTAGGCCACACCCAAGGGCACAGTAAGAGGAGGGGACACACACAAGGCACTTCCATGGAAGATTCTATCCTAAACAGGGCAAGGGGTTATATTACAAAGGAACAGGTGAGCGTAGCTTCACCCATGGGGCTGTAGGAAGGCACACCCATGCACAAGACACTGACCACATTTCTGTGACTGAGCGCCTCAGCACCCAGCCAGGGAGTGTGACCCAGTCATGTGCAAGGTTGGCCTCCCACATCTCTTCATCTGTATTCTTTGTAGTATTCTTTATAATAAACTAGTAAATATAAATAAGTGTTCTGTGAGCTACTCAACAAATTCTGTGAGCTACTCAAGCAAATTAATTGAACCCAAGTTCGAGGGGGGGGAGCATGGAAAACATGATATGTTAATTTTCTGTTACTGTAACAAATACCTGAGTTAAATCAACTTATGGAGAGAAAAGATTTATTTTGACTCATAGTTTTGGAGGTTTCAGTCTATGACTGATTGGCCTTCTTGCTTTGCACATCAGGGTGGGAATAAATAGCGGAGCATAGCTTTTCATGTCATGGTCAGGAATGGAAGAAAGAAAGAAAGGAAGGAAGGAAGGAAGGAAGGAAGGAAGGAAGGAAGGAAGGAAGGAAGGAAGGAAGAAAGAGAGTAAGAAACCAGGGTGCCAATATCCCCTTCAAGGGCATGTTCTACATAACCTAAAACCTCCCATGAGACCCCACCTCTTAGAGGTTTTTCTACCTCCCAATAGTACCAAGCCAGGACCATACCTTAAATTCATGGGCCTCTGGGGATGTTTTAGTCAGTTTTTTTTTTTGCTGCTGTGACAAGACAAGAATAATTTTAGGAGGAAAAGTTTATTTGGCAATTTATGGTTTCAGAGGTTTTGGACCATAAACAGCTGGCTCATTCCTCAGGGCTTGAAGTGAGACTGAACATCATGGCAGAAGAGTGTGGTGGTGGGAAACAGCTCAAGACATGACAATTAGGAAAGTGTGGGGGGGGCATCCTCCTCACCATGACAAAATATAAACTCCAAAGACACACCTCTAATGATTTACCTCCTCCAGCCACACGCTACCACTCAGTTAATCCCTAGGAGGGGATTAATTCACTGATTGAGTTCAGGTTCTCATAACCTAATCATTTCACTTTTTGTATTATCTTCCACATGAGCTTTTTTAAAAAAAGGATACCTAATATTTAAACCCTAACAGGGAACATTTCAAGTCCAAATTCTATATCCTAATTTACAGCCAGTTGTTCAGAAGCAGAGGCAAAAATAACCTGGGGCTTGTGATTGGCATCTGAGGTGAGGAGGGGGCAATATTGGGGACTGAGCCCTCAATCTGTGGGATCTGACACTGTCTCCAGATAAATAGTGTCAGACTTGAACCAGATTAGAGAATACTCAGTTGGTGTCTTCTGCAGAATTGATTGCTTGCTGGTGGAGAGAAATGCCCACACCTTGTGGGGTTGCAGAGGGATCTGTACTGTTGAGTCTGAGTTGGAGTTAGTGTCTCCTTCCATATAATCACACTGGGCAAAGTCCAAGATGAGATCAGGTGCTTCTCTGGAGCACAATCTGGCAGGTTAAGAGATAGTGGGCTCCTTTGTAGTCGCCCAAGAGACTGTGTAAGATCCTGCCATTGGCCAGCCACAACAGGGCCATCAGCTGGGCTCAGATGTTTCTCCAGAAGAATTCATCATTGGGTCCTGTTGTCATTTCCAGTTTGACAGAGCAGCCCCAGCAGATGGAGGGGCAGAGCCAGGCTGGCTTGCAAATAAGCCTCACTTTTGCTATTAATAGTTATACCCTGATCTATGCAGCCCTGGGGTCCTGCTGGTTAGGCTGTGCTGAATGGTGCCAAGCGCACTCATTTAGGAGTCCAAATACTTGGGTTGCAGTTCACCCCTCCGGCTTGCAGCCATTAATGGGCTGGTCCATCTTTCAGGTAGAGGCAGGTAGATACAATAAGTCTCTCCTTCCTTTGACACCACCTTTAAAGGTCAAGAACTAAAATTGCCTCCTTCCTGCTGCTCCCGCATACCCACTTTCCTCCAGCTATTAGAGCTTTGGGTAAGGTGTAAGAACATCTGAAGTTGTTGAATAACAAGAGGTTATTATATTTGTCAACTCCATGTCTGCAGAGTACTTTAAGGTAATAATAAAGACAGCAATAATAATTTTTCATGGAGAGCTTTTGCTTTTAGGGCATTGCTACCCCTCTTATGTCGTTTATAAACTGTCAGATGATTCCACTAAACAACCATAAGTATTTATGGGGAAAAGAAACTAGTAGTCCTGGAGCATTATTTAACCATAGGCAGTGGGCTGGTTCTTCACACCTGGTGTCAGGATTCAGGGAGAGAAAATATTCTTGTCTCATCAAGTTGAGCACTTTTTTTCTTTTTTGCAAAGAAGAAGATAAATGAATTGTTTCAAATAAAAGTCACTTGCCCAGAGCACTCCTGTAGAATCCCCTATGCCCATGGTTCTGACCTCAAGCTGGGTGACATCTGAGGAAGCATTTATAAAAACAGGGAATAAATAATTGAAGAGTAATTTTCACCTTTGAATCTCTTGAAGAAACTTGAGGAAGCTCCAATTTATAATTCCAGTTTTTCACACAGTCACTCCATTTTCACCTCCTAACTCCACTCTTTCTGGTCTCTCCAGAACACTGAATTTATCACCTGCCCCCAAACTTCCTCCTTTATTGGCCCAACCACTGTTTCTTCCCCTCTTCTCTTCTCTCTTGTATATTCTTCTTAATAATTTTCTTGAGACTTTTATACTTATTAGAACAGGTCTCTCGATCTTAATTATGCCCTAGATCACTCTTGTGCATATGTCAAAAGGAAAGTATAAGGCTGGCAAGGTGGTGCACACCTGTAATCCCAGTGACTTGGGAGGGAGGCTAAGGCAGAAGGGTTACAAGTTTGAGATCCACTGCAGCAATTAGTGAGTCCTTTCCTCAAAATAAAAATATAGTGTTGGGGATGTAGCTCAGTGGTAAAGCATCCTTAAGCTAAATCACCAATTTTAAGATTTTTTTAAAAAAAATTTATGTGTGTGTGTGTGGGGGTGTGCTGGGGATCAAACCCAGGACCTTGTTTATACTAGGCAAGTGCTCTACCCCTGAGCTATATCCTCAACCCTGTATTTATTTCTTATACACCCCACCCACAGTTTTTGTTTTTTATTTTATTTATTTATTTATTTATTTTTAAAGTGATGTTAGCCAAATGTTGGCTACATTTCAAACACAGTTTGTTTTTTTTTAGAGAGAGAGAGAGAGAGAGAGAGAGTTTTTTTTAATATTTATTTTTTAGTTCTCGGCAGACACAACATCTTTGTTTGTATGTGGTGCAGAGGATCCAACCCGGGCCGCACACATGCCAGGCGAGCACGCTACCGCTTGAGCCACATCCCCAGCCCATTGTTTTTATTTTATTATTATAATTTTTTAAGTGCTGGGGATGGTACCCAGAGCCACAGGCATTCTAGGCAAACATACAACCCCTGAGCTACACTCCCAGCTTTGTGAGATCATTTTGATGTCAGGGTTGAGCCTCCACCTTGCTTAAGAAATATAATAATTGCCAAGCTTACTGAAAGCCTATGTGTCCACATCTCCATGACCACATCTCCATTCTTTCTGCTCTATGGGAGCTACTTCATAGAATTTTGTGTTTATCATTCCCTTGTTGTTTTTTTCTTTCATTGATTTATAAATTTATTAATTAGTAAAATATGAACCAAAGAGGATGAATGTTTTTCCAGGAAGCATATGAAAAGGTGATTATGCTTTATGCTAGGGTAACAAACAAGAAGCCCAGGATCTTTGAATTTCAAAAATCATAAAATTTAGCATGTAAACATCCTTAGTAAAATGATATTTATCCTTAACAACTGGCAAATTGTGGCATTAGATAAAAGCTGATCTTGATTTTTTAAAAAAATATGTCTTCTTTGGCAGATAACTGAAAGACTAAGGAAAAATTTAAAATAAAAACAATCAACACAATTTCTAACTTAAATTGACTTATGAATTTCAGATTATGAGTTTTTAAGAGCTTAATGGAGAATTCAAAGCGTACCTCAAACTTTTTTCAAAATCTGTTTGATTCCTAAATTTTCATTTTGCAGTCCAAATAATGAAAGTTCAGATAGAGAGGTAAGGGTTTCAAAGGCGATGCAATTAAGAAAAGCGGTATGGCAGAAACCAGGACACAGCTGGTTATGACAAGTATTGGCTTGCTTTGAACAAAGGTAACTTGTAAGAAAATAAAAGGCAGCTGTGGTAGAAAACAGACTAATCAAGGTTTTACTCTACTGTCAGTATGTTTTCGTCAGAATCTAGTTTCATAGTATTTCTAAATGAAATCACATTTCACTCATTTACTGATACAATCAAGCTTAAAGAAAGAAATCATGAATGTAATGAATTCCACTCTTGTCATGTATGAAAGAAAGAAAGAAAGAAAGAAAGAAAGAAAGAAAGAAAGAAAGAAAGAAAGAAAGAAATCATGAAGCCCTTTTCATTTCTCACTCTCATAAAGATGTACCAACTATATACCTAAAACAAAAACACTGGGTTAGATAACAATTTCCTATGACAACCAAGTACAAGCACAGCATTAAGTGTAAATCGTACCTAAGGGATAACATAATTAAATTCAGGATGTTTTGGGGAGAAAGAGGTTTTAGTAAAAACTGGCAAGAAAAATTCTTATGACACACACACATCAGTGATAATGATATATAGTCCTATATGCAATGGTATTTATTTTTTTATTAGCAATTCTAAGTCAAATCTTTTATAGATGTTTGAAGATTTTATTTTTACCTAACAGGCTAAAAATTCTTGTATGACTTAAAATTTTATCTTACAGCAACACCGTAAGTCTAATACCTCTTTTTTATATTATTTCTTTTTAGTTATACATGACATTAGAATTCATTTTCAAGTATGAAATAGATTTTGTTCTAATTCAGACTACCTCTCCTTCCCCTTCCCCTCCCCACCTCCTATTCCCTTTATCATTTTCTTGTTTTTTTGTATGGGTTATCAAATATATACCTTGTGCAATATATTGCTTAGTTTTATTTTTGTACTGCTCCATCAATAGAACTGTATCCTATATATTCTTCTGTGACTTACTTTTTTGTTATTTCATTTTGACAGCTTTATTGAGATATAACTCACAGACCACACATTCCTCCCATTTAATGTGTACATTTTATTGGTTTTTAGTGAATTCACAAATATGTGCATCCATCACTGCAATTTTAGAACCTTCCTATCACTTCCAAATAGAAGCTCCAGTCATCTGTCTCTTAATCCTGCCAGCCATCCCCAGCCCTAAGCAACCATTAAACAACTTCGTGTTTCTATGGATTCTGGCCTTTGAGGTGAATGGAATCATATGATATGTGGCCTTTTGTCACTGACTGCTTTGACTTGGCATGATATGTTCAAGGTTCACACACATTTCAGCATGTATTGGTACACCATTCCTTCCTGTCTCTGAGTAATATTTCATAGAATGGATATGCCACATTTTGTTGATTCATTTGGATGTTGGTGGAGACTTGCTTTTTGAGTTTAACATTATGAGAGAGTCATCTAAGCAAACATGTGTGGCTGGCTATTCATTTCCATCCAATCCTGTGTACACTGTGCACATGGAATGCATGATCGATTTTTCTGTTGATGGACATTGTCAGTCTGTTTTCTGTTGTCCATAGCAGCACCACAAACTGGGTAGGTTTTAAGGAAAAGAGGTTTATTTTGGCTTGTGGTTCTGGAGGTCCAAAGTTGAGGGGATGCATCTAGTGATATAAAATAACTTTGTTATTTGATATAAAATAATTTTGTGATTTTATTGCTAGCAAATGCCCCCCCTTCCTTCCTTCCCTCCCTGCGCATCCTAAAGGAACATAAGTTCTGTTCTTGCTTATTCTATGAACTGGACTGAATGTCTAATTCAGGGAATTCACAGGGAGGGAAAAGAAAAAGAGATGAGGTGGTGGTGTGGCTTTCAGCCATAGCCTGGAGGGCCAAAGCCAGGAAGGAGCTGAAACAGAGAACACTCACCTGCTCTACTGAGCGTGGGTATGAGGTGGGCTCCACATGCCTGGACACTGGGGTCTGCAAGCAGTTGATATCATCAAATCCACTCTAAACACAGACTGGGCTGTGGGTCATGGGAAATTCAAATAGAAGCCAGCCTCTCACTCTTAGAATGTTTACTTTCATTTTATATAGTTTACAATAAAGAAAGCTGGAATGTGGTCTCAAGGGTTATTTGCCTGAGTCCTGAGCCCTGGTCCCCTTGTGGTTCCTTACTCTGGCTCCTCTGTGACGTTTGGCCTTAAAGCTTCCAAGAAAGGGGGCCAATCATTATGGCTCTTTCTTGCAGAACTTGAGCTGATTGTGGGTTGTCTCCTTTTGACCTATGAGATGTCCTGGAGTCCTTCATGGTGGGACAACCACAACTGCTTTCTGTGAGGGTGTTGTGCTCTCTGTCTCCCGGTTTGCTCCCATTCTTTTTCTTTTAGTTATTTTGTGTGTGTGTGTGTTAAGTGGGGATTAAACCCAGGGGTGCTTTACCACTGAGCCACATTCCCAGCCATATTTATTTTTATTATTATTTTTTTTTAAATTTTGAGACAGGGTCTCCACCAAGTTGTTCAGGCTGGCCTTGAAGTTGGGATTTTCTTGCCTCAGCCTCTCAAGTAGCTGGGATTACACGTATGCACCACTATGTCTGGCCCTTTCGGTAACTTCTACTGGTTCCACAGCTGGTTAAGGACTGAAGGAAGATGATTTTTTGGTTGACCTGCCCCTTTCTCTCTCTTTTCTTCACTCCCACTCCTATCCCAACTTTTACCCATCCTGGTGCACAGATGGAAATTCCTGCAGAGAGTTCTGTTCTTTTGTTCCTTCCTTCCTTTCTACCCACCCCCCATCGCCCAGCTTGTGGTCACTCAGGCCAGTAGCATGATGTTGGGAGAGATAGAATGAGGCTGGCGAATGGTCACCATACAGACACCAAGGTTGACTGCCTCAGTTACATCTCTTTTGCTGATTTGGATAAAGTTTTTCTCAAACATTGGCACAAACTTGGTTCTCACCCTTGTACACTTGTGGCTGGAGGTATTTTTTTTTTCTTCGAGAGAGTGGGAGAGAGAGAGAGAGAGAGAGAGAGAGAGAGAGAGAGAATTTTTTTAATATTTATTTTTTAGTTCTTGGCTGACACAACATCTTTGTTTGTAGTGCTGAGGATCGAACCCGGGCCGAATGCATGCCAGGCGAGTGCACTACCGCTTGAGCCACATCCCCAGCCTGTGGCTGGAGGTATTGAACATGGCCTCTGCCCTGATGCTGTGGACCACACTTAGGAGAGCCACACTGATCTCTTATGTCTACACATGTGCACACATACAGAGAGAGAGAGAGAGAGAGAGAGAGAGAGAGAAAACAAAGGACAAGCTGGCCCTCGGGGTTGTGGTGGGTGCCTTTTCCTCCTCTTCCTGCAGACTGACTTAACTGACTTCTCTCTGGCTGTCAATCTCCATTTCCCAGGGCCTATCTGGGGCTGCTTTCCCTGTTCCTTTTCAGATTCCTGCTGCAGCACAGAAAGTCTAGTGTTAGTCTCAGGCTCATACTCTCCATAGAGGACCATGCACTTGGCTAGCAATTTCAGGTTCTCTTTAGGGAAGTGGGGAGAGGGACTTAGTGAGGATGCCCTCCATTCATTTGGGACAGGATTTCTTCAAATCCAGATGCCTTTGATCTGGGGTTGTGATGTCACATGTCTATAAGGACCACCATTCTCATAGAGCCATGTGCTTTCCTCCCTGATCCCTGTTGTGTAGCATCTCCTTCTCCCACCATGGCTAAACAGTGTGAAAGCAGAGCCTAGATGTGTCTTTGCTCCTCATTGCATCTTCGTAGTGCCAGTCACCTAGAGGCTCTCGACTAATATTTGTCCAGTGAAAGAAGAAATGAAATCCTCTAGTGAATACCAGAGAGGTTCTTGGAGTTACTTGTGTTTTATTTATTTATTTATTTATTTTTAAAAAAATTAAAAATTTGTTCTAATTAGTTATACATGACAGTAGAATGAATTTGGACACATAATACATAAATGAAGTATAACTTCTCAATTCATCTGGTTGTACACGATGTAGAGTTACACTGCTTGTGTTATCATATATGTACATAGGATAATAATATCCGATTCATTCTACTACCCTTCCTACTCCCATACCCTCTCCCCTCCCTTCATTCCTCTCTGTCTAGTCCAAAATACCTCTATTCTTTTTTTTTTTTTCACTCTTGAAATACAGAATTTTATTTAGAAACTGTTTAAAAGTAGAAAAAAACCCTGTCAAGAAAGACCAGGTGGAAAATGGGTTCCCGACAAAATGGAATTTTAGGGCAACAAAAGTCTAAAAGGCCACAAAAGAGAAATAGCACCACTGTCATTTGAACAATGGCTAGTTACTTGCATTTTTTGGCATTGTTAATCAATGAGTCTGAGTTTTCCTCTGAATTCCACACACAGCATGCACTACACAGCAATTTTATCATAAAATACCTGTTTTCTACACACATTTTAGGACAAGCTACCACCATAAACAAACCAATACAAACACATCAGGGGCTGAACAATCTCAGTAGTGGGTAACATACATTTTGCAGAATTCTGCCAAACAAGGGATTGAATAGGCCATGGGCAAAGCAAATAAAGAAGAGTTAAGGAATGAAATATTTTAAATATTAATAATTAATTCAGACATGGTACTGTATTTTCTGCAAAAGAAATTAACATTTAGTAACATACTAGTGAATTTTATCTCCAAAGAGATTAGTGCACTGGCAAAGTATTTGGGTAACAGTGGAGAGCCAGGGACAGCAGATACAGAAAACACCCCAGCCTTGTAGATCCCAAGATAACGCTGGCCTTCACTGATCACTCCCTTTGCTAGAGATCCACTTGCAGCATGATCATCTGTCTGCTGTACTTCCAATGCTAAGCAGCAAACTTAAGGAGCCAAAGAGGAGTCCCCAGGGGGCAAGGGGACAGAGAAGAGAAACATATTAAATGTAAACTTAAGTAAAACAGGACACAACCCCCATCCAAATCCCAAGGATGTGGGTAATTCTCCAATAGTAGTTATTAGATTTAAAAACTGGACACACTTCATTTTCCTCAACACATAGAAATTTCAGGAATAAATGGAAAAATCATCAGAAATTTCAGGAATAAATGGAAAAATCATCAGAGAAACACTCAATGAAACACTCTTCACCTCAAACATTTCAGGGCTGAATTACCTTCTATTCATCCAGGCAACCAAGCTGTTTGCTTTTAGCAGGGATGCAACTGGTCAATGACACAAAATGGTTTTACAGAGCAATTGCTTAAACTATCCTTTTGGGACAAAGCCTAGGCCTGTAGGGATTCAAGCAACCCCACAAGGCCTGTGACTGCAGGTTCCAAATGTTCTGAGGTCTGGACCTTCCTTCCCAGATACAATGTCAGACACATAAAATCTCTTGTCATGTTACATTTTATATTTTGAAATATGGAAGCATATTTTAAATACTCTTAAGGCATTTATTTATTAAAACGTTCTCTGCCAAGACTTCACATTAGGTTAAAACTCAATTCAGTCTTTACTGAAGTCACCACCTCAGTGTATTACATAAAAACACCTTCTCCAGCAATCAGTGTGACCAGCATTCCACATCGTGAGCCCCATAGTCAGTCTTTGATCCCCAGGTGAACGAACTAGATGTTAATACTGCTCTGCTACAAGGTAAAAGCTCCTAACTCAAACTTATTGGAAAAGGAGTGAAACTTCTGCAAAGTGCACTTTTAAAAAGAGGTACTTTTTGCTTATGAAAAGAAACCAGTGAATCCTCTAAGAATAATAAAAGGGAGTATTTTACAGTTAAGCACATGATTTGGAGTGAAGAATTCGGATGTTGCTTTGCTGGTCCAGGCTGTTAATACTCTTCTTGTTCCTCCTGTGGGCCCCCTTCATCAGGTATCACAAAGCCTTCATCTGTGGCATAGAGAATGTCTACAATCCTCTGTAATACAGGGTCGTTCTCCCCCTGTTCTCCTGGCAAATCAATTCAATGTTCCTTAGCTTTCCAAAGTAGAAATCTCTCTCCTTCTCCAAGTCTTCAACAGTAAGTTTCAACACGTTGACCTGCTGCATCAATTCAGCTGCTTCATCATCGCCATTGCCTACACCAGGATTCTTTTGCACCACCCCTGGGCCAGCCTTAGGAGCCGCAGTAGTTCTCTGTGTTGAAATGGGTCTCTGTGGGGCTGCACTGCTCGAGCTGAGAGGTTTCTTCGGTTTATTCAGAGCTGGAGCAACAAGAGAGGGAGCAACCGCGGTTTCTTGACCTTGTCTGGCAGCTACAGGGTCATAGTCTTTTCCATCATAGTTTGCATCAAAAAACTTCTTGAACCACTGCACGAACTCAAAATTATCCTGAAATTTTCCTTTTACTAATTTATCCACAGGAATTATTTTGTCAACTCCCATCCTCTTAAAACCTGCTTGTAGTATTTTGAAGTTCTGGATATATTCATGTTCTAGCTTAGCTTGGAATTTCACTTTCTTCAAGGCAACAGAGCCCGGGAATAGCATGTCCATAAACTGACAATAGGCAGCTCCTATCAGAAGACCAAAGTTTAAGAACTCTCAACGCTTTAATATTAACATACAGGAAACACACATGACTATTAAATTGAAAGTGTTCAAGGCTTCATGGAGTAGGTGAAACTTGAGTCATCTTAAATGATGAATAAAATCTGGAAAGAGAGGGCTGAGCACAATTGTTCAATCTTTGTCAGATTCAACTGCAGAGACTCATTGATCCAGGCCAGCATGTCATGTCGACTTAGGTTATCACTGGTGACTGACGTCGAGTATACGTTCACTGCCATCTTCTCCCTCACACACCCACTCCGGGTCCACGGCCCAGGGACCTCGGATCGCCACCGCGCGAGTTCCACACCTCGGCGGCGACCCACCTCTATTCTTCACATGCCCCTTATTGTGAATAACCATCCACATGTCAGAGAAAACATTCAGCCCTTGGCTCTTTGGGATTGGCTTATTTTGCTTAGCATGATATTCTCCAGCTCCATCCATTTACCTGCAAATGCCATGATTTCATTTTTCTTTAAGGCTGAGTAATATTCCATTGTGTATATATACCATATTTTCTTTATCCATTCATCTGTTGAAGGGCACCTAGGTTGGCTCCATAGTTAAGCTATTGTGAATTGAGCTGCTATAAACATTGATTTGGCTAGGTCACTGTAGTATGCTGATTTTAAGTCGTTTGTTACCTGTATTTTAATGAGTCCAGATCTATATCTCCTGAAGGAAGATGTGGAATAAAAAGAAATGTTCTGTTTAACTCTCCCTTGGAGCTGCCTGGGAACTGCCTCAGTGGAATAGTTACTGATATCTACCCATTCTGTTTCACTTATAACATGGGGCAAATGGATATTTAAAAAAAAAAAAAAAGGAAAGTCATTCTGCTTCCCTTGTTTTAGCATGTATAGCAGGAGCTGTTTTGGTTAGCTTTTTTGGTCACTGTGAACAAAAAACCTGACAAGTTTCTTCTGGCTCATGGTTTTAGAGATTCAGTCCATGGTTGGTCGATTCTGGGCCTAAGGTGGAGCAGAACATCATGGCAAAAGGGTGTGGCAGAGGAAAGCAGCTCAGGACATAATGACCAGGAAACAGAGAGGACTCTGCTCACTAGGGACAAAATAAAAACCCAAAGTCACCCCCGGTAACCCATCTTCCAGCCATAACTTACCTGCCTATGGTTACCACCCAGTTAAGCCATATCAGTGGATTAATCCACTGATTAGTTTACATCTTATGATCTCATCATTTCACCTCTAAAAATTCATGCATTGTCTCACACATGAGCTTCTGGGGGGACACCTCATACCTAAATCATAACAGGAGCTAATACTGCCCAAAATTCTTGAGTTGAAAGGATTGTAAGGTAATGGTGTATTAAAGTTCTGGTGGACTCCTTCACTTAAGCAGACTTTTATTTATTTATTTATTTAGTTGTAGGTGGACACAATATCTTTATTTTATTTGTATGTGGTGCTGAGAATCGAACCCAGTGCCTCACACATGCTGGGCGAGTGCGCTACCACTTGAGCCACATCCCCAGCCCCAGCAGACTTTTGTTTTTTAAAAAATCAGTGTTGGGCTGGAGTTGTGACTCAGCTGTAGAGCGCTCGCCTAGCATATGCGAGGTGCTGGGTTCGGTCCTCAGCACCACATAAAAAAATAAATAAAATAAAGGTATTGTGTCCAACTACAATTAAAAAAATAAATAAAAATCAATGTTAAGGTACAGGTGGACTAGGAAAAGATTATTTATTGTACAAGAATATCTTCACTTAGCAAATAAAATTGACAGAGTGGCTCAAACAGTAATATCCTCTAGCACTTTAAAAATGCAATGTGGTATTGGGAGTGGTTTAGTTGTGGAGTGCTTGCCTAGCACGAGGTCCTGGGTTCCATCCCCAGTATATATATATATATATCACACACACACACACGCAATGCAATTTATAATTAAATATTTTCTAAATTTAGAAATGATTATTGTAAGATCGTATCTGATCAGGTCAATTGTGTGTGTGGGGTATATGTGGAGCTGTTCTTGAACAGGCTTTTGCTTCTCTTGAAAATTAAGTCTGAAGGAGCCACAGACTTGGTCTGACACACCTAGACCTTCTGGCTCATCTGCTAGAGCCTAATATATCTGAAAAATGGGCACAATAAAATTATCTTACATAATCACCAGGCAGATATAATGGTGGTGGGCTGAATAATAGCCTCTAAAAATATCAAATCCTAATCCCTGGAAACTTCAAATTTTACTTTGTTTGGATAAAGAATCTTTGCTGGTGTGATTAAGTTAAAGATCCTGAGATGGGGAGATTATCCTGGGTTATCCAGATAAACCCTGAATGTAATCACCCATGTCCTCATAAGAGGAAAGCAGAGGAAGATTTGATCACAAATGGGACAAGGGAATGTGAAGATGGAGCTCAAAGAGATTTGAAGATTCTGGCTTTGGGGCTGGGAGTGTGTCTCAGCAATAGACCACATACTTACCATGTATGAGGCTCCAAGTTCAATCCCCAGCACAAAAAATGAATGAATGAATGAATGAATTTTTAAATAAAAGAAGATTTTAATAAATGAAATCGAAGAAGATTCCAACCTTGATGGTTAGAGTGGTGTGGCCACAAGCCCAGGAATGCTGGTTTGTGGATTCTTTATTAGAGCTTCTGGGGGAAGCACAGCCCTGCAGGCTCCTAGACTTTGGCTTAGGGTTACTGACTACGGGACGTCTGGTTTCTAGAATTATTACCAGGAATCGAACTCAGGGGCACGTGACCACTAAGTCACACCCCCAGCCCTATTTTATATTTTATTTAAAGACAGGGTCTCACTGAGTTGCTTAGTGCCTTCCTTTTGCTGAGACTGGCTCTGAACTTGCAATCCCCTGTCTCCAGAGACGGTGGGATGACAGGCGCGCACCACCGCACCTGGATAAATTTCTGTTATTTCTGGCAATTTGTGATAGCAGCCTTGGGAAATGTTACATAAATAGCACACTGCTATACAGAAGAGGTGTTTAGGAAGCCAGAAGATCTCTGTTTGACTACTCTACTCACTTGGCATGTGCTTTGGGTAAATTACTTTATCTCATCCTAAGCCTTAGTTTTATTCATATGTAGAATGGGAATGTTAGCAATGGCTTCATAGACTTCTTTCGAGGATTAGATGAGAAAGTGTTTAGTGCTTAGGATAGAGCAGATCTTCCAGTGTTGGCACTATGGATATTCTGGACCAGATCATTCTTTATTGAAGGGGGTTGTGCTGGACACTCCAGGATGTTTAGCAGTATTCTTGGCCTTTGCCTATTCAATCCCAGAAGTATTCCTCACTGTTCTGGTGGTGATAGTAAAATAAATAAATAAATAAATAAATATCTCCAGAAATTTCTACCTGTTCCCTAAGGGCAAAATTGCTCCTAGCTGAGAACCACTAGTAATAGAGCCTGGCTCATGGAAGGTACTTAACAGATAGTAACTATTGTTATTTACTGAATGAATGGGTTGTTCAGGGAAGCAGTAGACCACAGTGCTTGGGTTCTGGCCTCAGGTTGCCTGGATTCCAATCCAAGCTCTACCACTTACCAGCTCTGTGACGCCAGCCACATTATTTAACTCCTCTGTGTCCCCAGTTACTCATGTGGAAAAGAAAATATATAGTAAAACCTACTCCACAGGGTTATTGTAAGCCTTAGATGAGATGATCTTGGTAAAGCATTTTGGATAGAATCTTCCATATGGTAAGCCTTGATCATGCTGACTGTTCTTGCTACCGTTATTTACTCTCTCTGTATAAGTAACTGAGAATCAGAAAGGTGACCACTGCTGAGGCCTTCAGCCTTGAGTGGCCACCCTCCCTCAGCTTACCTTCCATCCAGCTCTGCAGGAAGTCTGTCCAGGTTGTCTCCTGTCTCAGCAGCTTCTCATGGCCATTTGTATTTAATTGCATTCTCTGTGTTTAGAAAGAATTCCCACTGTGGGCAGAATTTGCTCATACCATCAGTTTCATTCTGGCCTGGCCACCCGAGACCAAGTGGCATGGTTCCATCCTCTACAGAGATAGAGCATGGCTGGAGGGAGGTCCTATCCTCCAGATCTCTCATATAGAGGTGGTTGTGAGGATGCTTGGGGCCAGTCACATGGGCCAGGGAGGCCAGAATACCATGTTCAACAACAGGGGTAAGGATATGCAGGATCCTTTATGGGGTGATGACCCAGACACCACACATAGCTGGGAACTTAGTTCCTGCTATTCACTGCTTCAGAACAAAGCAGGAGCTCAGGCATCAAAACATGGAAGGTACCCACAGTCCAGGGACTAAAGGAATTGCAAGCAGAGTCATGAGGGGCTTGGCATGCACTTGGATCCTGTTTTTTCAGGATCATATTTGCCAGCATAAAACAATAATACATGTATTAGTCAGCTGTGTATTACTATAACTAAATACCTGAGGCAATTAACTTATAAAGAGAAAATTTTTATTTAGTTCATGATTTTAGAGGTTCTAGTACAAGATTTGGGTGAACCTGTTGTTTCGAGCCCCTGTCAAGGGTGACACATTGTGGCAGGAGTGCAAAATAAAGCAGATTGACTATATCATGAGCCAGGAGGCCAGGAGAGAGAGAGAGAGAAAGACAAGGGGGTCCCACAATCCTTTTTGTGGGGACAACCCTATGACCTCCCATTGGGCCCTACTTCTCCAAGGTTCTACAACCTCTGAAGAGCACTACTCCTCTATACTAATCTTTAGTATAGGGGGCCTTTGGAGACACTTGTCCAAACTACAGCAGTACACAAAATAACAGAGGCTCACATGTGTTTATTTCTCTCTTATTTATTAGGAAAGCAGACCTGAGTGAGGTAGCCCAAGGTTGACAGGCTGCATGCTCTAGCGTGAGCCCTAGTGCAAGGCATCAGGACGAAGGAAGAGATGGAATTGGGGGCATACCTCCTTTTAAGTCCTGCCCAGCACTTCTGCTCACTTCTCATGGACCATTGTGTAGTCATGAGGCCACACCTAACTCTAAGACTTTGGGAATGGAGCTATTATCTAAAAGTATCAATGGACACCCTAAATAGAAATCAGAATTCTTACTGAGAAGAAGAGGAGAATGGGTTAGTTGGGATAGGCAATACACAGAGGTCTTGTCACAGGGGATTTGGTAAGTTTTCCAAGAAGGAGGCAGTTTCCACAAGTACTATGATTTCACAGAAAAATTCCAAAGTCCAAATTTGTAAGCCAAAGGAGGTATATTTAGAAGGTAATATTTAGCAGGTAATAGAAGGGATTAAGTAAAGTGATTAGCTGCTGTTAAAAATTCCTTTAGAAATCAAATCCTTCCCCATCTAATCTTAAATCCAAATCAGATTAATAACCTATCCAAGTATCCCTTCCTTAACATTAATCCTGATTCCAGTCATGAGTCAACAATAACCCTAATCTTATGGCGCATGCCTGTAAATCCCAGCAACTGTGGAGGTTGAGGCAGGAGGATTTTGAGTTTAAAGCCAGCCTCAGCAATTTAGCAAGGCCCTAAGCAATGCAGTGAGACCCTGTCTCTAAATAAAATATAAAAAGAGCTGGGGATGTAGCTCAGTGGTTATGCACCCCTCCGTTCAGTCCCTGGTAACAACAACCACCACTACAATAAAATCAAAGCAATCAAATAAACAAAAAACAAAACCCACCTAATCTTAACCTTAAATTTACGCTGCCTGGTGGGCCTGGGTCCTGAAAGATCAGGTGTGGTTATGTATAATCCCTTTGACATTAATCTCATTGTGCCAAGGCAAAATCCTCAGATCTGATTCCTATCTTAACCTCAAACTTAACCATTACCCTAACCCCAGCTCTAATCCTAACACTAACCCTGATAACTGCAACCGAATCCTTGCTTCCTCTAACCCAAATCCTAATCTTAACCTGTTGCAACCATAATCCCTATGTTAGTCAGCTTTCTACTGCTGTGACAAAATACTTGAGATAAATGACTTACAAGGAGGAAAGGTTTATTTTGTCTCACAGTTTTAGAGGTTTTAGTCAGTCCATTCTCACTTGGCCCTGTCGCTTTAAGCCAGTAGAACACTATGCTGGGAACATGTGGTGGAGGAGGCTGTTCTCACAGAAACCAGGAAACAAAGAGATAGGAGGGGCCAGGATCTCAAATATCTCCTTTTAAGGTCATGCCCATAATAACCTAGCTCCTCCCACTAGGCCCTACTTCCTAAAGGTTTTACCTCTTTCCAATAGCGCCACAGGCTGGCAACCAAGCTTCCAATGTGGGGCTTAATGTCCTTTGGGGGACATTTAAGATTTAAACCATAATAATTCCTAACTCACCTTCAATTCTACTTCTACTTCTAACCCCAATTTTAATCCTCTTATCCTTTCTCTAATATTAACCCTAATTCCAACCCTAACTGTAACCCCTTCCCTAACCCTAAACCCTAACCTAAACCCTAAACCCAGTCACAATTCCAACCTCAATCCAGATTTCAACACTAGTCCTAATTTTCTAATCCTACCTTCTCTACCAAGTCAACTTTACCTCTACAGGTGGGTTGGTCTTACAGGGCTTAAGAGATATGCTTGGTTGGTAGAGGGAGTCTAGACCACTGACCTCATGTAGTTGTTAACCAAATGGGAACTGGAGATGAATCTGCAGAACTACATCAGGAATGTTCTTTGCTGACCCAGGCCCACCAGCCTGCATGAATATTGGTGGTAATTGCTCTGTAAGATGGGAAAATCTCACAATGCCAGTTCACCAATTTGGCCTCACAGTTGAGTTTAAATACAATTCTAGCAAATTGTGCTGATTTCAATTTCACAGGCTTGGATTTAGTAGTTTTTGAATTCATCATCTAAATGTATGTAAATTATCCACTCTCACCCTGAATCCAGCAGTTTTGTTAAGAGGACTGTGATTTTCCTAAGAGGACTATAATTTTTATAGGAGGGCTTTACACCACCTCCTACTAGCACTGACTAGCTGGGCCTGGGCCCAATGGAAGATTCAAAT
Organism: Marmota marmota marmota; assembly: GCF_001458135.2. Classification (NCBI taxonomy): domain Eukaryota; kingdom Metazoa; phylum Chordata; class Mammalia; order Rodentia; family Sciuridae; genus Marmota; species Marmota marmota. The sequence goes on along the minus strand of NW_026000016.1, from coordinate 22,187,608 downwards.
GAGGCATGAAAGAGCATTAGCAAAATTCACAGGAACAAGAACACTTTTTAGAGAGCAGAAGAAAAGCAATAGATGGATTCAGTTCTTTACAATTCAACAAATGTTTTGGGGATGAATGCAGGGCATGGAGATTGGCATGGCAGGAAATCAAATATGAGAAAGATTGTTACTGGGTATGGGGAGCAGGGAAGTTGGGGAAGAGAAGGAGGACTGAGACAGGAACTGGTCCCTGAGCTCTCTGCTTCAATGTTACAGTATCTTCCTATGCAGGCTATAAACATTACCACCCTTTTGTATGAGACAGGTCCACAGGATACAGAAGGGACAGGGAAATGCAACTAACTAGGAATGCTGAGGCACCCAGGACCAACGTCAAGGAGAAGCTGTTCCCAGTCCTGGGCCTCAAGGTGTTAGAAGAGGAAATGGCATTATGAGCACCTGGTTTGAGGTGGATAGTACAAGAGGGTGCAGTCTCTGTCACAGTTGAGGATGGGAGGGAGCAAGGAGAACACACCCGGAGGACTTCTCTCTCTTCCTACCAATTGTGTGTTGGACCTGGCTGGTGCTGGTTCATGAGGGCCAATTTTATGCAGCTCTTTCCAACTCTGATCTCAGGTTGGTAGTTTGAAATCTCTCATGGTGGGAGTATTTACATCACAGAAATGGGCAAATGCTACGAATCAGGATGTTTTTCCCTGGAGAGCTGGCTGATTAACATTTACTGGCACGAGGTTTTACAGTCTCCCACGCTCTCATCAGCTCTTTCTGCTTCTCATTGGCTGATCCGGTAGCAAGTCAGAGGGCAAAGGAGCTTGGATGGAAGAGTCACTATGGGGAAGCCAGTAGGGACAGGGACCAGGGATCGAAGGGAGAGAAGGGCAGCAAAGGGAGAATGACTGGCACACCCCACCACCACTTTTTAATCCCCTTACCCTTTAAAAGGAACTTATCACCTCCTGCCATTCTGCAGAGTTAACTCTTTACCCTTTGTCTCCCTCACTAGAATGGAAGTTTCATGAGCGAAGGGACTTTGTTATCTTCTCTAACATGTCTCTAGCACTTGGAACAGTGCCTAATATCTTACAGATGCTCAATCATTTTTGTTGAATGGGAGACTACAAGTCAGAGTCTAAGTGGCTTAAGAGAAATTGGAAGTGCTGGGATACACAGAAGAGAGATTCCACGTAGTACCAAGTATCAGATGACCATGGAGTACCTGGAGAGAAATGCCCAGCAGACAGTCGAAAATGCAGAGATTGGAGCTAAGATATAAACTTGAGTGTCTGAGCACATAAACACCAGTCTGCTGGATATCATTGAAAGACTGGAAGAGGAGGCGACAAATGCTGAAGACAGAGTCTTGGAGAATTTTTGCACCCAAGAGGGAGCTTGAGAAGGAGAACCAAAGAAGCAAGGTCTGATCAGAGAAATGGGAGAATTAGGATAAGGTGTCAAGTTTAAAAAAATGAGTATTTCAGGGTGAGGAGTGATGCCCATGGGGACTGGCATTTCGTTGATACTCCGCTAACGTTTGTGCTGAATGAGGTTTGAATTGGAGCTTGAGAAATGGCCTCTAGACTGCACAATGAGGAAATTACTTGTGACCAATACAAGGGCTGTTTCAATCAAGTGGTGGGTTCAGAAACCAGACTCCAGTGAGCTGAGAAGTGAATGGACTACTTTGAAAATTTATTATAATGCTATGTGGATAAACACTGAAAAACATTATGCTAAGAGAAAGGAGTCAGCCATAAAAGACTAAACATTGTATAATTTCATTTCTATGAAATGGCCAGAATGGATTAATCTAGAGAGACAGAAATAGATCAGTGGTTGCTTAGGGCTGGGAGATAGTGGGGAGTGACTGCTAGAGGGTAAAGGATTTCTTGTTGGAGTGATGAAACTATTCTAAAACTAATTATGGTAATGGTTACAGAATTCTGTGAATATATTAAAAACCACTGAATTGTGTGCTTTAAATGGGTGAACTTGTGTGTATGTGAATTGTATCTCAAATAAAGCTGTTACTAAAAAAAAAAATCAATGATGCAATACTTTGTATAGACAAATATCCTGTGTTGAATCTGCTCTAAGGCGCTATTGATTGACAGAAGAATCATTATTTCATGTACCACAATAAAAGATAACAACTACTAAATAAACTAATGCCACTTTTTCTTATCATATTGATTGGGAGATGTGTCCTGATTTCAGAGAGGTTAGAGTTTTTAAAGATGTACCTTAGAATTAGTGAACTAAGGTGCATGGCACAAATATATGATTGTAGGGAGAAAGGTGTGGCTCGGCATAGGCCATGAACCAAGCAAACAAAATGAATGAGCACCCAGATGCCAATAGAATGTTCCATCAGTACTGCTGTTGCCCTTGATGTGTCTGTCCTTCTCAGTCCCTTCACTCTGTGGTGGCCACCATCTTGATTACTTTTTGTTTGTTTTTCTTCACATTTTTATGGGCACATGCAAAAAAAATATAACAATATAATTTGGCCAATATTACTCCCCAGTACTTCTCCCTGCCTCTCCTTCTTCCTCCCCTTATTTGTTTTAACGTGGTATGAGATGCAACATGAAGTTTGCCATTTTTATCCACCTTTAAGCTATAGTTTAGTGGCATCAAGCACATTCACATGGCTGTGCAGCCATCACCACCAGCCGTCTCCAGGACCCTTTTCATTTTGCAAAACTAAAACTCTGTGCCCACTAAATAACAACTCCCTATTTCTCCCTTCCTCCTGTCCCCTGGTAACCACCATCCTACTTTCTGTCTCCATGAATCGGACTGCTCCAGGTCCCTCATATGTACATATTCAGTTTAAGAGACTGCAACAATCTCAAGTTGAAATGACCATTGCCCCAGAGTAACCCTAGTCAGTTTTTCCTGTGTAGTTTCCCAGTAAACTATAAATAGAAAACAAAAACAAAAACAAAAACGTTAGAGTGGTATGTGGAGTTTTATAACTGGACCCTCGTGCCAGGAATGTGCCTGATTTTGACATTGGCTTAAAATAAGCCAGGTTCATTCTGACTAGTCACTCTTCTCCTAATCCATATATATATACCCTTCTTTCTGACCCAAATTGTGGGAACCACTTGGTCTTGCTGCTGCCCAGGACCATGCTTCTGTCAGTAAGTCCCCAGTAAATTGTACTCTGTGAAATTCTACATCTGTCAGTCTCTTTCTTGGGTCTCATGGTGTTCCGGGGTGAGTTCTCATACAGTAGAGCTGAGTTGTTCCAGAACATCACGTAGATGGAATCTTATATACCATTTACCCTTTTGTGTCTGCCTTATTTCTCTTAGTATGATGTCTTCACCACAGTTCATCCATGTCATATCATGAATGAGAATTTCCTTCCTTTAAAGATAACATTAGATTGTACGTATGCACCACTTTCTGCTTTTCTCTTCATATGGTATGGACATTTGGGTTGCTCCTACCTTTTTGCTGCTGTGAATATTAGTGTACAAGTATCTATTTGAGATACTGCTTTTAAATCTTTTGTATATATTCCTAGAAGTAAAATGGCTGTGTCAAATGCAACTCTATGTTTCATATTTTATGGAACTGCCATTCAGTTTTCCACGATGGCTGTACTATTTTACATTCCCACCAGCAAGGACACAGGAATTCCAGTTTCTCTATAGTCTTACTAACACATTTATTCTCTCTCTCTCTAATGATAGCCATCCTAATGGGTCTGACTACTGCTCTGATTTTGAATGTACATTTCCTTTGCTTTTCTTTATTGTTTTACTAAAGATATGCTTTCAAATAACCTATTGTTTAATATTATAAGTTTTAAAATTTTATTTCAATAAATCATTTCAACAAATATTCACCAATCATCTGCTGGGTATAGGAATCAACACTGAGCAGGACAGGTGGGCCCTGCCCTGTAGGGGGTGATGCCTAATGGGGATGATGTTCTTCTTCCAGGGAATTAAAAGCAGGGTTCACTGCCCAAAGGGACTTGTGGGAAAGGGTTGTCAGGAAATCTAATCTGGCTCCAGGGGTCAGGAAAGTGCTTCTGAGGAGTTTGATAAAGAAGAGAAATTGAATAGAATGTCCATGTGGAAGGAAAGCAGGGTCAAGGGGAGGTTTTTGCTTGAGGAAGAGGAAATCTGTCCCCACAAAATGAGAGAAGGTGAGACTGAAGATGCTAGGCCCTGTGCTGCCCATGTCCAGAGGAGGCAGACAGGGTGGAATGCAAGTAACTGAACATGTGAGGGGCAGTTATCTTTCCGCAGGACCTTGGGAGAGGTTGGAGAGGACCCAGGACACAGGAATGTTCTCTGGGTTCCCAGATGAGGGCCTAGGGCTGAAAGAAGACAAGCCTACTGTGCTCCTTCATCCTGAAGTCTCACCCCTGAGGTCTTTGCAGGGTCTCTGGGAACAAAAATCGGATTTTGAGTGAAGCAATTTATTTAAGTGGGCTGGAGGCTAGGGCCAGGGTGCAGGGAGGGGAGGAGAGCAGCGGCAGCGGCCGCAGCAGCAGCAGCAGCAGCAGCAGCAGCAGAGTCTTTCACAACCACCCAAAGCTCAGTGCTTTGCTGTTCCACTGCCCCTTGAAATCTGCTGCAGTGGCCACCATATGTCTGGTTCTAGGGAGAGGCCCAGTGCATGTGTACCACCTCAAGATCTGATAAAGTGGGAGTCTATTGAAAATTCCCTCCGTGCTTTTAATAGGGCAAAGTGCTGTGGGACTGTAGGAGCTCATGTCTTTGTTGTTCCTATCCTTTTCCTTAGATCTCCTCCCCTCCATGCCCAATGGGAAGAGTTCCATGGGGATCCAAGGTGGCCAGGCCTTTCCATTGTGCTGTAGGCTTCCATTGTGCTCCTGTGGGTTGAAGCTAGGGAAGGTCAGAGGTATCTTTGTGCTGAGGAGCCTGGGGTACTTGGGATGGTCAGGACCTTAGAGGGAAAGCTGGACATCACAACACAGATCAGTGGAACTGACTTTGGAACCAGACTTGAGTTCAAATCCTAACTCTCTCACTTTTGGATTCTGTGACCTCTGGGAAGCTATTAAATTTCTAAAGTAGAACTCACAGTTCTGTTATGGCTCAGATATGAGGTGACCCTCAAAGTTCCTGTGTTAATGCAGGAATCTTCAGAAATGATTGGATTGTGAGAGCTGTAACCTAATCAATGGATTAATCCATTTGATGAATTAATAATTTGAAAGGACTATTGTAATGGGTGGCAACAACAGGCAGGTGGGGTGTGGCTAGAGAAAGTAGATCTTTGGAGACATACCTTTGGGGATTGTTGCTTGTCCCCTGGCTTCTCCTCTCTTCCTGTTTACCAGCCACCATGAACTGAGCAGCTTTCCTTCACTATGCTCTTCCACCATGATGGTGTGCTTCACCTCAGGCCAGAGCAAGGGAGTTGGCCAACCATGCACTAAACCTCAGAAACTGTGAACTCAAAATAAACTTTTCTTCCTCTAAGTAGTTCTTGTCAGATGTTTTGGTCACAGCGATGAAATCCTGACTGACACAAATTCTTCTTTGCATATTGATCTACAGATTAAAAGAGATAAATAATAACATATACACTAAGTGGTCCAGTGCCCAGCATGTAGGAAGCACTTAAACAGTAGTTACGTTCATATTATGGAGCACCACTCAGCACTAAGAAAGAATGAACTACTGATACATGCAGCAAAGTGGATGGAACTCAGAATATTTATGCTGAGTGAAAGAAGTCAGACTAAAAAAGGGTATATTCTGCAGGTTCCATTTTTATAAAACTCTATCAAATGGAGACCTATCTCTTGTTATAGGCAGTAAACCAATAGATGCCTGAGAATGGAGGAAGAGTTGGCAGAGTGATTATAAAAGACTTTTGGAAGTGATAGATACAACCACTATTTCAATTGTGTTGATGGTTTCATGGGTGTGTACGTGTGTCAAAACTTATCAAATTGAAGATGTTAAATATATAAAGTTCATTTTATGTAAATCATATCTAAAGTTGTTAAAAACAACAGTATGTGTTGATGATGATAAAATGATGGTGTTGAGCTGTCCTTATTCACCACTACCTTCCCCCTCCCTAGAGAATCACCATTATCACAACCAGGAGGGGCTATTAAAACAAACAAACAAACAAACAAAAAACAAAACATCAGCAGAATTCCTCCAGGTTCTAGCACTCCAGAGCTTTGGAAAGAAAAGAACCCAGAGAGGTTCTAGAGGTGGCTGGATGCAGGCTTGCTCTCACTGAGAACTGTGGGCAGCGGGAGCTAAGAGGAAGGGCAGGTGCATCTTCCAGTTCAGCCATGGGTTTGGGGGCAAGAGGCTGTAGGGCAGCTGCAGGAGCACCTCTATCTCTTTGAGCTGAGCGTGTGGACCTGCAGACAGTAGCTCTAGAGTTCTCTGGATCCCTGCGCTTCTCTTCTGTTTTGTGGACCTTGGTGTGTCTGTTATGACTGCTGCCATAGCCCATTAATAATGGCAGCCCACTACACCTGCCAATCTAGGTCAGGGGGTTGAATCTTAAATGGACAATCATTGATTCCCATCAAAGAAGGTGAGAGATGGAAGAAATCTAATACAATTCAAGGGCATTTTTTTGCTCAGAGGAGACAGAGGCCCCAGGAAGCCAAGTGACTCTCTAACACCACCTGGCTCTTCCTTCCTCTCCCTCCACTGCACAGATGTTGAGCAAGCAGGCTAATGCCAGGCACAGTGCTTGGACAATGACTTCTTTCTTGGGACATCTGCGTGGAGAGTCTCTCTTCTTGAGAGCCCTGCTTATGCTCTGCCCCTCCCCTTGCAAGACTGGAAGAGCAGCTAAGCTCTTGCTGGTTCAAGAACTTAATTGGGAATGCAACCTTCCTGGACATTTCTGGATTCTCTGGGTGAATAAAGGGTTGTGGGACATAAGGAGTCTTGGAAGACTCTGCCACAGCCAGGTTCCTAATCCTGGGAGGTGGCATGATCCCCACATAAAGCTTCTGCCCCAGGCTCCAGGGCAGAGAGCCAGACCAGTGGGTGGCCCACAGGCTGATGCCGCCTGCAGACTGGTTGGGTCTGTTCCACACACACATTTATTTATGTTCTAATTGAATTAGTTGCTTTATTAGTCAGAGTTCTCCAAAGAGAACTTAAGGAGAGAACACTGAGAAATTCTTTGTTAGGTGATTTTATTGTGCAAACATCATGGTGTGAACTTACATAAAACTAGAAGGTAGAGGTCAACCACTTAATCCTGATTTTTGATGTAATTCAGAGACAAGGTGAGTCCCAGCCCTGTGAGGCTGCTGTTGGTGTAACACAGCATACTGTTTGTTTGTTTTTGGTACTGAGGATTGAACTCAGGAGCATCCGACCACTGAGCCACATCCCCAGACCTAATTTGTATTTTATTTAGAAACAAGGTCTCACTGAGTTGCTTAGCACCTTGCTTTTGCTGTGGCTGGCTTTGAACTCACCATCCTCCTGCTTCAGCCTCCCAAGTCACTGGGATTACAGGTGTGCATCACTGTGCCCAGCTTCATATTGTTTTATAATAAGTAGAAATAGTATATTCTAAAAGAATTATAAAAATTTTAGTATAATAAATGCATGAACCAGTGATATAGGCCTAATGCTGCAGTCTGGCTGGGCACAGTTCAGGAGCCACTTGTCAAAAGAAACAAACTTTATTTTTAGAACACACACACCAAACCACACAGCTCCTCAGGAAAAACCTTCAGAGCCCAACTGCCATCACCGGCTTCCCACAAGCCTCTCCACCTCCCCCACTCCTCCTGCTCTTGAGGCTGATTGGCTGGGTCGCTGGGCAGAGCCAAAAAAAGTCCCCCAATGAGCAGCTCCATGGTCTGAAAGGGCGGGGAAACAGCCCAATGAGCATCACCGCAGAGGAGCCAATCGGTTGGCAGCTAGAAGTTTGCTGGGGCGCTGTGAGCCAATCATCAGCTGGCAGCTGGAAGTTTGCTGGCAGCTGGAAGTTTGCTGGGGCCCCTTCGGCTGTGGCTCTCAACACCAGTGATATAGGCCTTTTTAAAAAATTTTTTCAAGTAGTAGGTAGTATACATAATTGTATGTATTATATTTATTAATGACTGGCAGTGCCTGTAGGTTTGTTTATACTAGTATCACCACAAACACATGAGTAATACATTGAGCTATATCACATTGCAATGGTTACAATGTCATTAGGTGAGATGAATTTTTTAGCTCCATTATAATCGGTTTTTCTTTGGTACTTATCATCTTTTTTTTTCAATTTTTTAAATAATTTTTTAGTTGTAAATGGTCACAATACCTTTATTTTATTTGTTCATTTTTTTAATGTGGTGCTGAGGATCGAACCCAGGGCCTCACACATGCGAGGCAAGCGTTCTGCCATTGAGCCACAACCCAGCCCTTTTTTAAATTTTTGAGACAGCTTCTTGCTAAGTTGTTGAGGATCTTGCTAGGTTGCCCAGACTAGCCTTGAACTTGCGGTCTTCTTACCTAAGCCTCTGAGTTGCTGGGATTACAGGTGTGTGCTGCCATACCCAGCTTTTATTATAATAATATGGAAACATGGTTGCATATGTGGTCTGTCATTGATCAAAATGTTGTTGGATATGGCACATGACTGTAGAAAAATACAGATAAAGATATATGAGAGGAAATTTATTTCATTTTGATTTATTTTATTTTGTGGTGCTGGGAATCAAACCTGGTGCTTCTCACCTGCTAGGCAAATGCTCTACCATTGAGTTACAGCCCCAGTTCATGAGCACAGGCTTGCTAGGGGGTCGTGGAAGCTGAGCAGTCCATCTGCAAGCTGGAGAACCAGAGCAGACAGTTGTGTGGCTCCACTCAGGCTGGAAAGCCTGAGAAGCAAGGAAGCCAATGATGTCATTGTCAAGCTGAGACTGAAGGCATCAGAACCCTGGGAGGCTGCTGCTACAAGGCCTAGAGGGCAAAGGCTGAGAAACCTGGAATTCCAAAATCCACGGACAGGAAGAGAAGGGTGTCCTGCTTAGGATGAATGAGAAACTCCCTCTTTCACCTTTTGTCCACAGCTGATCACATAGTGTCTATCCATAAGGGGGGTGGATCTTTCCCACTCAATCTGCAGATCCACATATCAATTTCCTCTGGAAACAGCTTCATAGACCCACCCAGAAACCGTGTTTCATGAGTCAAATAAGTGTCCCTTAATCTAGTCAAGTTGACACCTAAAATTAAGCATCACAGTTGCCAATGTGGAAAAATTAGGAGATTTCAAATAAAACTCCAGATTCCCAACTTCCCAGAAGATCCTTCATCCTTGTGCCCAGTGATGAAGGATCTTCTCGACATTTGTGGTCTGGGGCTGAGTATCATCAGCTGATCCATTAATAAGAGTAGTGAGAATAAGAACTGATGCTGCGCCAGGCACACTTTACATGAGTTTACTTATCGAGTTCCTGCCCAGGGCCCAGTTCTCAAATTTACAGTCTCACCTTGAGCCTGAAGGCTTTAGGGGACAGGTTCTACTCCAGAGGATGGGGGGAAAGTCTGGAGGAGCTCTGGGCCGCAGCCCAGCATCCAGGCTGCTGCCCTGGGCTGAAAGATAGCATCTTCTGACCATCATGCCTGCCCCTTTGCGGATCCATTTCCATCTTCCCACTCTTACACCGTCACTCCAAACACCATCAGCCTTTGATCTGGCTTCTCAGGAAAACAGAGGAGTTTCCTGTTGGGGCCAGGCTTCCACCAAATACAACATAGGTAGGACTCAGGGACCAGCTTGTGGGGCTGGAGTTGTGCCATTACTTTGGGAGCCTTGAGAGGTAAAATTTTGATGAGATTTCCTGTCAGGATGTAGCCTTCATTTTTAGTCATGCATTTGATGAAATGTCCCCAGACCTTGCAGCCAAGCTGAAGAAATGTGGGGCAGCTGATAGTAGGATTAAATGGATTTTTAACTAATGGAAAAACCAGACCAGACCGCTGTATTGATTGGACTGATGTCAATGTGGGTCACTAGAGAGAAAACAGGAGATGTTTGCTGCATGTCTAGAGGACGAGGCCTGCCATGCAAAAGTGAAGGGCCACGTTTCTAGCCAGCCCTGCCACGTTTTAGCTGTGTGACTATAGATGGATGACTTCCATCTCCCAAAGGTTGGCTTCCTCATCTACAAAGTAGGGGTGATAGCAATGTTATCTCTCAGGGCTGCTTCTGTGAGGATCCAATGGTTTGAGCCTTGGAGAGCACTTGGTAAATGTCACTTTGGTGGTGATAAGGTTCACCATGACACATTGCTGTGGAGAAACTGAGATACAGAAGAAGGCACTGGGGACTCTGTTGTCCTCTTGGGACAAAGGGAGATGGTAGATGGGAGGGAGGATCATAGGGTCTTGGGATTTCATTGGACACCCGGGGACATGGCTGAAGCCCAACTAATCATTGGGTGAGAAGAAAAAGGAAAGAGATTATTGTAAGCAAAGAGAAACAGAAGCTAGAAGAGGGCGAGGGAAGGAGATGGAAAGGGACACGGAGGGGATCCCCAGCCTTGCCCTTTCCTTGGGGAGTGTCTCTAGTTTGACAAACAGGGACCAGAGATCAGAAGGGACTGAGGAGGTTCTAGGAGTGGTGGGTCCTATGGGGAAGCTCATAGCTCCCTAGGGCCATCACTTCAGATCCACTTCAAATTTCTCAACTCCCAAACTGGGAGATTACAAATGCTATTGTGCTTCCTATTCTTGGGGACACTGGCTCATCCCAAGGGGGTCAGCAGCCCATTTCTCTGCTTACTGTGCAAGAAGAACTAAGTTCATGTTTGCACTGATACGTCAACAGGGAAAATTGGAATATTTTGCTTGAAAAAGAAGTGTCATTTTTCTCTGAAGCCCCAACTTTCAAGAGCCTGGCACATAGAGGATGCTGGATAAATGTTGAACAAATAAAAGGAAAGAAGCCCAAATGGGAGAAAGGGCTAGGTGCTCAAAAGGGATTTGGAAGCCTATTCTGATGAGAAAGAGGACAAGAAGTGTTCCCCATATAACTAGCAGCACCCGCTGGAGAGATCAGAGACTTCTTTTTTTATACTTATCAAAGTAGTAGGGGAGCATTTTTTTTTTTAAATCAAGTGGTATTAAAAGGCTTATAATTAAAACTGTAGAACTTCGGTCTTTCCTGTTCCACTCCCCAGAGATAATGTCATTAGCACAATGACCTCTCATTGTAGATATGTATTGCAACATAGTTTGCAATAGAAAAAGGATGGAAATGAACTAAATGTCCATTAAAATATCAATGGATGTTATGCAGCAGCAGAAACAGTGAAGAATCTCCTTATATACTGATATAAAATGATCTTGAGATACAGTAAGCATAAAAGGCAAGGTACAGATGAGTTTGCATAGGGTGCTACCAGATATATAAAAAGGAGGGGGGATGATATGAGTATTGCCATTTTATTGTGCGCTCAGGTAAGAGCTGGCTAATAATATCACATTTGAACACAGAACTTCGACAATAAAGAATGACCCATGCATTTGAGTACATATTATCATTTGTTAAGTCATAAAAGAAACTAGCCCAACATATTTGCTGCCTTTCATGGAAAAGAACTAGTTAGGAAATAAGTGTAGGATGATTCGTTATACTTTTTTTTTTTTATACAGTGATAGTTGTTTAATGACAGGGACATGGTCTGAGAAATGTGTTGTTAGGTAATTTCTGTCATTGTGTAAACATAGTACAGTGTATTTCCACAAACCACATGGTGTAGGGCAATCATTTCACCTGATCTCTTGATGTAACACAAAGATGTAGTAATCACAAGGTATGTGAGCCTGCTGCCGGCATAACATAGCATCATGTTCTACAGTAAACTTTTTTTTTGGTTGTTAGTGAGACTGCACTCTAAAATAATAAAAAGCATGGTATAATGATTACATAAACCAACAGTATAGTCACTTATTGTCATTATCAAGTATTAGGTACTGTGTTAGCTTTCTGTTGCTATGACAAAATACTTGAGAATATTATCTTAAAGGAGGAAGGATTCAGTTTGGCTCATGGTTTCAGAAGTTTTGGCCCAAGGTTGACTGACTCCATTGCTTTGGACCTGTGGCAAGATAGAACATGATAGGAGGATGAGCATGTGGCAAAGGGAGCTATTCACTTCCTGGCAACCAGAAAGGAGGGTGGGGGAAGGGAGAAAGAAAGAGCGGGGGGGGGGAGGAACAGGGGAAAAAGGAAGGAATGAACACTGGGGAAGAGATATGCCCTTCAAAGAATGCCCTTTTAAACTGCTTCTTCCAACTAGACTCCATCTCCTCTTCCAACTAGATTCCACCACCTTCCAATAGTGCAACTAGCTGGAGACCAAGCCTTCATCACATGAGCCTTTGGGGGACACTCCTGATCCAAACTATAACAGGTATTATTCATAATTGTATTGCTATTACATGAGTGGCAGCATAGTAGGTTTGTTTAAACAAGCATTACCACAAACATGGGAGTGATACATTTTGATTACACCTTATGATGGCTACAATGTTACTAGGTGATAGGAATTTTGGGGTTCCATGGTAATCTTTGTGTGTGTGTGTGTGTGTGTGTGTGGTGCTGGGGATTGAACCCAGGACCTTGTGCATGTGAAGCAAGCACTCTACCAACTGAGCTATATCCCCAGCCCTCCATTGTAATCTTATGGGACCACTGTCATGTATGCAGCCCATCCTTGACTGACACATTGTTATGCACAACATTACTGTATTTTGTATATATACTTACAAAAATAAAATTTGAATAACTTCTTTGTGGCCAATAGACTTCTGGGTCATCCCAACGATCCCCCATCTTGGTGTTTGCATCCCTGAATCATGGCAGAACTTATGTGGAGAAGGAGATGAGATAAAAATCCTATGATTATGTTATGTTATACAAGGTTCCATCTTAGCAGAAATAGAGTGGGATGAGAGGTTTCCTGGTGGGTTTGATCAAGTCAGTAGCTATGTTGAAGAAGTAAGAAACTGTGCCATGGAGCTGTGGTGCCTTTAGGGACTTTGGGTGGCCTGTAGGCCTGAAGGTGGTTTCCAGATGATAGACAGTAAAAAGCAGTTACCCTCAGTCATACAACTACAAGGAAATGAACTCTTCCAACAAGATAATGAGCTTGGAATGGTATTCTTCCTCTGTGGAGTCCCCAGCTCTGCAGGGGACCTGCTTGAATTGAGCTGGGACTCCTGATCTACTGAAACTGGGAGACATTAGATACATGTTCTTAGCTGCCAAGTGCCTGTCAATTTGTTATGGAGTAATAGGAAGTGGATGCACTCTGAGTTATTTCTTCTGGTATCTATCATATAAACTGTGCTTATATTGCTTTTCTTGATTTGTCAAGTTTAGAAATTATCAATTGATGCTCTGGAATGGCAGACAAGGATTTGTTCTCTTCCTATCCTTTTCCTTCCTCCTATTCTTCCAGGACAGTGACTTTGGTATTTTTCATTAAATCAGTAGTCAGTGCTTAATCATTATTACAGTGTCGATACTGTTTGGTGTGCAATGATTGTTTCATTATCTTTGTTTATCCTGGGATTAAAAATAGTCAGTCTTGTTTAAAAATTTATTTACTGTTCTGCGTACCTTGCCTCATTTTTTCTCCACTTGTTCCTGCTACTCTGGCAAATGCCCAATGACCTTATTTTTTAATGGTGAGACCTGCTAGCTACTATATTGATCTCATTTCCCCCTGGCTGTCTCTCTTCTGCTCTAAATTGCCCTCTAAACAGCCCTAGGAACAGCTGCCATTCAGGGACTTGCGTTCACCACTCTGCTGAACGCTGTCTCTTCAGTCCCATATCTTCACTTTTCAGTTTACAACCTGGTTTTGGTGGAGTACAATTTTCAACAGTTTCTTCAGACAAGGTGCATGGGAAGTCCATTTGTTGGAGTCCACGCACATCTGTAAAATGACTTTATTCTACTCTCAAACTGACTGATGGTGGCTGAATACAGAATTCCAGGTTGAAAATAACTCCCTCAGAATATAGAAGGCATCATTCAGTAGTCTGATGGCTTCTAATGTTGCTTCCGGGGAGTCAACGCCATTTTTATACCTTAGGGTGGTATTTCTTATTGTGCCCTATTTTAACTCTCCAGAAGTTTTTTGGATCCTCTCTTTATTTTTTGGTTTGGTTGTTGAATGCCCTCTAAGAACCAAGGTATTAAATCTTTGGTCCTCAGGGTGTTGCTATGGTGTGTGTGTGGGGGTGGGGGGATGTCGAGCCTTTAAGAGGAGGGGCTTAGTGGGAGGTTCCTAGCTCACTGGGGACCTATCTTTAAAGGATATAGTGAGACCTCTGTCCCTTTCTCATCCTCTTTTATGTTTCCTGGCCATGAAGTGAGCAGTTTTTTTCCATTATGTACTTCTGCCATGATGTTCTACCTCACCACAGGCTCAAAACCAATGGGGCCAACTGATGGTGTACTGAACCTTCTAAAACTATGAGCCCAAGCAACCCTTTTCTCTTTATAAGTTGATAATTTCAGGTATTTTACTACAGTGATGGAAAAATAACTAACACATTTGATATTCTGAAATTTCAAAATTGATGCTAAATTTTCTTAAATTTGTAATGATCAGCCTTTAAGTGACTTTTTTCATGTGGAAATTCATGACCACTTGTTCTGGGAATATTTTATATTTAAAAAAAATTTCTGCCCATCTGTTTTCTTTATTGTCTTTTTGATTCTTTGATTTTCCCTCTATCAGTTCTCTTTCCCAGCGGTTTTCGCTTCAAGCATTGCTATTTTTTAATGTTCAAGAATTCTTTTTGGTTCTCTGATTACTTTCTTCAAAGAGTAGCCTTTTATTTCTCCAGTGTTTTTATTGAAGTATTTTTGAAAATTTCTTCTAGCCCTTGCATTGTCTCTGGGATCCTTTGATGCTTGCCTTAGTTTGGGTCTTTTTTTCATGTTAGAGTTCTTCCTCAAATGTCTGTTGATCTTTGACTGATCTTGTCTGTGGCTCTTGAAGTGGACTCACAGCTCTGCATGCTTGGTGGAGTAAGAGGTCTCATGGATTTTTTTTTGACTCTGGAAATTGCCAAATGTCAGTATGTAGAGACCCTTTTCTCCATGGTAATTCAAGAGAAGTCTCCTCTTATCTTTGCCTTGGGTTAGAGCACATTCAGCCGGAGGAGGAAATGGGACTCAGGAATCCATCCTGAAGCATTTAGATTGCAGTCTTGGGCCCATCCCCTACTTTGCCTGTTTTGAAGATTTCTCATCTACTTCACTAGAACATAAGCTTTGGATGAGGGGAAGAGGCATGTAGGTTGCCCATCTGAACTAGGGGGTCAGATTTTTCATTGCTGGACCAAAAGACCTTACCAGAATCATGTGGAAGAGGAGAAATTTATTTTGGCTAATGATTTCAGAGGTCTTATTCCATAGCTCAACTTGAGGTGAGGCAGAACATCACGGCAGAAGAGAATGGTGGAGGAAAGCAGCTCAGGACATGGCTACCAGGAAGAAGATAGACAGAGCTCCACTCACCAGTAACAAAATATAAAGCCCAAAGGCACATACATTCCCCAGTGACCTATGTCCTCTGGTCACACCCTCTATACTTACAGTTACCATCTCGTTAATCCTTATTGGTGGATTAATCAACTGATTAAATTATACCTCTCATAATGTATTGATTTCACCTCTGAAAATTCTTGAGTTGTCTCACACATGAATTTTTTTGGTGATTCCTCATATCTAAACCCTAACAGGGTCTAACCTGGTAAAGTTGGCCCTTGATATTTGTGTGTTCTGCATCGATGGATTCAACCAATTGTAGATTGAAAAAAATTGGGAAAAATGCATTTTTGCTGAATATTTACAGATTGCTTTTCTTGTCATTATTTCCTAAATGGTAGAGATTAGCTACATAGTGTTCATATTGAATCAGATGTTACAAGTAATCTAGAAATGATTTAAAGTCTATGAGAAGAGATATGTAGGTTTTATGTAGATATTATACCATTTTATATAAGGGACTAGAGCATGGGGATTTTGGTAGCCAAGGGGTGTCCTGAAATCAATTTCCCAAGGATACTGTGTTGGTTGATAGACCCAACTTGATTGATCTTTTCTTAAAATTGGGAGCCATCTCGCCACAAAGCCATGAAAAGATAATTTTGGCTTTACTATAAATTACTGCAAATTCTAAACCTGCATGGAATGCCTGCCCGTGCCTTGAACTCACCCATGCCTGGCTCTCTGACCAGATAGCAGCAGCCCTCTCTGAAACTTTAGAGACGCCTCACAAATTTTGGCTTTCCCTGGCCAGATACTGACCCTCTCTGAGGCTCTAATGACCTTCATAAATTCTGATGTTGGGGCCAGCAAAAATGTAAGCTACCATTAGTGTTATGCTCATCAGAGTTCTGTTATCTGTAACCCCCCTTTGTGTAACTTTGTGGGCTATAAAGCTGGGCTGCAGGAAAGCTGCGGCTCCTGTCTTGTTCCTGCGGTTTTGGGTGGGAGAGGCAGCCCGGCCGGTCGAAATAATAAGCTTGTTTTAATTTGATTTTAATTGGAGTCAGTGGTCTTTTCTTGCATCCTGGTCTAACATGGTCAATTTTCTATCATTGGGACAAAATACTCGAGATAATCAATTTATAAGGAGGATGGGTTTATTTTGGCTCATGGGTTCAGAGGTTTCAGTCCATGGCCACTTGGCCCTGTTGCTTTGGACCTTTGGTGGTAGAACATCATGGTGGTAGAAGAGGACTGTTACCACATGGTAGACAGGAAGTGAAGGAGAGAGACAGGAAGAGGCTATGGTGCCAATATCTCCTTCAAGGGCACATTCTCAGTGACCTAACTTCCTTCTACAAGGCCATACCCCCTTCAAGGTTCTACCACTTCCCAATAGCGCCACAGGCTAGCAACCAACCCTTTAACAAATGAAACTTTGGGAGACATTCCAGATCAAACGACAGCAGATACCTAGGGACAAATGCATACATACTCCTCCTGTATTAAGCCCCTCTTCTCTGCCTCACACTTGACCTTAATTTGCCCTGTACCTGTTGCCTCTGGGTCCTGAGTATCTCAGGCTTTCTACAGAGTGAATCAGTTCTCTGCTCATGTGGAACCTCCTTTTCGAGCACTTAGCTTATATCCTCCTCTGTTAATGTTTCTCCTCCATCTGCTTTCTGTCTTCCAGACTCTGTTGAAATCTTCTATCTATAATTATCTCCTCTCATATTCTCCTAGTCTTTGGGTTTATACTGTCGAAAAACACATCTGCTTTCATTTTAGTGGGGCTTAGGGTGAAAGGATAAATAGGTAGTTGTGTTCGGTAGGGATTTGCATTTCTTATTCAAACTGGGGTTCCAGGGCTTCCTGATCATCCCCTGATGACTCTGAGCAGAGGCTTGGCTCTTTGGGGGTGATAAGAGCACCTGTCCTAGGTGAACCCCATTATTCCCGCACTCCTGATCCCTGTTACATCTTTGAAGTCCCATGTCAGGAAGTTAGAATATGCAAGAAATAAAATACCACCTCTGGCTCTATCCTGGGGGACATTGTGATAGTGACTAGCAGAAGTCAGTAGATTTTTTTTTCTGTCAGGGACACTTCCCAACAGTCTTGTAGCAGGGCATTGACAGAGTTGCTCAGAAGTATCTTGGCTTAGACACTTGGTTCATCTGGGAGAAGCCGGACAACAGAGGTTGGCTCCAGATTGAGGGATCCTGGTAGCAAGCGACAGAAGTGACAGTGCGGGTTGAGAAAGTATGGGCCTGAGGGTCCTCAAATCCCCAGCTCTCAGGGGGAGGCAGAGGTCCCAGATGGCAGGCCCTCTGCACTGTGTTGGGCACACGCAGCAGCAGCCAGAGCTAGTGTGCTGGGCCAACAGGCAGTTGGCTTTAAGAGGTCTGACCTTGAGGAAGTCCCGCCTCCTTGAGGGGATTGAAACTTGAGGACTGGGGTCTGAGTGTGGGGAAGAAGGGTGCCTCCTCCCAAAGGATGTTCAATATAGGGATGCCTTAGGCAGATAGGTAGTATAAAGGTCAGTTCTTGGGATTGAGATTTGGAATGGAGAGGGAGCAGGGGCCAGCCAAGGGTCCTGGAACTTGAACTTGAAGAGCAGCAAATCAGACAGGACTGATTCCCAAGCCTGGGTCAGAGCAGGATCCTGGAGGTGATGTCGTGTGGATCCAAGGACACAGGGGCAAGTGTTAGGTAGAAGTCTCTCAGCACCAGATCTGTGCCAAGGCCAGCTTGCTTCTTACTGAGGACTTTTCTCCAGGAGGGAACTGACTTGGACCTCCCACCAGCTCTGTGGCCAAGTGAACAGAAGGGGGACACCCTGTCCTGTACTGGAAATCTGATATTTTGCTGACAAATCTCCTGGCCCTAAAGATCTGGATTATGGAAAGAGAATAAACTTCTGTTGAGCAGGTGCCTCACAGGCATTATCTCATTTAATACATCAGTCCTCTGAGATGGTCTTGACGCAGTTCTCAGAGGCTCAGAGAAGTAGAGCAGTTTGATTAGGATCACACAGCGAATACATGACAGACCCAGGATTCAAACCTGATCTGCATGAAGCCAAAGACAATCTCTTCCCATCCCACCATGCTGCCTTCAAGATGTGACTCATGTTCTTTCAAGAGAGAAGTGGGGCCCAAGCCTTGATTTCAGTACTTCGTGCTACTGAAGTTGAACAAGGCTTGGGATCAACTGATGGGGCTACTTCTCTAAGGACACAGCACTTCCTGAGCCCTTTGTATGCCAGAGGCAGCTAGGCACAAGTGTGTGTCTTGGGTTTGGGGGAAGCACCCTCAGTCCTTTGGAGCCTATAACAAAATTTGATTTGCAAGCTCCCCTACGTCTGACAAGTTAATTGGGTCTGGGGCATCTGAGAATTGTAAAGTGTCTACATTATCCAGGGAGGGCTGGTCTCACATGTCCTGTTAATATATTTCCAAAGTTTCAAACCCAAATCCATTTCCAGTTATTGCCTGGAGCTACCTCTACCCGGGCTCCAAGGGAGATTCAGACAGAGGGAAAAGCTATAGAGATAGAGAGGTCACGATATAGATGTAGAAATAGAAATAGTTACACATGTAGAAATATGGATGAAGATGTAGGTATAGACATAGAGACAGATATGGATGTAAACACAGACATAGATACATAGATAGCACCAAAGATATCTATAGGCAAAAGCACACTTTGAAAATAGTTACCGCCCAGGGTTGGCTACTTCCCAGGGTCCTTCAGCTGTGGTGCAAGTGGGGTTCATGCACAGAAGATGCCATCTACCCAGGAGGCTCTCCTGAGCCTCAGGGGACTGAATACCAAGAGGATGGATTCCATGAGGAACCACCAACCCTAGCTTCTGCTGTCCCTTGCTACTTATTTGTAAGTAATAAAGTTGCTTCATAAGATTTGTGGTATGAGTGGTCTATCTCACCGGACACAGGTGAAGGGTTGACATTACAGCCCAAGATTCGGTGGAACCATGTGGTACCCAGGGCGCAGTGGACCCACTTCATGCCTCCAGAGTGTTTTATAGGAGAACCTGAGCAGGTCTGAGGGGGTCAGGGAAAACTTTGCTGAGGAAATAGGGTTGAAGTTAAGGACTGAAGGAGGAGTAGAAAGTAGCAGGTAAAAGGGGAGGGGCTCTCCGCAGACAAAGGAGCATGTGGAAGGCGCCGAGGCAGGAAGGGTCATGGCAGAAAACCTGTGGGTTGGAACAAGAGGGAGGAGGTTGCATGGGGAGGTCAGAAATTCAGGTGGGGCCCTTCCAAACCAACTGTGGTCTGCTGCCCTCTTAGCATGCTCAGCTAGGCCTCCCAGAACTGTGGTCCTGGATTTTGCCAAGGGTTTTGGGGGTAGGAGGTGAGATCTGTTCTTCCAGGCGGGTCCTGCCACCCTCCAGCTGCTCCACAGTTGTAGGGACTGTGCCTAGCCAGGTCCCAAGATCTCACACACGTTACCTCCCCCTCTCCTCACAAACACTGTCCAGTTGCCAAATGAGTCCAGGCCACACCAAGATTATAGGACCCCAGGTTATAAGTTAGACACCCTTTCAATAGGGCTAGTTGCTCTTAGAATCTCAGGGCAAAAGAAAAAACAAACAAAAAAACATTGGGCAGACCCCTTGAGCCCTGCTTTGTGAGATGGGATGAAATCCTTGATTTGATTTTTCTTGAGCTCGCAGTGAACTCAAGAGCCCAGCCCCGATCAGCCCATCCATGGCCTCCCTGTGGGCTGTCCCCACTTTCGAGGGAGGGGAGGGAGCCACCTCTGAAACATCCTCGTGGGCACAAGGCTGGGGGAGGAAGGTTCAAAGAGAAAACAAGAGAGGGATGTCGTCACCAGGCCCTGCTGGGCGCCTCAGAACACCCCGCAGTTCTAGAACCAGATCCACTCTGTTATTTCCTTTGATTAAACTTCTGTTTTCCCTCAGCCCACTGGATCCATCTTCCAGTTATTTAATTCTAACTGTAATAAAAAATCCGTTGAACTGCACACGAACACAATATGAGGCTCTGAGGCAAATAGCAGGTCTGGGAGGGTGGAATTGAGCAGAGCGGAATCCACAGGGCTTTGTCATTTTTATGTGCTCTGGTACATAAAATCGGATCGGATTTTGACTCAGGAGGTGGGGATGGGAGGTACCCTTGGTATAAGCCAGGGGCTCTGGGGGTAGGAGGTGAGATCTGTGCTGCCCTTATTGATAGCAATGTTTTGTTCTTTTCCTCAGTCACAGCTTCTTTCCCTGTAGGTTTTTGGGGTGTCCCAGGTCCTGGCCTCCATCCACCTGTGTCTCAGAGGCTGCTGGTCATGTTCCAGCACGGTATGGGACAGGCCTCAGCACACTCAGAGCATTCACATCTGGAGGGGAACCCCATATTCTGATCTACCTCCCAGGCCTCCAACCAAACTATTCTTTCTCTTCCAGCTTCTGTCTTAGAGGCTCATTCCATACTCTCTGGCCTTGCCTCACCCCACAGACAACTTTTGTTCCATTCCAGCTACTGTAGAGCCTATCTCCCCTGGACCCATCTTCTCACTAGCCTGGCTCCCCAAGGGGTCCTCAGTTCATGTTCAGTCATGCACTGCTTGGCCTGGTTACGGGATGAGAGAGAGAGAGAGAGAGAGAGAGAGAGAGATGCTTTAGTACGCCCTCTGCTTTGGGGACCACCCCCTCCGTGCCTGCAGAGACTAACCCCACAGTTGTGTTGTAGGGTAGCTCCCTGCTGGGGTCTGATTTAGGAGGACTGCCTCATCCAGGTTCCAAGAGCTGCTTTCAGACCAGAAGTTTCTATGAGAGGGTTGAACCAAAAGGAGAATTTCAAAATAATAAGTGGTCTGCACAGGAATGGACCAAGCCCTGGCCAAACATGGATGTAGCCACCTTGCAGGACCAGGTTTAACCATTGAATGTGAGCCCAAGGAAGCTCCTGGGTTCTAGAGGAGGGTTCTGAGTGGTCAGAGTGTTGGGGGCCAAGAGGGAGGCATCATAACATCAATCGTTTGCAAACTCATGTGACATGTTTTAGGTTTTGTCCATAGGCACAGCTGTATTGGGCTTACCAGCCTCTCAGCAGTTCTGCTTTGTTCTGCTGAACAATTGGATGGAAAACAGGGTCTGAATTCTAGAGCTACTTGGCTTGAGGGCCCTATTGGAACCATATCCCGTAGAGCCTTCCCCAAGGACTGGTCAGGGTGCTGATCTCAGCCTCCTAGTCATATCTCTAAAGGAGCGGAGGGGAAGGAAGGGGAGAATTCTACCACAGAGTGGCCAAGAACTCAGACAACGGGGTCAGACTGTGCTGAATTTGGTAACTGGCTATGCATCACACAAGCTGTGGGATCTTGGGAGTGTTGTTTAACTCTTCTGAAGCTTGTTTTCCTCACCTGAAATATGGCATTCATCATGCTTCTTTCACTGGGGGCCCCTAAGGGTTCAGCATGTTAAGCACCTGGCTTAACAGAGGAAGCACTTAACTAATGCTAACTCATATTGTAATAGTTCATTTGAATCTGAAATCTCAAGGATTTTCCCTTGATAACTCGACCGTGCCCATACCCAGCCTCAGCTCCTCCTGGGAGCTTATCATGTGCCACACACTGTGCTAGACAGGAATTTCAGGAAGGTATCCCACAGCTGAGTATTAAGTGTTACATGGAGTATAAATAAATGAACAAAGTACTTGCAGATGAATACCCCCACTATCCCTCATCTTCCCCCTCCTTGCCTACCTTGAATGGAGTCACCCCTAACCATAATGGTCCATTTCCCCATATTTCCACCGGGAAGTCAAGAGGGAGGTGGGCCTTTATCACACCATAGCCCATGTTCACAGAAGGCAAGGGGTAGCTGGCACAGAGAGGGGTCTGTGATCTTCTTTGGGGAAGGGGGTGCTTAACAGGTGACACATGGGCAGCCAGTTTGTGGCTACTTTCTCCAGGACAATCAGACATCCACTGCACGGAGCAAGACTTGTTTCAAATGGGCCATTTACATTAGAGTAGATATGCTTTATTTCAGAGTTCTTCAAATGCATGCATTTATGTAGACCACCTAGCCAATCTGTCTTCCCCTCTGTATACCTAGCTAGAGAGGAATCTGCAATCATGTCTCAAATCTGTTCTCCCTGTTTAAACTGACGGCACACAATCTGCCAAGCCTGGAAGAATAAAGGATGGAAACCTCATTACCAGCAGCACTGTTTGCACTTGTAAACCCAATGCTATTTATAAGGACAGTGGAGTCCTCACAGCTTTGCAATGGCGACAAATGCTTGCTTTTCTAGCACGGCAAATTTGCAGAACAATTGTTGTATATATTGTCCAGGATTGATGCCACAAGATAACGTGAGAGTGGACTGATCATTTTAGAGATGCCCCTTCCTTATGCCCCCTACTATCACCTGTTACCTGAGCATGCATGGTGCCCTGGGTGTGATGCACCTGCAGGAAGACGTGAAGATGGCACAGCCGTGCGCAGGGCCCATATGTTTCTCACATAAGGAACGTAAAGAGGTGAGGCTACAATTCCTGCTTGTCAAACACTAAAGCTTAATTGAGCCAGAAATACTCCCTGGTTCCTGCTTCTGCAAGACAGACCTCAGCTGTCACTAAGCATCTGTGGTACCCGGAAGGGACAAGTGGAGTTCTGTGGGCAGGAGGCTTGGAGAAGGAGCAGATTTTTCTTCCTCTGTGCCAATTATATGCATGGTGTTTAGTTTTCTTTGTGCGGCTGAACCTTTGGTTCCGTGGCTGATTCTGAGCACGCTTTCTTGGCCCTGTACAGAAGCCCTGGTAACTTCAGGCATGAGAGTGAAAGGAACTCTGAGCAAGGGGATGCTGCTCAGGGAAGCTTCCAGAGGCAGGCAAAATGAGCCCTGATGGGTGATGATCATGGAAGGGTGGGAAGAAGAGGGTAAGCAGGCTGAAGAAGCTGTAGGAGCCAAGGCAGGGAGGCAGTGCACTCAGACATTCCTGTCTGACAAGTATTTATTGAGCACTTATTGTGTGCGGCAGTGATCAAGGTGGACTCTGTGCCTGCCTTGGGGGGCGGAGACAGACAAGCAAACATGTGGATTTGATGATATCTATTAGTGAAATGTGTTTTGAAGGGAAATGAAGCAAATAAAGGAGAGAGGGAGGGATCAGGGGCTTGTTTGGATGGGGCGGTCTGGGTAGAGCAGAACAGAAAGACCAGTGAGGTGTTTGGAGGATGGGGCAGGGGTGTGGTGCTGAGGACCAACACGAAAGGAGTTTTGATGGGACCAGATGGACAATATCCATTGATGGCACCCAAAGGGGCAGGGAGGGGGCTGCTAGATGTTTGGGCTGTCATCTGCTCTGTGAGGGAATCAGTTACCATATTCTAACTAATGTCTTTAGGCCAGCACAGGTATCAGTATGTGACAGCAACCAATGATGCCACCACTTAATGGAGGAGCAATCGAGACCAGAGAAAGGATGTGACTCACCTGAAGTCACTCACCTGGAGAGGAGGCAGGAAGCTGGGTCTCCTGATAGAGCTGCCTCTGATTGGGGACTGGGAGGGGAAGGCAGCACAGGCCTGATGGCTTTTCTGAAGAAGATGGAAAGGGAAGGCATTAGGCAGACCCTGGAGCCTCTTGTGGAGGCACAATATGGCACTGCCCAAGGTCAGCGCTCCTATCGGAGCAGACACAGAGATACCTTCCTCATCTTCCATTTTCCTTCCTCTATTCATGCCCCTTTTCTCTAAAGACCTTTTCTGTATTTCCTACCCAGGGCCCATGGTATGGGGCAGGGGCAGACACACAGGACTGGGTTCCCTTAGCTACTTGTGTGTGAGAATTCTAAGATTCTGTGATTTCCTGAGAACAGGTCTGCCAGGACATGTCAGCCTCAGCCAGATGCAAAGAGGAGTCTGACCTTGTAGGTGGGCAGGTCTGCAGACCCCACAAGCTTCAGTGCAGTGAAGTGAGGGGTGCTCCTCAGAAGCTAGGGGGTGCCTGTATCTCAGGCAGGTGCATGATATGACTTTTCTGTTCCTACATTCTTGCAGGGGATGTTGGGCAAAGGCTGGCTCTGGTGGGAACTGTTCATGTCTTGAATGTGGTCACAGAGCAAAGGCAGGTAACACTGGCATTAGAGCTGCCAGCTGGAGGGAACCTCCAGCTATGTGAAAACCTGAAAGCCTCTCCTATGAGACATTAATTAGCCCCCAATTAATGCCAGACAGAAGCTCACCCTGGATACAGGGCAGGATGAGCTCCAGCTCTGGAGTCTGTCTGCAAATCACAATGAGGCTTCAATCCTTATCAAAAAAACCAAAGCAGCTAAATGTGGAAATTAAAGAGCTTTGGAGGTTCACTGATTTCCTTGGTGTCATGGAAGACTGTCCCCAATTCCTGTCTTCTGATTTTCTCTCCCACTCCTTACCAAGCCTAATCCCCAGCACCCAGAGAATCCTCTCCAGCAGCAATTTGGCTCTTTAATTAGCAGCTTTGGGATGCTAATGAAGGCGCCTCTAGGGAAGGGAGATGACAAGGTTTCTCTTAAGAATCATTCTAGAGTGGGTTGTTCAGAGGTTTCTGAGGCATGCAGTGCTGTGCTAGTGACCTCTCTGTCCCCAGGAGAGGTACCTATTGGGGTGTGGAAAGTGAGTGAGCAGAGACAGGAGAGGAAATGTGGCTCACAGGCGGGTTTTCCTTCACATCAAGGGCAGCTCTCTGACACCCTTGCTGCTTTAGCTCCTCCGGGATTAAACACTGAATTAACCAGCCCTCAAGACTAGCTGACCAGAGTGGCCAGCCCATCACACAGAAGGCAGGACAGGACAACAAAGACTTCACCAGATCTGCTCAGGGAGAAAAGCATGAAGCAGGCCAGCTCACATCTTTTTCTTTATGTTCTAAAGAAGACCAGTGTCCCACGGCATATGTGGGACATGGGAGCAGGGGCTGGAAGAGGCCTTCTCGATCACAGGTAGATGTGGGTTGATGTTCTTGCCTGGGAACAACTGCTCCAGCAAATCCCAGGTGAGGAAGATTCTTTGGGTGGGGAAGGGTATCTTTTTTTTTTTTTTAAAGAGAGACAGAGAGAGAGAGAGAGATAAAGAATTTTAATATTTATTTTTTAGTTTTCGGCGGACACAACATCTTTGTTTGTATGTGGTGCTGAGGATCGAACCCAGGCCGCACGCATGCCAGGCGAGCGCGCTACCGCTTGAGCCACATCCCCAGCCCAAAGGTATCTTTTTAATATAGTTCAAGAAATAGAAATGATGGAAAAGAAGAGAAGGTCAGGACAATGCAAACCAGGGTGTGTGTGAGACAAACAGCCTTCCTTTCCTGACTCCCATCAGCATCCGAGACACACACACACACACACACACACACACACACACACACCTCCCACAGGTATGCATGTGCACATACACATAAACTCAGTTATGGATGGGGGAAGACAGGAGTGAGAAATGAGAGAGGGAGACAGGAGGAGGATGAAAGCCTAAGTGGTGGGATAAACACTCATTCCTTCATAATAGCTCAATCTCAAACAATTAAGCAAATTGTGGCCCCTTGTTGATGCTTTTGAAATATGATTAGAGGTTGCAGACATGAAGAGATCTTGCATTAGTAAGCTTTCTGTTACTGTATACAAATACCTGAGATATCAACTTAAAAAGAGGAGAGGTTTATTTTGGCTCACATGGATGCTTGGCCATATTGCTTTGGGCCAGTGTTAAGGCAGCTATGGTGGAAAACAGTTGGTGCACAGTGAGAGAGAGAGAGAGAGAGAGAGAGAGAGAGAGAGAGAATGGAGGAGAATGAGTTCCCACAGTTCACTTTGGGATCAACCCCCACAATGATGTAAGACCTTCCACTGGGCCCTACCTCTTACAGGTTCTACCATCTCCCAATAGCACCTATAGCTGGAAACCAAGCCTCTACAGTCTCTTGGGAGAGAACTGTGTTCGAGTTAGCGGTGAAAGTTGCACAGGGATGAGTTATCCAACTGGGAACATGATGTTCACATTGAAAAATAGCTTGTGAATTTGCGTTTTAATAATTTTGGCATTAATTTTTTAAATAGTAGTCTATTTTCCAGCAGAAGTCTGAAGAAGGATAGTTTTCCTTGGGTTGGAAGGTTCTGGATAATTTCCCATGTTAAGGACCTGAGGGGCCTGGGCTCAGAATTCCTTGTTAGCACCTTTACGAGTAATTAGTGGCCCCCGTGTTTGAACAGGGAAGGGAAACCATTTTATTTAGATTTATCTAGGCTATTTTCCATCTCACAGTTGGGCAATCTGAGTCCCCTAGTTTCTTCATCTCTTAGAATATTGTGAGCACACAAGTCCAAGTCCAAACCAGCTTCTTATCCTACAGATCCAGGTCTCCCAGTACTTGGATGGTCAGCCTTGCTAAGACTGTTCTTGGCAGGATGGAGGACATTTCTGCTTTTTAAACACTGGGAACTTATAATGATACTGCATGTTCAAACAGATTGTAAGGGAACACAGACTACAAATATAATAAAAAAAAGCATATACAAAAAATTACTCTAATGCATATTCAATGATATAAGCAATCTTCTTAAAAATTGGGTAATAGAAAAGTTCCCATAAGTGACTGGTTTTCAGTATTTTAATTCTCACTCTGGGTATTGCTCAGTCCTTCTCATAGGCTTCTGCCCTGCCCTTTGAACTTGGTTGGTTGGGGGTTGCCTAGAGCTTAGCCCAGCCCTTGGGGCACCAGGGCAGCAGGACCCTCTCCACACTGAATGTAGAGTCCAGAACCTACTCCTGTTGTCCTGGGCTTAGGGCTCTCCTTGCAATCTGATTTAGTGTTGAAATCTTAGTTGAATATTGGTCTTTCTGGGGAGGAGGACTTTCCTCCTTACTGAAGTTCCTTTTTTGGCCCCTCTCAGTCTCTCCTACTTTGAGATCACAATCTCTGGCCAGTGGTAGACAGGTTCCCCTCTCTAAGGATGTCTGAATACTGGTATTAGGCTCTGCCTCCTGCCAGCAAACCCCATTTCTGGATTACCTACTATGTGTTTGCAGTGATATGACCTTGGCATATGACCTTGACTCCCTGGCATATACCTGCTTGGCTGGGCTTTTACCTGTGTTCTCTAGGTAGGTTGGTCCACATTTTCCTGCCTGTGTCCAGCCCCTGGGCCTGGAACTCAGCACTCTTCTTGGCTGGCTCCTGATCTGGCTTTTGCTAATCTCTCATTGGAGAATTGAATGTCACCTGCCTCACTCCTGAGCCTCCAACCAGAACCTGATGATGGTGCCGATGGTGCTGATGGTGCTGATGATGGTAGCTATATACATTACCTCTTTTTCCCCTTGTTCTTATGAAAAAAAATTCAAATGAGTGGGGGCGGGGAGAGAGAGAGACAGACAAACACAAGGAGCCCCTATGTATCTATCACCCAACTTCAGAAATTGTCGGCTTGGAGTTGATGTTGTTTACTCTGTCTTCTCTGGTTGCTCATTCATTTGTTTACTGGAGTATTTCAAAGTAAATCCCAGATGTCATATCATTGCAATCATAAACACATAATACCTTCAGTCATTTTGAATTGATAATGAAGATATATATATCTCCAAGCCATTATCCCACCTAGCATAAATTTATTCAATTATCTCTACATAATCATCTTCACATAATTATCTCTTAACAGTTGGTTTGTTCAAATCAGGAATCAGACAAAGTTATACATTCATTTAGTTAATTCTCTTAGGAGCCCTTCAGTCCTTTATTCCTTTGATTTGGGTTCCCTCCCAAATCAAAGACATGACAAAGCAGCAACCCCTTCTGTGTTTGTCATGTCTTTGATTTGGGAGGGAACCTGGGTGATCTGTTGGATAGGATAATGCTTCCTTAGGATGTCATTTAACTTGCTTTTCTGTATTTTCTATATGCTGTTATTTAGACCTAGAGACTTGATCAAATCCAAGCAGTGGTAATACCAAGGAGGCAGAACCCTTAGGAATGACACTCTGGAGGGGAGGGGTATGTTATCATTGCTGTTGTTTGGAATTGCTGGTTTGTGATGACAATAAGAAGCCGACTGAGTGGAGCTGGTTTTATTATTGCTTAGATTGCTCTGCAAAGTGCCCTGCAGTTGCCTGCACATGAGTGGATGGGTCTCTCCCTAAGTCCCTCCTTCATAGGGTGCTGGATTCAGGTTCCTTTTTTTTTTTTTTTTTTTTTTAGGTAGGAGAACTTCCTAGTTGTGCTGCATACTTCTTACCATCACAGTACAAGACACAGGATGTCTGGCTTGTCTCTCTTTTTGTGAACAAGTGGGATCAGGTCCCACCAGCCTAGTACTTCTAGCAAGTCAGGTTTGTTATTTCATTTGGGGTGCATGGCTTTTCAAGTCTATTTTTCTTCTGATTTATCATCTGATCATCTTCTATAAAGAAGCATTTTTTCTCTCCTTTTAGTCACGAGCCACCAGAGGAATGGATGCCTGAGCAGCCTTGAGCATTGACTCATGAGTTTTGTTGCTTTTAATATCACTTGGCCACACAGAATTTTAAGTTTGGTTATGTTAGATATACTCTCATACTGTTTTTTTTTTTTTTTGTACTAGGATTGAACTCAGGGGCAATCAGCCACTGAGCCACATCCCCAGCCCTATTTTATATTTTATTTAGAGACAGGGTCTCACTGAATTGCTTAACACCTAACCATTACTTCCTGTCTCAGCTTCCCAAGCCGCTGGGATTAAAGGTGTATGGCACGGTACCCAGCTACTCTCATACTTTTTTAGAAGGAAAATAATCACAAGTTTATTTGATCCTTTTAACTCAAATTTAAGATTACACAGTTTTTACTTAACTTGGTTGAATTTACATTTTCATTTCTTTTCTCCTTGCTGAAAATCTTGGTTTTTAATGACTATGACATACTCACTCAATTGCCTTATTCCACAATATAACCCAAATGGTTTCAGAATAGCTATATGAATATTGCAGCTTAATAGGAAGATTACTGAATGCAGTATAAGATTTCTTTGTGGTTCATTTTGTCCTTAGAAGATATCCCACTAGGACTGCATAATTGAAATTCTATATTTGAAAGTAATTTAGAGCAATTATTTTCTCCATGTTTTTATGCCACTAACCCAATGTGCAGTTAGGCACATTTCTCTCCTTTGGATTTCAATTTTAAAGATTCATGTTTTTGTCTTTTTTGATTAAAAAAAAAACTTGGATTCAGAGTTAAAATTATATAACAAAATATTTTTGGAGAAGTCTAGCTCCTATCCCTACCTTCTTCATCTGGTTCCCTCTTCCTGCATAGGTCATAGTTTTTATTAGTGTTTGGTTTATTCATTCATTAATTTTCAAAACTATAAGCAAATGCATGCATATTCACATTCTCCTCTCCCAGTTTGTAGTCAATGATGGTAACAAATTTGTCATCACTCACCCCAGTGAGAGATGAAGATTCTTTCTCTTCTCATTGAACCTGGACTGGTCTTGTGGTTGTTGGAATCAAGAGAGTGCAGTAGCTGAAGTGACACTCGGTCATTTCCAGGCCTCAGAGGGCTGGACGCCCTGGTTTCCTCCTTCATACACTCCCCCTTGGGTTTCAGGATTCAGTGGCTAAATAAAAAAGCCCAAGCTAGCCATGCTGAGACTGAGAAGTCCTCTTCCCTCAGCAATGTCTGCCAAGGCAGCAGACGTGTGAGTGAGTTGCCTGGTTCTGCCTAGCCATCATCTGCTCACAGCAGCATGAGGGACCTTGGGGGAAGCCAACAGAGCTGCCGATCAACATGCAGAATCATGAGAGATGATTAATGTTTGTTGATAAACCATCTTTCTTACACAGAGGGAAGCATTCTATTTTCACCACTCTGCACCTTGCTTTAGCCACTTAATGAATCCTGGAGATCACTGTGTTTCACCATATGTGGAATCTAATCTTTGTGATGACCAAAGTTGTGGTTGTAAAGGGTGATCTAAGGATCAGAGAGCTTGAGTAGTTTTTCCAAGGCTGCGTAGCCAGTGTACCCATTTGCTAGGTCTACCCTAACAAAATACTATATATTGGGTGAATTAAACAACAGAAATCTATTTTATCATTTTCTAGAAGATAAAAGTCCAAGATCTGGAATGGAACCACCATTTGACCCACTCCTCGGTTTATACCCGAAGGACTTAAAATCAGCATACTGCAGTGATCCAGCCACATCAATGTTTACAGTAGCTCAGTCCACAATAGCTGAACTATGGAACCAACCTAAGAGCCTTTCAGCAGATGAATAAAGAAAAATGTGATATATATGCACAATGGAATAT
Organism: Marmota marmota marmota; assembly: GCF_001458135.2. Classification (NCBI taxonomy): domain Eukaryota; kingdom Metazoa; phylum Chordata; class Mammalia; order Rodentia; family Sciuridae; genus Marmota; species Marmota marmota. The sequence continues at coordinate 22,156,797 of NW_026000016.1, read as the reverse complement.
TACTCAGTCTTAGAGAAGAATGAAATCATGGCATTTGAGGTAAATGGATGGAGCTGGAGAATATCATGCTAAGTGAAATAAGCCAATCCCCAAAAACCAAAGGCTGAATGTTTTCTCTGATATGCAGATCCTAAATCACAATAACGGGGTGGGAGTTCTAGGGAAGAATAGAGGTACTTTGGATTAGACAGAGGGGAGTGAAGGGACGGGGGATGTGGGTAGGAAGGATAGTAGAATGATCAAACATTATTACCCTATGTAACTCTATACTATGTACAACCAGAAGAATGAGAAGTTATACTCCATTTTTGTACGATGTGCCAAAATGCATTCTACTGTCATGTATGGATAATTAGAACAACAACAACAACAACAAAAAGAGTCCAAGATCAAGGTTTCAGCAGAGTTAATTTCTTCTGAGGTCTTCCTCCTTGGCTTGCTGGTGATCACCTGCTTGTATGGTCATCCTCAGCTCACAGGCATTCCAAGCATCTGTGTGTTCAAATATCCTCTTGTTAAAGGACACTAGTAAAAAAAAAAAAAAGAACAAGAACAAAACAAACAAACAAACAAAACAAAACAAAGGATACCAGTAAGACTGGATTAGAGCCCTCCCTAACAGCCTAATTTTAATCACCTTTTAAAGCCTGGTTTCCAAACACAGTCACATTTGGAGGTGCTGGGAGTTAGGGCTTCAACCTGTGAATTTTGAGAGACACAAGAAATTGTCCAGCAGTTTGTGACCATCTTCAGTCCTGCCACGATTGGGTTTAGATTATGCGTGGATCAGATCTTTTTGTGAGGCTATTGGAGATATTAGAGCATAAATTTTTAATCTCTCAAAAAATAGCCACCAAAGTCATAAGAATATGATGGAAAAGTATTCAAATAATAAATTTAAAACTGATTTAGAGGCACAAGAAGAGGGCAGGAGCCTCCACCACCATTTTGTAAGTTCAAGAGAATATTTTTTAGGGAAGACTGTTGGGCAATAAAGAGGTCTGCTCTTTTACTAAGAATCCTTCTACATTGCAATACTTTCTTTCTTTTTTTAGTTGTTGATAGACATTTATTTATTTATTTATACACGGTGCTGAGAATTGAACCCAGTGCCTCACACATGCTAGGCAAGTGTGCTACCACTGAGCCACAACCCCAGCCCTGCAATGTGATAATTTGTTTCTTTTTATTTCTATCTTATTAAGTTGGAAAAAAAATGTGAAGGGTGTTAACGGGGGCATAGATGTTTGACAAAATGTTAATATCAGTTGTCTCTGAGTAGTGGAACTATGGGTGATTTCTCTCTTCTTAAACTTTTCTGTACTTGTCCCTACTTTTCTGAGTATTTATTTCTTTGATAATGAAAATGATAAGTGACACAGGACTGTTTGGGGATAGACTGGGACATCCTCTTTCCTGCACTTCAGTTTTGTCCTGGTGAAGTCTGGTTAAAGACAACAACAAATAGCACCTGGAAGGGAAACAGAAGCCCGTAGGGGCGTAATAAACATGAGGGGGGATGGGGAAGACTATCAGCCAGGCTCTAGTCGGGTCCATGACAGAAACTTCCATAGAAAGGAACCTGTGCAGCTCACTGAGATGAAGCAGCATGGGGACCGTGCATACGGCCATCCCCAGGAAGGGTATATGATTTGCTTTCAGTGGTTTGGGGCAACCCCCAGGGGATGGAGTGTTCCCATTAGCTCCCAAATGTTAGTGGCTTCAACCCACATGGTCAGTTTGCCCTTTCACTCTTAGAGCCGCACCCCGTGTCTTCACACTGATTAGATATTGAATCTATGATAGATATTTAAGAAATTGGTTCCCATGATTCTGGAGGCTGAGAAGTTCCAAGATGTGCAGTTGGCAAGCTGGTGACCCAGGAGAATTGATGGCAAAGTTCCAGTCTGAGTGCAATTCCAAATCCAAAGACAGGAGAAGGTCAATATCACAGTTTGAAGATAGTGCGCCAGAGAGTGGATTCTCCCTTAAGTAATTTTTTTGTTCTATTCAGGCCTTAATTTGATTGGATGAGGCCGACCCACATGGTGGATGGCAATCTGCTATAACTCTGCTATTAATTCAAGTGTTAATCTTAGCCAGAGCACCTTCAAAGACACACCCAGAATGTTTAGCCAAATATCTGGGCATCCCATGGCCCAGTCAGGTTGACACATACAAATGAGGGGAGGGGGAGAAGAAGGGGCAGCATGAAAAAAAAACACAGACCCTTTCTCTTTAGGCAACCAGTCATCTATCTTAAGATCCTCAGATCCAGTTCTCAGAAGCCCCTCACTGTTTTATCCACAGCACAGCTGGCTTGGCCCTGCCTGAAGAAGACGCCTTACTGGCTTCCCATGAGGTCGAGAGGAGGGCCCCATCTGGTGATTAGGCAGCCAGAAGATGAAAGGAAGGAGGCCAGTGGATTTATGCTGGGAGGTGCTGGGCACAGGTGTTTTCCTGCTTTTGAACCCCACAGTGGGTCCTCTGTGCTCTGAGGGGTTCCTGGAGCTCATGGCTCAGGGGAGAGTTGGGTTGGGAAGATAAGCAGAACATGCTAATGGAGGCAAGACCCCACTGGAGTGGGAAAGCCAGCCACAAGACACTCCTGCTGATAATGACAGTGATGCCTGCCCAGCCACCACAAGTTCTGATACTGAGTTACCTGCTCAGAAGCACATCTAGAAAGTTCTGCTTGAATGACAGCACTCACTCCTTTACCTAGGAGCTCACAACTAATGCTAGCTTGGATGTAAAAGTCTTTTCTTCTAAGAAACTCAAAACCAGAAATGCTGCACACAAACCAGCCAGCACTTGGATTTCTTTCTTTCTTTCTTTCTTTTTTTTACATTGTAAGAACAACTGATTTCCTTCTTTTACATTATCCTGATTTGGGTATTGAGCATGAAGTATTTGTTGACACAAGGAAGGAGTGTAGTCCTAACAAAAAGTTTCATAAACATCTCTCTTGTCAACAACATTGTTATTATAGTGTCTCATGTTTTCCAAGCAAGGCCTTTTTTTTTTAAATGCTTTTATTAGTGCATTCTGGTTATATATAGTAATAGGGTTCCTTTTGACATAATCATACATGCATAGAATTTAATTTGCTCCATTTCAGTCCCCAGTGTCTCCTCTTCCCCTTCTCTCCTCCCTTCCCGTATTTCCCTTTTTCTACTCTACTGGTCTTCCTTCGGTTTATTTACTTAGTTTTAATTGGCATCACTTGGATTTCTTAAGAACCACTTCCCAGGTGGTGAGATGTGCAGGTGGACTAGAAGTACCATGTTGGTTGATTCTGAGGAATAACAGTGTGTAGAAAAGGTGCTGGAGAACTGGAGCTAACACATCCAGACCTTTTTAAAGAGAAAAAAGCAGATTTTAATGTCTATTTCCTGAGAATATTATGTCAACCCACAAGAAAAGGCTATATAAATTGTTAGTTGATTTTTAAATGCTTAGTGAAAAACAAAACAAAACAGTCCTCACTAGTCACCATTAATTGTTTATTAAAAATGAGCTCTTGCTGGGAATGAGCTTCAGGTGGTGATACCTGAAATCCTGGCAACTGGGGAGGCCAAGGCAGGAGGATTGCAAGTTCAAGGCCAGCCTGGGCAACTTAATGAGTCCCTGTCTCAAAATGAAAAGTCAAAAGGGCTTGGTTTGTAGTTCAGAGGTAGAGCACTTGCTTAGCAGGCACAGGGCTTTGGGTTCAATTCATAGTACTGGAAAAAACCTACCTCTCCAAAATACAAACAAACCAAAACCACCACCGAAAAACCAACCCCCCCCCAAACAACAACAACAACAAAAGAAAAAAAACAAAGCAAAACCTCAGCTTGTGTGCAAAGACAACTTATCAATGTTGGATTACAGTATCTTCCTTTCCTAGTCAATAAGTCAATATCAACACCAGAATTTATGGGAAAAGAAAATTATGGGTCCATTTCACTTATGAATATAGATGCAAAAACACTAAATAAAATACCAAAATGAGATTTAAAAAAAAGTAAAATACCAAAATGGCATTAAAACCAATATACTGTATTTAAATCGGGTTTATCATGGATGTTTGGAATGCCCAATACCATATTAACATACCAAAAATGTAACAGATGTTCCTTTGATAAATTTGAACATTATTTTCCCTAACATAACTGTTTTTAAATGAGGAATAAAGATCATTTGTTTGATAATAAATATCTATTTAAAAAACCAAATAAAATCCTAATGGGGAAATACGAGAGCATTTATTTTAAAATCAAGAGTAAGACTATCATAAATTCTATTGTTTTAGAGGCCCTGGACAGTTCAATAAAAGAAAAAAAAGAGATTAGAGTTATGAAGATTGGAATTTTGGTAATTTCCACTATCCACTGGTGATAGAACTGCTGTATAGGAAACCCAAAAGAATTGACATGAATGTGTGCCCTAGTTTACAACATTAATATATAAAAGTTATCAGTATTTCTGTATATCAGGAGCAAACAACCGGAAGTGTAATTATTACTGATGACAGCATTATAGAGTATGAAGTGTCTTATAAAACTGGCAGAGATTATCAAGTATCTGCTAAAACACATGCCAGACCTCTACGAGGGAAATTATAAGATTTTTGTTAGGGATATTAAAGACTTAAATAAGTGACCAGACTCTTGGATAGGAAGATGTCGATTCTCCCCAAAGCGATCTATAAATTTAGTGCAATCTCTATCAAAAACTAACCATGTTTTTCATAGAATTCCATGAAATCATTAAAAATTTTATATGCAAGGGCAAAAGGCCAAGAATAGTAGGGTACTTAAGAGGAAAAGCAAGAAGCTGGGGTATGCCTCATCAAGCATCAAGACTTGATATGAACTTTTATAGTAATTATGAAAATGTGATATTGGTGTAGGGACAACACCGTGACCAATGGAATGGAACATAGAGCCCTCCCAAAAGAGCTATGCACATAAGGAAAGTTGGTATATGACAGAATTCATAATCTAGATGGAAAGAGGGATTGTTCAATAAACAGAACTGTAGAAAAAGGTTATCCATATGGGAAAAGATGAAATCAGGTCTATACTTGATACTGTTCCCAATTTCAGAAGAATTAAAAACTTAAATGTCATAATTCTTTAAAACTCTCAGTAGAAAATATGTGTAAGTCTTTGAGTAGTGAAAGGAGGCTTACCAAGACATAAAATATATTGACACTAATATAAAAGATCAATACTCTTAAGAATATTTATTCTTAAAAAGTGTGTTAGTTAGATTTTCATCACTGTAACCAAAATACCTGTTCTGAACACCTGAGAGGAGGAAAGGGTTTATTTTGAGTTCACAGTTTCAGAGATCTCAGTCCAGGGTCGACTGACTTCATTGCTCTGGGTGTGAGATGAGGCAGAACATCATTCATGGTGGAAGGGTGTGGTGGAAGAAAGCTGTTAGCTCATGGCATTCAGGAAGGAGAGAGAGAGAGAAAGAGAGAGAGAGAGAGAGAGAGAGAGAGAGAGAGAGATATTCAAGGTGCAAGAATAAAATATAAACCCCAAAGTCACAACCTTAGTGACCAACTTCCTCTGGCCATGCCCTACCTGCCTATAGATACCCTACTTAGTCTATTTGAATTCGGTTGGACTGATTAGGCTATAGCGCTCATAAATTAATCATTTCACCTCCTGCATTAACACAGGAACTTTGGGGGGACACCTCATGTGCAAACCATAACAAAAGGATACCTTACAGTAAGCAAAAGTGAAGGTTACTAGTTACAAACTAAGATAGCCACAGGACTCCTAACGAAAATGGATTAGTAAGTATTAAGACTATATAAGGAACTTTCACAGACTAATAAGATAAAACAATCATATGGAAAAATGAGCAATAGGCATGAATGAACATTTCACAGAAGAAGAAACATGTCTGACTAATAAATCCAATAAGAGAGGTTTAATATTGCTAGTGATCAGAGAAACGTATTTTACTTTTTTTTTTTTTTTGTGGGTGTTGGAGATCGAACCCAGGGCCTTGAACATAAGAGGCAAGCACTCTACCAACTGAGCTATATCCCTGGCTGAAGAAACACATTTTAAGCACAATGATAATATGTTTTACCCCTGCTCAATTGGCAATTAAAGATCTGGTCATAGGAAGTTTTGGAAAGATTGTGGAGCCACAGAGCCTCTTATACTGGTAGGTGTATATATTTATGAACCACTTGGGAGAAGATCTTGGCCTTATCCCTTAAAACTGAACATCCACATACCCTATGACTCAGCAATTTCATTTTAGATATATATTCAAAAGAAACGTTCATGCATCTAAAACAGGAGACTTGAGTAGGAAAAGATTACTACTATCATTTTTCACAACACAAACCTGAAAACAACTTAAATGTCCATTAGTAGAAAATTAAATAGGCAATGTATATTCACATAGTGGAATATTATACAGCGGTGAAATGTGAATGAACTGCAACTCAAAGCAACAACATGATGGTTGGATCTGTGGCTCAGTGGTAGTGCACTTGCCTGGCATATATGAGGCACTGGGTTTGATTTTCAGCACCACATATACATAAAAATAAAAATAAAGGTCTAAACTAAAAAATAAATAAAATTAAGAAAAAACCCAACAACAACATGAATGGATAATCTTAGTGACCTAATATTTAGGGAACAAAAGGGTAAGAATTAAGATTAAGAGTAAGGCTATAGTTAATATAAGGCTAAGATTATTTGTTTGGGAAGCTCAGGGGAGGGGGAGAAGAAGAGCAATTTCTAAGTCAAATAGAAGAAATGTGATTGCAACAAGGAAAAATTTTATTGAAAATGGTAAGCGAGCAGATCCTATGGGATCAAAACCACATTTGTAAGGGCTTGCCTTTTCAGCATATACGTTTAGTTGAGGCAATCAAAATGCTTCGGAGATTAGTAGTAGAGCAATAGAAGAGTTTACAAAGAGGGTTACTATAAGGTTTATTATTCTCTTCTGGGTTAGTTCCAGAACTAAATGATTGGAAGTCAATTGTACTAATTAATACTAAGAGAATATGAGCCTCATCAATAAATAGATACATAGAGGAAAAGTCATACGACATCTACGAAATGTCAGTATCATGCGGCTGCTTCAAATCCAAAATGGTGATTTGATGTAAAGTGAAAGTTTAGTTGACGAATGAGACATACTAGGAGGAAAGTTGATCCAATAATGACATGGAGACCATGGAAACCTGTAGCTATAAAAAATGTTGAGCCGTATACTCCATCTGAAATTGTAAAGGATGTCTCTAGATATTCAGAGGCTTGGAGAAGGGTAAAGTCCTAAAGCAATTGTAATTGATAAAGCTTGAACTATATGTTTTCGGTCTCCTTCTATCAGGCTGTGATGAGCTCAGGTAATTGAGACTCCTGAAGCTAAAAGAACAGAGGTATTTAATAGTGGTACTTCTAAGGGGTTAAGTGGGTTGATCCCTACTGGAGGTCAGCAGCTGCCCAGTTCGGGAGTTGGGGCCAGACTAGAATGGTAGAATGCTCAGAAGAACCCGGCAAAGAAGAATACTTCTGAGATAATAAATAGTACTATACCATATCGTAAGCCTTTTTGGACAATTGATGTATGGTGACCTTGAAATGTGCCTTCTCGTACAATGTCTTGTCACCATTGATATATTGTAAGGGTATTAGCTGTTAGGCCTAGTGTGAGGATAAAAGAGGAATTGAAGTGAAATCATATTACTAAGCCAGATGTTAGAAGTAAGGCGGAGAGGGCTCCTGTTAAGGGTCAGGGGCTGGGGTTGACTATATGGTAGGCGTGGGTTTGGTGGGTCATTAAGTATTATCGTGTAAATATAAGCTTACTAGGAGAGTGAAGACATAAGCTTGAATTAGTGTAACTGCAAATTCGAGCATTGTTAATAACACAAGAATGATGAAAGTTAAAATAGCTGTAGGAGGGCTAATAGATGTTAATACAAGGGTTGCTCCTCCAATTAAATGTATAAGAAGATGACCAGCTGTAATATTAGCTGTTAGTCGTACGGCTAATGCTATAGGTTGAATGAAAAGGCTGATTGTTTCGATAATAATAAGTACGGGAATAAGTAGGATTGGGGTTCCTTGTGGGAGAAAGTGGGCTAATGATGCTTTAGTCTTGTGATGAAATCCGGTAATTACTGCTCCTGCTCATAGAGGGATAGCTACTCCTAAATTTATTGATAGTTGGGTTGTTGGTATAAAAGAGTGAGGTAATAAACCTAGAAGGTTAGTTGAGCCAATAAATATAATTAACGAGATTAATATTAGGGATCAGGTACGTCCTTTTGGGTTATGCATAGCCATTATTTGTTTTAATACAAGTTGGATTAGTCATTGTTGGAATGACACTAGGCGGTTGTTTACTAGTCGAGTAGGTGAGGGAAAAAGTAAATTGGGAAATATAATAATAAAAAGGACAATAGGAAGACCTATTAATGTAGGGGTAATGAAAGAGGCAAATAGATTTTCGTTCATTTTTCTTCTCAAGGAGTCTTGTGCTCAATTAGTTTAGTGTCTTTAGGGGAAGGATTAGATGGGTAAGAGTGATTTGAGATTTTAAGTTGAAATATAAAGAAAAGGGCTAGAATTATTGATAAAATTGTAATAAATCATGTAGATGTATCTAGTTGGGGCATTTCATTATGAGGAGATTTGGTTCCTAATCTTCAACTTAAAAGGTTGATGCTACTATAGCTTCATAATGAATTTATAGTATTGATGAAGATCAGTTTTCAAAGTGTTTTAACGGAACTAGTTCAAGAATGATTGGTATAAAGCTATGATTTGATCCACAAATTTCAGAGCATTGTCCGTAATATAGTCCTGGTCATGTTGATGTAAGTGTTGCTTGATTAAGTCGGCCTGGAATTGCATCTGTTTTTAATCCAAGGGATGGAACTGCTCAAGAGTGAAGTACATCTTCAGATGAGATTAACATTCGTACAGGTAATTCTATTGGAAGTACAACTCGATTATCAACTTCTAGAAGTCGTAGGCCTCCTGGGGCTAAGTCTGAGGTTGGAATTATGTAAGAATCAAAATTAAGATCTTCATAGTCTGTATATTCATAGCTTCAATATCATTGGTGGCCTATTGTTTTTACTGTTAAGGATGGGTCATTAATTTCGTCTATTATGTATAGAATACGTAGAGAGGGAAGGGCGATTAGAATAAGAATAATAGCAGGGAGAATGGTTCAAATAGTTTCTACTTCTTGGGCATCTATAGTGCTTGTATGAGTTAATTTTGTAGTTAATATTAATGAAATAATATAAAGGACTAGAGAGCTAATTAAGAAAACAATTATAAGAGTATGGTCATGAAAGTGTAAAAGTTCTTCTATAATAGGGGATGTGGCGTCTTGAAATCCTAATTCGAGTGGGTATGCCATAGAGATATATAGGAATTTAACCTATAAATTAACTTTGACAAAGTTATGTAATTATTTTACTAATATCTCATGAAGAAAGTCATAATGGTTATGGGGCTAGCTTGAAACTAGTTTTAGGAAGTTCGATTCTTTCCTTTCTTGATCTAGACTTTAATATAAGTAGGTTCTTCAAATGTGTGATAGGGTGGAGGGCACCCATGTAGTCATTCTAAGTTAGTTGGTGTTAGTTCTACAGTGAGAACTTCTCGTTTTGATGCAAATGCTTCTCAAATTATGAAAATTATAATTATTACAGCTGTAAGAGAAATAAACGAGCCTATTGAGGATACAGTATTTCATGCTGTATATGCATCTGGGTAGTCAGAGTATCGACGTGGTATACCTGACAATCCTAAGAAATGTTGAGGGAAGAAAGTTAAATTTACTCCAACAAACATTACAGTAAAATGAATTTTAGCTCATATATCATTTAGTGTATAACCAGAAAAAAGGGGAAATCAGTGAACGAATCCTCCTATAATGGCAAACACGGCCCCTATTGATAGTACATAGTGGAAGTGGAAAAACTATATATAACATCTTGTACTTTTTATAAAGCTTGAAATAACTAAAATTTTATAAAAACATATCTTTTAGAAGAACATATAGATGCAATAAAACTTATCTTAAAAGAAAAGCACAGGGTTAATGGATACAGGATTAAGAATGATTATCAGGGTGGGTAGAGTCAGAGAATGTGATGAGTGGGACCATATGGTATAGGCTATGGCCAGGATCCTAGCTTTTGTTTGGATCTGTGGGTTCAGGGGTCCTCATTGTATTATTTAAAAGAAGTAAATAAAAGCAAGCCATGTAGATACTAAGGGGGAGTCTGTGTCATAAACCAAAGACAGCCGTCTATTCAGTTCTATGCAGTTGAACAGCAATAAAAGGGAGAAAAAGAAGAAATGTAAATGTGATAATTGTTAGATGGAACTGTATCAAATTCTCTTCCCATGGAGATCGATTCAGTTCACTTACCATGTCTTTTATATTCCAAAGCTCTTTACTGAGCAATCGTAATGGATTGAAATCCATCTTGAGGGAACTGTCACGAGTCCCTTGGGAGGTTAACTCCTCAGACTTACAAATGGCTTAGCTGGAAGGAAAACCCATGGCAGGCGTAGTCTGGGGTGACTTTCACCCCTTGGAAGAGTTAACTCTGTTGCTTCTGCCCTTATGGTCACTTGGCTCAAGATTCAAAGTCCCTAAAAGAGCTGAGAGTGTAACTGAATGGTAGAGCATTTGCCTAGCATCTGTGAGGTCCTGGTTCCAACCCCAGGATCATGTGTCCAAACCCCCCCTCCCCCACGCCCCCCCTTCCCACACCAAATAAAAGGTCCATAGAAAGAGATCGCCCATATGGCATATGCATGGCTCGGGTCTCCTCTGGTCTTTCCGTAATTAGAGGAAGCACCTGCTGGGCAGAGCCTCCAGGAACCTCTTTGGCATCTATAGTGAAAAGACAGATGCTCACATTTACTGTCTTACCAAGATGGCACATCTGGAGAAGAAGAAAGGACGCTAGGTGGCTAAAACAGAATGCAGATTCACTATATGCTTTAATGATTATGTTGTCAGTGGTAAATACCAGCCACAATTTATTATGTGCCTACAATGATTCTAAAATGCATTATTTCCCTATATTGACTGTAAGTGGCCAGAGGGCAGGGTCTCAGTCTTGTTCTAGGCTGACTTGCTGGCCTTCCAACCAGAGCCTGCTGAGTTACATGCATTCAACCAACAATTCAATGACTTCAGTGAGGCAGGCACCATTCCTGACAGAAAGGCTGAGTACTCTGGTGCTGGTCCACTACCCTGGTCTGCCTCCTACAACCATCTGTCATGTTCCACCGATTCCATTCCTAAAGATGCTGCAGGTCTGGTCTCCCCAGCCTCCCCCCATCGCTCCTCCCAGCCCAGCCCTTATCCTCTTTTGCCTGGAATGCTGCCTGAGCTCTTGCTAGGCTTCTTGGCTCTGATTTTCTGCCTTCATGATCTCTTCCCTGCATTGTCACTGAGATTTTTTTTTTTTTTTTTTGGTACCAGGGACCGAACCCAGAAACACCTAACCTCTGAGCTACACCCCCAGCCCTTTTTAATTTTATTTTGAGACAGAGTCTCACTAAGTTGCTTAGGGCCTTGCTAAGTTGCTGAAGCTGCATTTGAGCCTGCAATCCTCCTGCCTCAGCCTTCTGAGTCACTGAGGTTACAAGCATGTGCTACTGTGCCCAGCCAGTTTCTTTAAAACAAAACAAAAATAAAAAAAACCGTTTTCTGACTTGCTGCTTCTATGGAGAGGGGCATCAATTTCTCAAAGGGGCTAGGAGATCATGCCAGGTGGACAAGCAGTACAGTTCACAGAAGAAAGAAAGAATTTTTATAGTACTGTGTGTGGGAGACAGGGGCCTTTCCATGGTGTTCAGGTGGCTGTTATTGGGACCACAATTAAAGAAGGGTGTTAAAAAATAAAAGGATAGAAAAGACTACTGTTAATAGATCAAATGCTTTGTACCTGGTATTTGGCTCAGACTGTTTTATTGAGTTCTCACAATACCATTTTGAGCAGGCTTCCATTTTAGAGATGAGTCCATTAAGGCTCAGAGAGATTAGGAAGGTACTTAAGATCACACAGCTTGTGAATGGTGGAGTTAGAATACCCCAATCCTATTCCATTCCAGATCTTTCTGGCTCCAAAACCTCCTACTCACAAATAAGTGCATCAGAAGTATGTGTTCATGGCACTCGAGGACACTTTGGAGGAAACAGGCCAACAGACCTGCAAAAGAGAGTCAGGAGAGACCTTCATACAGGGAGCTCTGGGGCACTAGGAGACCCCCTGCACCCCAGAGTCAGAGTGCTTGGGAGAAGTCTCCTTCCTGGCTGAGAAGTTGGGTGAATGAAATAATTTCACAGCCTTGAATTTTCACCTCTGAGTTACTTAATTCTTCTGGGCACATCTGATAGATGGAGGGAAAGGAGTCGAGGGAGAAGGTAGAAGCAATGGCTGGAAAAAAAATGAATTAATTAAGGCAGTTAATGAGTTTAGCTGTGAGTGGAGGGGCAGAGTTACTGATGTGACCATTGCTGGGCGTAGGGACCTTGTGGGCTCCAGTCCCCAGTCTTCTGTAGATTCTGTGATCTCAGGGTGGTATTCGTCTGTGACCATGTCACCCGTGAAATAACGGGGTTACGATCAGATCCCGGGTCCCTCCCTGCGCATCTTCAGTGAGACTGACAAATGAGCAGAGATCACTGCTACTGTCTCCCCATGGGACTGACTGTTCACTGTGGCTTTATTTCCAAGGGCCAAACATTGGGTGTGGGGGTGGGGAAGCTGGACTCTTCGTTTTTTTAAAATTGTTATTTATTTATTTATTTTAGTAAAAATGATTATAAATTGCCTGTGGCTGGGACTTGGAACAGGGAGTGACTGCAAATGGGCAGGAGGGATCTTTTTGGGGTGATGGAAATGTTCTAAAATTGGATGATGGTGATGATTGTATAAGTCTGTAAATTTATAAAAACCATTGGATGCTATGTAAATTATGCCTCAATAAGGCAGTTAGAAAGAATTATAAATACTGGGGGAAAAAATATACACCCAATCATGGCGGTTGCCTCACAGATAACTCACTGTGTGGAAGGTATTCTGGGGAAGCGGTGATGAACAAGCTCGCTCTGCCTTTTACGGAGCTAGTAAATGAGCCCGGGGAGGAGAGGGCTGTGAATACAAATGACTCCAGCACATGGAAGCAGGTGGTGAAGAAGGCAGAGCCAGAATCAGGAGGAGGGGATTTAGAAGAGTTTGATGAGATCCTAATGAGGATGGGAACCAAGTCTGAACCTGTGAGAGGCTGATAATGGAAAAGGAGGGCCGAGCTGTCTGTGCAGTGGGCTGAGAGCCAGGAAGGGAGGGGTGGGGCAGGTCCGGGGAGGGGGATGCCTATCTCTCTTTTAAAAAAATTTTTTTGGTACCTGGGATTAAACACAGGGGCACTTAACCACGGATCCACATCTTTAGCCCTTTTTTATTTTTTGAGAGAGGGTCTCGCTAAGTTGCTCAGGGCCTCACTAAGTTGCTGAAGCTGGCTTTGACCTTGCAGTTCTCCTGCCTCAGCCTCCTGAGCTGCTGGGATTACAGCTGGCAGGATCTACATCTAGGTGCCTAGTGACCACCTGGTCCAGGACAGCCCCAAAGTGACCGTGGGGAGGGGAGGCTGATTGCTCTCATGGTGTTGGGAAGGCTGAAAATGGCCATGGTTAGGCTCCCTCGTTGAGGCTCCCAGAGGGCTGTTATAGTTTTTAGTGTGTAGCCAAGGCCATGAGTCTGCTGTTACAGTTAGTGTGTAGTCAGGGTCAGAAACACTCTGATTAAGCGTATGTACTCAAGGTCAAAAACACTTGTTGGTGAGCACGCACCCACCCATGTAACCTGTTGGCAATGTACCTTCTTTGTTTGGCCTGCATGTAAACAAGGGTCTATGGAAAAGACCTGGGGTGGGGGTGGGGGGTAAATGGGGCTAAACAGAACTGACGGGGGCAAAAAATGAAACTGTCTGGGGGCTGCAGCTGAAGCTTCAGGCTGTTGCCACCTCTGAATAAAGCATGTCTATTACCCTGTGTCTTGCATCTTCTTCCACCTGCTGGGATCCTGAATTTGTTTTCTGGGTCTGAGCCCCTACCCAACACACATGGCCCTTTGGCCACATGGTTATAGGGACCGTGTGCAAGACTGGGCTTCGTGACTGGGGAAGATGGGGTCACTGGTTAGTAAGTGGCCAAACCAGGATTTGGGTTCCAGAGTTTGGCTCTCAAGCCCAGTCCCCTGTGACCTACTTTACTGAAAAGGCTTAGACTGAGTGAGGCACCCAAGGTCACACAGCAGACAGTGGTGAGGCTGTGATTCAAATACAGTTCTGCCACGGCAGAGGCTAATCCCTCAAGCCTCACCTTTCCCGTGCTGAGGATGGGGTGAGATCAGCTGGTCCTGCTTTCTTTCACCCTCCAGGACTCTGAGTGCCCCAGTAAGAGCTGAGGGAGGGATGGAGGGCTGACCATTCAGCGGAGGTCATGGGGTTCGGAATGGACAAGCAATCTCTTCTCAACCTGACTTTCTATAATGAGGAGAATTGAAGCTAAATTCTAAATTCCCCTTTTGGGGTGCTTGTCACTCATGCTGGCAGGAAATGGTCTGAAGAGACGCCTGCTCAGCATCTAAAAAGGCAGGCCAAGGAGAGAGCACTTTGCTGTGTTCACCCAAGGAGGGAGAGGGCAAAGCTTTGCACTCACCTCCTTCACCCTCTGCTTTTCTCTCTTATAATTGGAGAGTTCTCATTCGCTCACTTAGCGGGATAACAGGTACTGAATGCACCCTAGAACCAGCGTCCCCTCATGGCCCAGTGACCAAATTTATTCCCATTGGTGTGGGTTCTGAGCCAGGTGTAGATTCCATGAGAGAATGACTCTCTCAAGGAATCTTGGCAGATAAGTCAGGGACAGAAAGGGGAGGAAGGAAGGGGACACTATATGTCCTGGGCATTCCTGCTTCATCAGGAGGAAACCTGGGTGGAGAGAAGGGGACCTACTCCCTTAGTGAGGTGCTGGGATTTGGCTTACTTTCTTCTACCTCCTTCTGTGCTCCTCTTCTGCCCTAATGCCTTCCAGTCCCGGGACAGCAGTGTCTGTGGGCTCCACCTGGTGTAGGTGTAATTCCCATGACTCTAACCTCTACCCTGGACTCTGCCTTTATTCCCACAGCTACTCTGCTTCCAGAGTCTTTTCTTGCAGTGCCTCATTCTCTGAACACAGCCTTTTCAATTTGCCCTTTAGCTGAACTCTGCGGGAGAAAAGGCACATGCTTGGAGAGTGGCCACAGTCTAGCCTCAGGGGGGGATTTGGTGCCATCCAGCAGCCATTTGAGCTGGTCCTCTGATTGATTCCCCTTCATAACTGTCCAGTTCTTTGTCACTTTCTTCAAGCCCTTTGCTCCATCAGTGTCTCCTCCATCACCTACTTTATTGAGCAAATTGCATTGGGTTGCCCATGTACCTGCCACATAGGTTTATATTATAGTTACCCCTTACACACAGGGAATGCATTCCAAGAGCCCCAGTGGATGCCTGAAACTGCAACAGTACTGAACCCTGGATATATGTTTTTTTTTTTCCTCCATGCATACGTGTATACCTAAAACACTTATAACAGTATACTGTAATAATAGTTTGCCCTTTGTTATTGCCTATTATTAAGTAAAATAAAGGTTACTTGAACATGAGCACTGCTATACTGAGACAGTCAATTCGATAACTGCTTAGTTACTAATGGGCAGGTAGCATATACAACATGGATACACTGGACAAGGGATGATTCCACATCTCAGGTGGGACACAGCAGGATGGGGCAAGATTTTATTGTGCTACTCAGAAGGATGCACAATTAAAAACTTATGAATTATTTCTGGAATTTTCCATTTAATATTTCCAGACTAGGCTGACTCCAGGGAACTGAAACCATGGAAGGTGAAGCCATGGATAAGGGGCACTACTATAATGATTTATTTACATATTTCCCCAACTTAACTGTGCCCTTCTTTGGGTCTGTCTCTTACTCCTCTTTTTGTTCCTAATGCCTGACCCAGCACCCATAACTGCCTAGTGCTTAACTGCCTAGTGTTTTGGGGTGCATAAGAACAGATCAGAGTGGCCAAAGCAAGGGACACAGGCCTGTCAAAGGCTAGTGGCAGAGGCCAGCTCAGAGAGACAACCTGACACTTGTTCCTGTGAGCTGGGAGGAGCTCCAGAAGGTCTCCTGGGATCCTCATGCTTCTCAGCTGCCATTAAAATAAGGAAGATCTGTAACTGCTCTCTGCATTCTAAAAATCCTACATAAATGCAAAATCTGAGGCCTTTTGATCTTTTACAGTGGGGTTTCCATGGTGACAGTGGCCAAGGCCTGCATGGGGGCAGCTGTGCCTCACGGGGCCAGGCCCAAGTCCCACCTGTATGTGTTTAAGAACACCCCTTTTTCTTCATTCCCACTGGGCCGGTGGACACAGGTTTCCAAGTCTCTTCTCTCCCACTCATTAAACAGCAGAAGAAGCCACTAATTTCCCTGTAGAGAGCTTGGGAGAGGGGGACGTTAGAGCCCTGACCCTGAAGGACCAGGCTGTACCCACGTACTCTAGGCTTCTTGGTTCAACCCCAAGTGCCACCACCCAATGTCACCTGACCTGGCTGGAGCAGGGATTTTTTCAGCCTCTTTCTTCTGGGAGGGGGCTTCTCTGGGGTGGCAATTTTTGCTTGTTTCTTACCTCTATCTTACCCTTCTGGGATTCACCTGGGCTTGGTCAAGAACCAGCTATTCTGGATCTCACTTTTCTCACTTGAACAATCAGAGGGTCACACTTAATATTAAGAAGTTGTTCTAAATATACTGTGTCTCTGGGTGTACCAGCTTCCACCCCTTCACCCCACACCCCCTCTCCCTCTCTCCACCCACGTCATATCCTCCATCACATCCCCTCTCCCCACTCCCTCCTGTCTCCTTCTCAACTCCCTTCACACCCATTTCCTGTGCACACCTGACTCCTGGTGCCCAGACCCACCTTTACCCACTGGACTTCTGGCCTTTTCTGGAGAGGCTCCTGGGAGTCTCCTCACCTTTCTGTCGGGCCTCTGAGCTCTGCCCAGGCCATCCTTGAAGATGGAGGGAAAGGAAGTGAACAGATGAGGCTATTATGAAGCATAAGTCTCTGTGACTGTCCCCAAAGTGCCCCCGACCCCAAGTCAATCATGACTTTCTCTTGCCTAGGGGGACGTGCATACCAGGGCCTTTCTCCATAATTTCCTATCACAACCTGGCCTGCCTGAGGTCCCTTGTGTCCCTTGCCTTGGTCATTAACTGCACAGAGGCGGGTGCAGGGAGAGCTTTGTGGCCCGAGCCTTTCAGCTCCTGCCTTGTGTGAGAGCTGTGAGGACCAAATGAGGTCATGTTAACAGTCGCCTGCTCAGGGCTAAGAAATGGAGCCCCGCCTCTGTAGATGAAAGCTCCTACTTTGTATTCCAAAGTTGAATGCTCTGGTGGAACAGCAGGGGAAGAGCCACCTCCCCAAGTCCTGATGTCACCCTGCCTTCTCAGCTGGGCAAGCAAAGGGTCAGGAAGCCGTGAGGCCATTTTGGGTGGAGACCCATGGAGAGGCCATGGGGATGAGGGCAAAGGCAGGTATCCCCTAGGTCACCTTGAGCAGGTGGTTCTCTTTCTCTGTGTGACTTCTGACCACTTGATTTTCTTCATCTGTTCAAAAGGAGATAACACCCGGTTCATACAATTGTCTAGACAGCAACAGCAAGAGGACAATGAGAAAAACACCTAGAATAACAGCTGTGTCTGAGGCCAGGCATTTAAGCTTATTCTCAGAGGAGGAAGATGTCAGAGGAGATGTGTGCAGGAGGTCACTCCCATCATTCAGCGGTTCCTGCCTTCTCAGAAGACCCCCAGCCTGTGTGGAGACCCCCTTGGGACCTTGAGTGAGGGCCCAGGCAGCCACTGACTCAGCCATTCATGGTCTAGTGGTCCTTCTGTTTATATCTTATCATTCAGAAATCTTGGCTGCTCTAGTCTTTCCCACTGTTATCCCATTCTATAGCCGAGGAAACTGAGAAACAGAGAAGTCAGTAGTTTCCCCTCAGTTGTACAGCTGGTAATTGGCAGAGCTGGGATTTGAATCAAAGCAGTCCAATTCCAGAATTGACGCTCTTAACCACTAACAGTATTTTGCCTCTACAGGTTGAGTATCTCTTATCCAAATGTTTAGGATAAAAAGTGTTTCAAATTTCAGATTTTTAAAAATAATTTTGGGATACTTCCATATGTGCAATGAGATATCTTGGGGAGGGGGCCCAAGTCCTAATAAGGAAATCCATTTATGTTTTGTCTGCACCTTAGAAGGTGTAGCCTAAGGGGAAGGTGGAACCAGGCTGCTGAGAGAGACAGAGTCAGGAGAGAAAAGTAAGAAAGGGTAAGGTTGGGTAATTTTATATGATTCATTTATTACACTTGCATTTTGATCTGTCGCCTGAGATCAGGGGTGGAGTTTTACTTTTGTGTCATGTTGGTGCTCAAAAAATTTGGGATTTGGGAACATTTCAGATTTTGGATTTTGGATCAGGGATACTCAACTTGTATTAAAAAAAAATCTAAGGGATGGTATCTCCTTTGTTTCTGTTTCCTCCTGTTTCTTTCTTTCTTCTTTTTCTTCTTTTCCTTTTTGGTGCTGGGGATGGAATGGGGGCCCCATGAACCCTACCTCTGAGCGCCACCCGTGCCCGAACAGGGATTTCCCTTTCTCACCTTTCTCTCCTGAGTCTGTCTCTCTCAGAAGTCTGGCTCCACCTTCCCCTCCTTAAGACTCTGTGATTTGGTGGACGAGGCAAGGCTTTCCAGACTTAGCTCTCTGGAAGGATATTCAGGGCCCACTAACTGTGGCTTTACTCTGCTCTTATCCTCTCCATGCAGATGACATCTTGTTTTCATCTCCTACCTTTGTATAAATTAGTATGTTGGAAAATTCCCAAAGCCTTTCTGGAATATTCTGTTCTGCTTTCCCATCCCAAATGCATCTGGTTCTTTTCTGCTTATAGTTTATAGCAGGAGGTTTTCTCTGGGGGACTATATCCTGGGAAACCCTGCCTGCTCCAGCCCACAGAGCCACCTCCTGCTGACCACCAAGCCTTGGGGCAGGCCCTTCTCAGCCCCAGTGTATCATTACTCAATTCTGTTTTTCCTCTTTCCATACTTTAGAGTCATTATAGGCTAAACTCTTCTCATTCGTATTCTTCTTCTTCTTTTTTTTTTTTTTAAAGAGAGAGAGAGAGAGAGAGAGAGAGAGAGAGAAACTTTAGTATTTATTTATTTATTTTTTTAGTTCTTGGCGGACACAACATCTTTGTTTGTATGTGGTGCTGAGGATCGAACCCAGGCCGCACGCATGCCAGGCGAGCGAGCTACCGCTTGAGCCACATCCCCAGCCCCCTTTTTTTCTTTATTTGTTTTTTAAACACCATGGCACATATTTCCTCTGGACAGAGTGCTTCTTTCTGCTTTAACTCTTGCTTGATTTGTTTTTATATGTTAGTTGTCAAAATAATGAATTTGTTCATTAGCATCCTCAGTTGATAGCCTGTTAGTTTCTTTTTCTTAAAAGTATCATGATCCAGAGTAATGGATTTAAATATATTTGGCCTGTTTCAATCTATTGCCATTACTGTACTTACTGATACATTGTCACACCTCTGACCAGGGGGAGCCTCTTCCCCTGGACTCCTGAGTTCTTTTGACCTGACCTTGGTTTCTCCCATTGCTTCCTTAGTATCTGGGGTGACAAGTTGCTCCAGGCAAGTCACATGCCAAGGCATTATTTTCAGGGGTCTCTTATGCCAGGATGGTGGGAAAGTGTCTAACTGAGGTTTTAAAGAGTTCTTTACAATATCCACAACAGAGAGAAGGGTTAGGAAAGTAGGAGGTAAATCTCTCCTGAATTTCCAGGTTATTTAGGGACTCCTTTGGATTTGGGGAAGGGATATGGCTATGCGGTGAAGGACCAACCCAGAATGGAGTGGGGAGGAGTTTCCCCAAGAAAAATGAAGTGTTAGGGTTTTGGAAGGTGGCAGAGAGCAAGCCACATTCCCCTGTGGAACCTGGGAGCTGGCAGACTCTGCTGGGTGGCCGTGATTGTAGGAGGCCACTCATAGGTAGCCGTGGACTTGACTCCTTCAGGGAAAATCCCTGTTCCCAGGCTTAGCCAGGCAGAAACAAAGCTGCCATAGACCTCAAAGCCTAGACAATAGGTATCCTAGAAATCATCCCTTGATGGAAGCCTAGAGACTTCCTGGTTTCCTACAAGTTCTGCTTTTTCATCTTGCACAGGCTTTCAGGATGGGGCTCAACTTGACAGCAACTTGGAGAATGGCAGATTGCATTTAGTTTAAGAAAAGTCAGTTCTCACATCTGTGCGCAGTTGTCTGTGGCCATGTCCTTACTTTTGAGGAAAACTGTCTGACTTGGGACGTTTTTTTCCCTTGGCCTAACTCTCTAGGGAACAGGAGGCTGTCCTTTCTCCAGATGTAAACAATAGGAAGGGAGAATCTTTCCCTTTAAAGCCCTTATAAACTCACCCCCCACCCCTATAATCCAGTGACTCTGGAGGTTGAGGCAGGAGGACCACAAATTCAAGGCCAGGCTGGGCAACTTGGTGAGACCCTGTCTCAAAATAAATATTAAAGCCCTTCTAAATGCCAGTGGTGATGATTTCCCTCTGTGCCTTCTTGTCCCCAGAACTCTAGTCTCATTCTGGTTTCTCTTTCTAGCCCTGCACACCAATCCCTCCTCTGGGAAACACTTTACTGAGCTCTGTATACTTGGAACCATGTATAAATGGAGGAATATCTTACCTCTGGGCCTTGGTGCATGTAGGTACATCAGGTAAGATTAGGTTCAGCTGTCTTTTTTTTTTTAAACAACAATAAAACAAATAAGTGGTTAAATATGATGTTTATCTTTTGGCAGGTAAAAGAAGCCAGAGGGGACCTCTTCGGGGTCAGTATATAGTTCCATAGTTATCAAGACACAGGCTCCTTTTAAATACATCTCCATCATTTTTAGTAGTGGCTTCCATCCTCAAGTTTGCTTTATGGTACAAAATGGCTACTAGCACTCCAGCCACCAAGCCCATGTTCCAGGTGGGAAGATGGAAGAACTAGGCTATATCTTCTAGTTGAGTTAGAACTCCTTATAAGAAACCCTAAAAACTTATATTTATTTCCCATTATTCATTCTTAGCCCTAAGGAAGTCTGGGAAATATAGTCTTAGAAATATCCACCAGGTGACAAGTTGTTTTAATTATAAGGACGAAGAGATGGATGGATGAATACTGGGCAGGAGCTAGTAATCTGTGCAATCAATGCCCTTTCTGTTTGTTGAAGTTGCTCTCTATTGACCCTTTAACTGTTGGCTAAGATGTGTCTTCTTTAAGCATACAGACCTCTTCTAGGTGTTTCCCCTTGATTTTCTCATTACCATGCCATATTGCACCTGCTGGTTCACTTGTCCATCCCCCTACGTGAACAGTGAGCTCCAGGAAGACAAGAATTGTAGGAGCTCAGTAAATGCTTATGCAGTGGATGCTTGCAGGGGGCTGGGGTGGCCTTCACTCCAGAGCATTTCACCCAAATCTCCCTGTTCAGGATGCTGTTATAGCCTCCCATTTGATCTTGCAGCTTTCCCCCTTGAGTACCACAAACATGTACTCAAATCTGTTTTTTTGAAAGAGAAATGGCCTCTTCCCACAGCACCCAGGGCTGGCATGTGACTTGCACCTTCACTGTTTTGCAGAACAACTGGTGTATACAAAACAGCATTTGAGGCTGCCTGGGCAGTGGTTGGTAGGCTAATAAAATAAAAAGAAATTTATAAGTGGCAAGGAATTTGAACTGAAGCATGGTTCCATTTTGCGCAGGAAGCCAGGCTGTTCTGCATAACTTGACATCCAGCCAAAGCTCTTGGAGTTGCTCAAGCCAAAGGCTCTTGCCTCCTTCTCATCTCTGTTGGCGCCTTTCAATTTAATTCCAAGTGGAGGGGTTCCCAGTGTCCCCGGTGCAGATGTTTACCATCTCTTTGCTGAGACTGCTGGTCTTCATGTTTTTTTTTTTTTTTAATTTGCAAATGGCTGACCCAAGATGAAAATCTTGCCCTTACTGTCCCAGAAACTGGTTCCCAGTTTTCAGTTATCTATCACTATATATCATCCCATTCCAGTAAGGAGTGGCTTAAAATAACAGTTTGTCATCTCTCATTCTGTGGTTTGACTGGGCTTAGCAGGGGCAGCTCACCTGCTCCTTGGGTATTATTTGTCTCTCAAGCGTCCACTTTCAGCTGGGAGCCCACCTGTGGCCAAGACATTAAAACCTCTCCTCTCCAGATCCTCTTTCTACCTGGCCTCACATCATTCCATAGCTTCATTTGAGCTTCTTTCAGCAAGGTAGCTAGCTTGCTGGGGGGAACTTTCTAGAAGGGCAAGCCCTGATTTGCAAGTGCTTAACTTATCAGCTTCATGCGTGATAATATCCCGTGGGACAAAGCAAGTCACTTGGACAATCTGACAGTCAATAACGCAGGCCATGAATACTTGGGCCACAGTGCAATAGTCTACACCAGTGTCCTCAGAGGAGACCCAAGTAGGGGAGGGAGTAGACGGACCTGGAGAGTTTATATGACTCATTCTTTGACCCCCAGTGGCAGAGCCAATCAGGGAAGGTGACAGGAAAACAGGCCAATAGTGAGACATCTAATTGTGAAAAACTAAGTTCCCCATCATGGAAAGTATTCAAAGACCACTTCTCGGTGGGGATGTATGTGGAGGGAATTCTTGCCCACACTGGGAGCTGGACTAAATAATGGATAAGCTTCCTTCCAACTCTCAGTCTATTTAAAGCTCTCCTTGGCAGCCTGAGAGCCTTTGTCTCACAGATAGCAAATTCACGTGTCAGGCTACTTGCGAGGGGTGGGGGACTTTGTCTTCTAGGTGGGAAATACCATTGCTGAGTATTTAGGGATTTGGCTTCTAGGAGCTGGCAACATTCTTTGTGCTCTCATGGATTGACAGCTGCATTAGGAGTGAGAGGGTGGAGCTTCCTGTCCTGTCCAGTCCTGTGAAAGACCAACAGGAAGTCCCTAGTGGCCCTGGACAGGTATGTCAGGTGGCCTTGCAGGAAGCTCTTGGGCTCCATGGAGGAGACAGGGGATGAAGCAGAAGTGGGGGAAAGGGCAAGGAAGGCTCTGGAGGGCCGGGGGAGGCCACTCCCCTCCCTCATCTTATCAGAGCAGCTCAACTTTTGCGTCCTTGCAGTTTTCTTGTAGGATTTTTGTTTGGTTTGGAGAAAGGGGTCTAGGGTGGCATTCAGGGAGGGCTGCTGAGGTGAGAAGGAGCAGGCAAGGTTGGAGGCCAGAGCCCAGTGTCAGCTCCAACACCAAGGCACAATTCTGGAACCCACTGCTCTGAGGATGCAGGCCTGGGATGCTTGGTGCTTCTTACCCAGTGGTGGTACCAAGTCCACCTAAAGGTGGTGAGAGGTCTGCAGATGATGAATCCTGGGCCAGGGACACTAGGATGTCCATTCCCCAGGAGCCCTCAGGGAGAGTAAGGTACTGGTCCTGCACCAGATCTCACTGGAAAATCTGTTGCTTCTCCCAAGTTCCCAGATGACCCCCTCTGGGTAAGCCTGGAGCCCAAGTCCTTTGGCTCTAGAGTACCTGGGTCCCTTAAGGCTAAGGCACTTTGTGACTCAGGGAGTCCCCCACCTCAGCTCCAGGCAGGCATTCTTAGGGCAGCAGATCCAATGAACAACACACCCTTTCTACCTCAAGACAGAAACAGATGGGGCCAGTCAGGTGGTCAGGGCTGAGTGTGTTGGCCTGAGCTAGTGCCTCTGTGAGAAACAGGCCACTGCACTAAGCTCTGGGCCTGTCTTGAGGACCTTCCTGTCGCTGTTCCATGACACTCCCCCTACTTAAATTCATTTTGTGTTGTCGTGAAACAGATGACCACAGATTTAGCGCCTTGAATTGACACAGATTATTCTATCGCGGTTCTCCTGGGCCAGGAACATAAGCATGGCCAGCTGGTTCCCTTGCGCAGGGTCTCCTAGGCTGCCATCCAGGTGCTAGCTGCCAGCTTGCTCCTGGGGAGTCTCCACTCAGAAGAACCCACTTCCAGGCTCACTCAGGGCGTTGACAGAGCTCATTTCCTTGCAGCTACCCTGCTGGAGGCTCTTACTTTTTGACGGCATTGAGTACAGGCTGCCTTCAGGTCTGAGGCCCCCAGCTCCTTGTCACATGAGATCCTCAACCTGGCCACTGACTTCCCTGCTGGCTCCCCTTTCCCCTCTAGAGGGCGCAGTTTCCCCCGACCTTTAAGTGCAATGGCGTTGAGTCAGGACTACTCAGGACAATCTCCCTGTAGATGGACTCAAAATCAACTGCTTTGGGAATCTCAGGGACATCTACAACATCCCTTCACCTTTTGTCATATGCTATTGGCTACAAGTAAGTCACAGCTGCCCCTAACCCTTAGACTTAAGGGGAGGAGGTTATACAGGGTGTGAAGGGCAGGGGGTGGGAAACTTGAACACTAAGGGGGTCACCCCAGGCTCTAGGACCCTAATCCCTTCCCTCACTGGCTGATTGGGACCTCTCCCCTCTACTTTCCCTTCACAGCTCATCCTGACCTGCTTGACCCTGTTGGTAATCTAAGGTTCAGTTTTCCATCTTACCTCAGAACAAGTTTTCTCCTAGCTGTTGAACAAGGTAAAAATCCCCGGATCAAAGAAGAAGTCCTCCAAAGTGGATAGTGCATTACTACGGTGTGGGGCCTCTGCCTTACCCCAAAGAAGTGACCAGTGATGGATAATTTAGATATCTATGACTAGTCATTAGAAATGATGTATTCAAGGGGCTGGGGGTGTAGCTCAGTGGTGGAGTGCTTGCCTAACATACCTGTTGTCCTGGGTTCTATTTCCAACACTGCAAGAAAAAAAAGAAAAGATAAAAGAAAGATGTATTTGGATGCTGGGAAGGCCACTCTCAATTGCTCAGTTTAGATTACCGCTCCCGGGGCTATCTATTATAGAGTGTTGGGGTTGTGCATTCCTCCCCCTGCCATTCCAGAGGATGACTGGCCTGATACATCATCTGCATTTTGTGTGATTGGCAGGTTCCTGGTACCAAGGGAATTGTCCCAGTCTTTTTTTCAAAGTGTTAATAATGTTAATGGTAGTAGATCTCATTAATTAAGCACTTACTGTGTGCCAGGCATTGTGCTATACATTCTGTATAGCCCTCGATTAACTCTATGAGGTGGATATTTGTCCCCATTTTAGACATGTGAATGTCTGAGAGTC
The DNA here is from genome assembly GCF_001458135.2 of Marmota marmota marmota. Classification (NCBI taxonomy): domain Eukaryota; kingdom Metazoa; phylum Chordata; class Mammalia; order Rodentia; family Sciuridae; genus Marmota; species Marmota marmota. Next base: position 22,131,390 of record NW_026000016.1, on the reverse strand, counting down.
TGAGCCTCAGGTCCAAGGTCCCAAAGTTGGTGAGTGGCAGAGGTAGGATCAACCTGTCTCAGGAATGTCAGACTGCAAACCTGTGTGATATTGTCTCTTAGGCGCTGAGTGTACCTGCCCTCAGTGTTGGTATGCATGCACCCTGCACATCTCCAGTCCCAACCACGGATGGGACTCTCTGAGGCAGCCCTCAACTGGCCAAAGGGAATGTGAAGGGAGGGAGTATGGGGCAGAATGGCTGCTCCTGGGCACAGGCCAGGGTGAGGGACCGTTCTGGGTCCCTTTGCAACATAGCATCCCTGGGAGCCCCCTGAAACCTCAGAGGTACTGACATAAGTGCCGAGTAGTTAAGAGAGAAACAAATCAACCCACACCCGGGAACTAAATGCCAAGAGAGACCAGTCTGTGGTGCCTGCCAGAATAACAGAGCTTCATGTCCCTGTGTGTCATCACAGGAAATATGAGACCACGCAACTGGTGCAAAAGCAGCCCAGGCCTAGTGTGCTGCCTCGTGAGGTGGGAGAGAGGGGCTGGGCAGTCCAGGCTGTCTAGGCTGCTGGACAGAGGCTGCAGGGCTAGGCCTTCTGTTTTTAGGGCCAGAGGGCTTGTGGCTGATGGACTTGGAGACAGATCACTAAGGAGACAATGGGTCTCTGCCGTGACCCATCTTCAGTATTTGAGAATGCCCAGGACTGACAGCAACTGATTTCTTGGTTGGTTGGACTTTGTTAGTTTTCTTTGTTTTTTTATTATATTAATTTCATAGATAAATTCTGTCTTCATAGATAAGTGCATATACTCCCACATGATCTGCTAGAGTTTGGATTTTGAGTGTTCCCTAAAGATCTGTGTGATAAAAGCCTGGTCCCCAGGGTGGTGCTACTGGGAGTACCTTTAGGAGGTGGGTCCTTTTGAGAGAGATCTTTAGAATATTGGGAGCTGAATTTGAAGGGGATTGTGGGACCCTCAACTTCTCCTCTTTAGCTTCCTGGGCATGAGGTGTGCAGTTTTGCCTTACCACGTGATCCCACCTGGATATGCTGCTTCACCACAGACCCAAAGCACGGGCCAACTGACCATGGACTGGAGTATCTAAAACTGAGTCAAAATAAAACTTTTTCTCTTTATAAGTTGATTATCTCAAGTTTTTTGTTATAGTGATAGAAAGCTGACTAATAACCTTTGGGACCTGGTAAAGATGACCTTCAAGATAAAAGACATGCTCTCTCTCTCTTTCTCCTTCCCTCCCCCAAACCCACTTCTGCCTTTTCTTCTTTCTCTTTTTCCCTGTTTCTGTTTGAATTCCCCCTGGCTTCTTTCATCCTGGAGCGAGTCATCAGTTCTGGGACTCCCACTGCTTCCGAAAAGACATCAGTGAATTGGGGGATGTCTGGGACAGTTGAATAATAAAAATTGCATTGGAGACACAGGAGTTGATTGGCTGCTTGGATGAGTAGGCGAATTCAATTCACATTGATGAACATCCAGGGTGTGCCAGCCTGTGTGCTTAGCCCTGGGTGTGGGAGTGTGTATTAGGGAAGAGAAGGTGGGTCTTGTGGGGAGATTTTAGAAGCCCAAGCCTGACATTAGGGATGCTCAGAGGATGGGGAGAGGAATGGTCAGAATCCCTGTCCTCCACAGACTCTCCTCCTTTCAATTCCACTTGGGTCTCTGGAGATGGGGAGAAGAGGGAGACCAACTTTCAGATTCCAAGTCCTCTTCATCATCTAGCCTTCTTAGCACCCCTCCCTCCCAGACACACCATTTTTGGTCCCCTCTGTCATGCCCACAGCCACCTGCAGTCTCTTTCTGTTGCTGCCAGAAATAGCCTCAATCAAAGGAAGTTTCCAGTTAGGCATCTGACCATTCAGAAAGTGCTCCCTCCCTGGTTGTACCCGAGTGGAGGGAAAGAAACCTCAGGAAACGGAAGGAAGAAGTTTTGTTACCTGAGACTTGGGGGAGGTGGCATTCTCGTGAGTGTCAAGATTAGAACTCTGAGGCTTCCTACCCATCTTGGAGGTGTCTTTCCCTGAGACTGTCCAACTCTTGTCCTCTAGCCTGAGATTAGAGATGTCTGCTGAGGTTCCCACACCCTCAGCTCACGGGCTGGGGAGAAAGACAGTAGGGAATCACACAGATGTGGTCAAGGGCTGGCCAGATGAACCATGAGAGAGAATAAGTGGGGTGTTTTAAGGTAACCCCATTTTTTTCTGCTCATGAGTTTGATGTATTGTTCAGGTCTTTGGCGGTAATTAGTAATTACAGGGAAACTCAAGACTTAATCACCACAGGGTTTAATCAAGACAACTGGTTTGTGTGTTGATTACGACTTAATAGATTTATTAGAAGCTGAGTGTGGTCTGAGTGAGGCTGGGCTGTTGCACTGGGAATTAGAAAAGAAGAATGAAAGCTAAAAGCTAGGAGGAAGGTGTGTGTGGGTGTGTGTGTGTGTGTGTGTGTGAGAGAGAGACAGAGAGAGATAGGAGAGAAGAGAAGAGAGGGAACCAGGACATTTTGAAAGGAATAAGCAAGTGGAATGGAGTGAAAATCGAGAGAAAGCTTTTGGGATGAATCTTTCCAGAAATTCAATGGAACCATGCAATGTTCGTTATTTAACTTTTCTGAGCTGCTGTTTCTTCACTATTAAAATGGACATAATTAATACCTACCTCATGGGGTGGTTGTGAAGGTCAAATGAGATTGTGTATATGAAAAAAACTGAACATGGTACCTGCTATAGTTTGGATCTTCAGCGTCCCCCAAAGGCCTGTATGTTGAGGGCTATGGTGCTGTCGGGAGGTGGTGGGACCTTTACAAGGTAGGGACCTTTACAGTGGGAGGAAGTGAGGTCATTGGGGGTGTGCCCTTGAAGAGAACAGTGAAACCCTAGCCCTTCTTTTTTCTTTCATTTTGCTTCCTGGCCACCAGGAGGTGAACGGTTTTCTACCCTGGGCCCCTGCCATAATGCATTGTGCTGCCACAGGCCCAAAGCAACAGGGCCAAGTGACATGAACTGAAACTTCTGAAGCCATTAGCCAAAAATAAACTCTTCTTTCTTTTAAATTAGTTATCTCAGGTATTTAGTCACAACATTGGAAAGCTGACTATCACAGTGTCTGACACCTAGAAGAGGAGTGAGTGGATAAAGGAAGGGGGAGGAAACAGAATGATAGAAGTCTATAGAACAGAGAGAAAGGTTACATGGAAGAGAATATTGGTAGAGACTGATTCAAGTGCTATATATAACTGCCGTGGGCTACAAGCCCCCCAACATCGATTCTTCCCTGCTTCTATACTAATGCAATTTTTATTTTACAACAGAATAAAGTTTCCCAGCCTCTTTTGTAGTTGGAATAGTCCATGCCATAAACTCCAGCCAATGGATGTAAATGGAGGAGATCTAGAAATGTCTAGGGGCTGCCTTTGACAGGAAGACACAAGCCTTCTCCTCCCTCCTGCTCACTGGTTGGTGTGCCATCTTGAACCATGCAGATCAAATAATACCTTAGGAATGTCAGTGTGCTGGATGGAAGGAACCCGGATCCCTGGCTCTACAGGCGCCTGGAAGCATAGTCAGTCCTGATGATTTTGGGGAAATGAGATGCTTCACTGACCTAGAATTTGATGCAAGGGAAAAATAAACCAGTACCTTGTTTAAGCCACTTTGATGTTGCACCTTTGTCATACACAGCCCAAATGACTACATTCTAACTCAGAACTGCCCAATCAAACTTTCTGAAGGGATGAAAACGTTCTCTATGTACTCTGTCCAATATGGCAGCCACTAGCCACAAGGGGCCACTGAACCCTTGAAATGTGGTTAAGGTGGCTGAGGAACTGAATTTTAAGTCTTACTGAACTGTGATTATTTTAACTTTAAATTTAAGCAGTCACATGTGACTAATGGCCACCATATGCAGCAACATAATAACTCAAACAAGTGTCATGTGGACTGTAGGCTACTGGATCCTCTCTGGAGACAACCCTTTTGCCCTTTAAGCTACTTCTCCAAGTAGAGAAGAGACCTCTGGGGAAGGACTGGTCCTCTTTTGCTTGTGCTGCAGCAGTGCAGGGACCTAGGAGTCCTTGGTTCTTCAGAGAATGCAAAAATGTCCAATTTCAACTGCTTTTAGACCAGCAGGACTTCTGTAGGCTCTCCTGTTCTCTCTATAAGAGTGTTCTGCATTTTTCTTGATAACCTGTCTGCAGCTGCAGCCTTACCAACTTTAGAACAATGTAAAAAACTGTTTGTATAAGAAGCAGAACTTGCCAGGGCAATGCTTTTGCTCTGAGTATCTGCTGTAGGACTCTTAAAGAGACGTAGTCTCCTCCTTGGCCTTGCTGGAACAATCTCAACATATTTTTCTCATATCATCAGACCCTAAGTTTGGTGTTGCAAAGTTCCTTTCTTTGGTCCTTAGATACTGAACAAGGCAAGAATATGGTCTGACAGTGAGCCTGGGGCTTACTCTGGGTATATATTAGTCAGCTTTTATCACTATGAGAAATACCTGAGGTAATCAACATATAAAGAAAAAAGGTTTATTTTAGCTCATAAGAGTTTCCAGTCCTTGATCAGGTGGACCCAGTGCTTTTAGGCTTATAGTAGGTATGAAGATTGGCAATGGTGGGAGCATGTGGCAGAGTGAACTGCTCACCTTATGTCAAGAAATGAAAAGAGAAGGAGGAGGGGGCCAGGGTCCTATAATCACTTTCAAGGGCACACCCCCATTAACCTAAAGACCTCTTACTAAGCCCCACCTCTCAAAGACTCCATCACCTCCCAATAGTGCCACCCTGAGTATCAAGCTTTTAACATATGGGCTTTTGGGGGACATTTAAGATCCAACCCATAGCAGAGTCCTAGGTGCCTTCTGTTCAGAGCTGCTGTGTCCAAGCTCAACCTTCCAGGATGGATAGATTCTGTCACCCTTTCCCTTTGACTTCCTCGGAGCATAAGTTTCCAAAGAACTCCATAAACAAATCTAGACTGCCTTATCTGATTGTTCTTCTACAGACAAGATCCCTGACCCCATTGTAAAAAATATTAAAGAGACCCACAGAAAAGAGGGCCTTTCCAATGGAACAGAGCTCCATGCTGAGAACAGCAGGGCACTTGATCGGAGGATGGAGCCCTCAAGCCTTCACTTGTTACCCTTGACTTCAGAAGCCTTTCTTCCCCCTTAGCCTGCTCCTTTCAATATTACACCATTATGGGCTTCAGGAGCTGAGGGCGGAGAGCAAGTGTCTCTTTAGGAAGGAGGAGGGGAAACCCCACCCACAGAGGAATCAGAGAAATGAACCAGTTGTTCCAAAGACCTGAAATGATAATACTCTTCCAACTTATGATCTAATTCCACAGTCCTGTTCTTTTGGGATGGGAAGGCTATAGACATGTAAAGTCCTATTAAGCAAATGGATAAAGGAGGCACAGAGAGATGACTCGGTCTGACCAATCGCAGCTGGGTAGAGTGCAAATGTGAACAGAAACCAAGCTGGCACTCTGATCACATCTCACATGAGTAGGCTGTGTCTTAGAAAAGCACACAGAAGATGGGTCACTGGAAGTCAGCATGGAGAAGGAAGTCCAAACATGTGGCCCATGTAGTTCAAGAGACTTAGAAGGTTAATTACTAAACAGTCCACTTACTGTTTTTGTAGTAGACTGTGATCATAATAGTTATGTTTGTCTATAGCATGCATCCTAGTCCCTTATCTGGTACCATCTATCACAGTACCATCTATTTCTTTGGAAGCAAGTCTGTGTACTTCTCAGGTTTGATGGAGACTGTGTCAATCATAGTATCCTGCCCATCACAGGACCTGGTACTCAACCCCAGCACACTGGCAACAGAGACTGATTCTAGAGGTGGGCTCATTACCCAAGATGGAGTAATCAAATTGCTTTCCTGTGAGAAAGAAAGAAGTCTTTTTTTCTTGGGCTTGCTGGGCAGGATGTAATTCTGGGTTTTCAGAGGTCATTGAAGCCACATACAGAAGGAAGCAGGACAGAGGTGGCCGGTGGGGGTGGGGGAAATTTCAGACCTCCTTTGTACTTTGCAGTTATGTAAGGCCATTATATCACCTAGAGCTCTATCAGAGAGGCAGAAGCATCAGAATCGAATAGATGATACATAGATGAGTTTTAGTCTCTTTTCTGTTGCTATAGCAAAATGCCTGAGACTGGTTATTTTGTAAAGAATAGAAGTTTATTTGGCTCATAGTTTTGGAGGTTGGGAAGTCTCAGAGCATGGCGCCGCCATTTGTTCAGCTTCTGGTGAGGTCCTTAGGTCACATCATAACATGCTGGAAGGCTTCACATGGTGAGGGAGCAAGCCAGAAAGAGCTTAGTTTTATAACAAACCCACTTCCACAACAACCCCTAACTCACAAATAAATTCATCCACTAGAGTCCACATGACTTGATCAGCTCCCAAAGTTCCAGCTTCCAAATACCATTAACGTGTAACTTTGGGATTACATTTCCAACTCACAAAATTGGGGGACACATTCAAAGCATAGTAAATTGACAGGTAGACAGAGGGTGGATTTCTTACATGGAATTAGCTTACACAATTAGGGTCTTGCTTAGGGCAGGCAGTCAGTAAAGTGAAAGCCCTAAGTGGGCTGGAACCCATGGCAAGGATAGAAGCTTGATAGTATCCACAGTTTGCAGGCTGGAAGAAGGATCCAGGGGCACAGGACTGCAATTGTTGACCCAGCAGCTACTGGGAGTGTTTCTGTCAGGGAAGTCCTAAACTTCCTAAAGTTTCCAGGTAAAGAGCTTAAGTCAGGTTCACCCAGGATTATCTCCTGTTAATTAACTTGAAGTCAGCTGATTGGGGAGCTTAAATCACATCTGCAGAATTCCTTCACCACAGCACCTGAAAGAGAATTTGACTCAAAGGTCTTTAGGGTATGTGTATACCTCAAAATGGCTGCTGACTACCTCAGTTGAGAGAAAATGTTTCCTGTAGTGATTCCTAAATGAAAACAACTTAGAAAGGGAATTCTGGGGGCCTAGGCAAGTTGACATATCCCAAAGCGGGATGTGTCCCCTGTCCCTGTTCTTTTTTTTTTTTTCTCCCCATAAGTTAAATTGAGTTGGGTTTCTATCACTTGGGGTAAAAAAGGTTCTGATTCAGTTGCCATTGATTTATTGAGTGCTTCATACATATTATCTCACTTCGTTCCCACACATACCCAAATGAGGCAGGTATTATTTACTGTTTTAGGGACTAAGATTCAGAGATGTTATGAAACTTGTCCAAAGACACAGAGCTTCAAAGTCTGTCTTTCCACTGTCCATGCCACAGTACCAGTCCTTGCCCAAGGAAGCCATCCCAGTTGGAATGCAAATTCCTTATGCAGTTGGAAGCTGACTTAAGCAATTTTTTTTTTCCAGGTAAAAAGAGAAGTCCAAAGCTGATGTACTTTATTCAAGCCGATGACAGAACAAGGCCAAAAAATAGATTTTTATCTTCCAGACCCAATGCTTGGCCTAGATGAATTATTTGGCTGATGGAAGCAATCGTTTGATCTGTTTCCCTTGTTGTGTTTGTGTCTGATTTTTTTTGAAGATTATGATTTAAGGTTTTTAACTTTTATTTGGAGGCCTATTCTTACATGAAATAAACTCTCCTACAAATGTCAGCCATCGTCACAATGTCAAACAGATGCTTGAGACACCTCTTGCAAGACTTTGAGTGCTTCACACATATTCAAGAGAAAAAGAAAAGTGCAGAGGAACAACATCAGGTATGAGAGAGGGGGCTGCACTGCAGATTTGACAGATATTAGAAAGATCCCAAGAGGTCTTAGGATGAACTGAATGTCACAAACCCAACAACTTTGATGAAATGGATGAATTCCTTGGAAATGGACACAGTGGGTGAGACCCCGGAGAGCTGAACCCCCTACCTGCCAAATCCAATGGGTATTTGAGATTATGTGATCCCTCTGTGGCATTTGCCACTGCTGACTGCATCCTCCTTGAAATCTTCCTATTTTGGCTTCTGGGAAACATGTTTCTCTATTTAAACTGCTTCCTTCCTCTTCCTTCTTTCTGCTTAATTGCAGAACCCTCTAGTGACTTTCCTTGCCCTTACTCCACATTTACATACAGGGCTTTAACTATCATTAGCATATGTCGATGCCTCCTAACTCTGTGACCCAAATTGCTTGGCTGAGCCTCAGTTTGATCAAATAGCCAGCAGCCATCTGGACAATTATCTATGCTAGCCATTTAATCAACGAGGACCTGCCCACCCTCCCCCTTGAATTTCTTCAGACCCCTCAAACTCAACAATTTCTCTGTCTACTAATAATAACCAGTTATGATTTGGGGCGTCTTCTCCCATTCTGCATCCTTGAAGGTTGGGAACAGCTCTCCCATCCAGACTCCACATGGGCACCCCACAACCTATCCTTCTCACTATAGACCAAGTGCTCTTCCCAACCAATACATCTTATAATGCTGGTTTCAAAGCCTGGAGTCCTCTTTCTTTAACACTCCTTCATTGAGAGGTGGGCTTATCCTTAAGCAGTCTTGTGACTTCTTTGATCAGAGCCCTGCGCCAGTGATAAGATGTGTGACTTCCAAGGTGAGGGCAGCAAAGTCCATGCAGGTTCCACGGGCCCTGCAATGCTCATTCTCTGGAGACCTCCTCTCAAGAAGTTCTCTGTCAGAACCCAGCCGCCATATTGGAAAAAGCCAAGTCATATGCTTTGCAGCTGAGCCAGTTTTCAAGTTCTCCCAGTCCAGCTACCAGACCTGAAAATTCTTTTAGAAGTGAATTCTGTGACCCCAACTGTTCAGGCCACCAGCCATTTGAGTGTTCCCAGCTGAGGCTCTGGATACCACAAAGCAAGGAAGAAATGTCTCAGCTGTGGGTTGGCCAATCTCCTGACCACAGACTGTGATCATAAATAAAATGGTTGTGTTAAGCTGCTAAATTTGAGGCTAATTTGTTACATAGCAATAGTAACTGGAACATTCATGTCACTCCCTTGCTTAAAATGTTTCAGTGATTCCCCATCTCCATCAGGATGAAGTCCAAGTTCCTTTAACTCCTGCCCACCTCATCAGATACAGCTCCTGTTCCTGCCCATCCCAGCCCTAGTCCCATACATACTGCAATTCCTGGAATATTCGCTACTTTCCTAGGATTTCAGACCTCGTATGTGCTGTTACTCTGGCTGGATATCAGGAAGATGACCAGATATTCATGAGATCATCTGAGTATTGTGGGATGCAAATTCATTTCTTTCTCTAAAATCCTCTTTTTTTTTTCCCCAGGAATAAAAATCAAGTGGCTCTAAAACAGTCCAGGTATCCTGCAAAAGAATATCCAAGGAATGTGGGCTGTTTTCTAGATCTTTGAATAAAATAATGGTTATGCAAATGGATTCCAAAGCCAGATTGCCTGCATTCAAACCCCAGCTCTGTCACTTCAAGTAGATGACTCTGTGCAGGCTACTTAATTTCTCCGAGCTTTAATTTCCCAATCTGTAAAATTGGGTAATAAATAATACTTCATAGAGTTGAGGTAAGAATTAACTGAGTTAAAGGGTGTAAGATGTTTAGAATGGTGCCTGGCAGAGAATGCTTGGCTAAATAAGTGCTTGTTTAAAATAAAAGAAATCTGTTTACTCTTGTTCAAGGCCTGCTGAGTGTCACTTTTTTGGAGAGACCTCCTCTGATGTCTCCCCATACTGGCTGGTTTCACAGACAGGTCCATGTTGTTGCAGCACTTTCAGCATGTCACAGCTTGGCATTTGTCACTGCCTCTGTAATTCTAACACTGTGGTTGTCAGTGTCCCTCAGTTCATCTAACTGATTCTTGAAGGCAGGGGCTGAATTTTATTCATTTTTTTTATTTCCCTAGAACCTGAGTCATAGTAGGCTTTCCATAATGTGTATTAAATAGAATCTTGCTTTGGTTTTACAAATGCAGTAACTGAAGCCCAGGAAAGGCTAAATGAGTTCTTCTAAGCTATACAGGTAATTAGTGGCTAAACAGAAACTAAAACATTTTTTACTGCCAGGCCTAAACTAGTTATGTGTGTGTTGATACCACCACTAACCCCTGGCCATTTGCTTTTAAAATGATTTATCAGACACTTATAAAATAATCTGAGTGCTTTTAGCATCTTCTGAGTCCCTGGACCGATTTAGCATCAATCACTATTATTCTTGAAAAAAAAAAAGAGGATTACAGGGAAGGAAGTAGATTTGTCTCCTTCCAATTATTCAGACGATTTGCTGAATATCTGGATAATTCTGAAGCCTTGAATCTTCCTCATGTGAGAGGTTACTTTCATCCATTTACTCTTTCCAGATGCAGAAGTGAAAGAGGTATTATTGAGAAAATTAAATTCCATAGGGGGGTCTCCTGCTGCCGTCTGGGACACCGCCAAATCTTGCTTATCTCAACTGCCAAATTGTCAACACCAGACGGCGCTGTGTCCTCACTACGTCGAGTACACAAAAGACTGTGGTGACCCCCCTCCCACCTCGCCCACCCCCGCCAGCACAGTCCAGGGGATGCTTCTCAACACCCGCACCTCTCCTCTGCAGCAGGCGCACTTCTTTTCTCTTTTCAAATCAGTGCGTGGACCAGAGTGTGTGGTGGTGGTAGTGGAGATGGTGGAGGTGGTGGTGGGTGTGGGTGTGTAGATCAGTGTCTCCTAATCTACACACCTGGCTTGGTGTTTGAAAAGCTGTAGCTTCTGCTGGCAGCTCCATCATGGAACCTGGATTGCTTTTTCTCCGTGACTTGAAATACATTTAAGTCAGAACGAATCGGAGGGTTAGTAGGTACCAGGAGCTTCGTATCCCGTGCTCCCTTCGCCCTAGCGTTAAATGCATCCCCCAGAGGACGGGACTCATCCTTGACGCTTTGCCAACGGTGTCAGCTTAGCATGCACACCTAGTTCGTGCTGTTCCTTCGGCGAGATTTGGGGTTCACCTGTCCGGGGAGGGCGAGGTGTGTTCATCCCACGTGGACAGCCAGCTGTCTTTGCGTTCCTCTTCTCTACTTTCTTCCCTTCGCCCTGATTATTCATTTCTTTTGAGTGATGCGTTTGGGGGGGAGAGGGGTTAAAANTGGTTCAGGTCCGCGAGAAGAAGGGCCCTCTGCGCGCCGCCATCCCCTACATGCCCTTCCCCGTGGCCGTCATCTGCCTGTTCCTCAACACTTTCGTGCCAGGACTGGGTAAGACTTGGTAGCTGTGACCCCTGAGATCCGGGGCCAGCCTCAGGAGGGCTGGTAGGAAGGGGGCTGGGCGCAGCTGGAGACACTCCGGCGGCGCCCACCGACTGCAAGTGCTGCGCCCGCGCTCGCCAGTCGGTGCTCCCAGTGTCCGCTAGCAGGTGGCAAAAGAGTGTGGAATGGGCACTCCGCAGGAGAGGTGTCACTCCCAGGTCTCCAATCCACAGGCGAGGTGACTGGGCTGGGAAGAGCTAGAAACTTTGTGAGGAACGTTGGAGATCGCGGGCGGTGGCCCGACGGCTCCCAGGTCTCTGGGCTAGGCTCCTGTCCAGGCGTCGGGAATTCTGTCCCTCCTTTCCGTTGTGCGCACCCATTTAGCAATCCGTCTGGCTGCCTGGTCGGGCCCTGGTGTCATCGATATTCTAAATATTATGCAAGCCCGTTCCTTCCAGGAGAGTGGTGCCAGAGCAGGAAGGGCTCTGGAGCCAACTTGGTGGCTTTTGAGGAGTTGGTGGATCTAGGGGAAGTGGAGGCAAGCAGAGTATAGGGGACACTCTGCAACCCCCTCTGCGTTCGCGGAGAGAGAGCTCTTTAACCAGTCTCTTCCACCTCCTTCCCAAGTGCCAGCACCCCCGCAGGGCGCCAAGAGGATGGTGGGCGATTTTATTAGTTTGGATGCATGTGGGTTTGGACTGCATCTGGCTGGCCAAAGGTGATCCACAGCAAGCGGAGAGCGGGCCCATGTAAGTTTGTGTTGGATTCAGGCTGCCTGGAGGGGCCCTGGTGGCATTGATATTCTAAATATTAAAAACAGAGGTCCATCACAGAGGTAGTGATGCAGGATGAGTAGAGGTAGAGAATGAGCCTTTTTCCTGACCCTCCCTCCCTCAACCCCAGATCTCTGCCTATACCTCTTCCCCCACCTCCAACTTGACCACTAGCCACTGATCTTGTGTGCAGAGATGTGACCCCTCTCACTGGTGCTGGGGGTGGGGGTGGGGGAGAGGCTGACACCTCTTGCTTTCACCTCTGGAGAAAGCCTGCCCCTGCCGGCTAGCCAATTGCCAGCACATGGGTCCCAAGAGCAGAGGTCAGCTCCAAGTGGTTTTGTGTTTTACTTTGGCCTTTCTCACGGCCTTGCTCTTAGCCAGCTTGAAGGGACCCACGGAAGTGGTCACCAAGGACATGCCCACCCACAGAGGACCTGTTCATTTTCCCCTTGTCACATATTTGCATATGAGCCCCAGGGGGCTGTGTTGGCCAGGGGCTCTATCTGCTTGAGCAGAAAGTTGAGTAGTCTTTAGTTGGGCTTCCCTCTTCAGACATGCCTTCAGCAACCTCACTCCGTTCCCTTGACCCGATTTGGTGTCATCAGACCAGCCCTTCTGGTACTTTAGAGACTTTCAGGAGGCAAGCTGATGCTAATTTAGTTGTGTCAAAAATTTCTACCTGCTGGAGTAAAAAAAGACCTCCTTTCATCTCTCTGGAGAATGTAAAGATCATAAGCATCTGGTTTCTACTTTTTTTTTTTAAGTGGTGAAGTAAATGCCACCCTATAGGCTTTTGAGGAAACAAATGCATTGGTGCCAGATGGGAGTGGTTGCAAAAGTTCCTGTTGCCCAGGGAACCACCCCTGTGGGAGACCTGCCAAGGAGATAGCAGCTGCCCATCCATGCACCTTGCATGCCCAGCTGGGTCTCACTGGCTAGGTACCTTTTCTACCCTTAGCCTAGCTTCAATGACATCATCCATTCAACTCAACCCTGATACGTCCTCCCAGCATCCAGCTTCAGTTCCTTCCTAGTTGGCTTTGTTAGATCAGAATCCCATGGGATTTTAATTAAACACACACATGCGCGTGCGTGTACACACACAACTTTCTAAGAAGCCAGGAGAAAATAAAGGGGAAATAAGCAAACTGCAAAAGTAATGAAACAGGTGAGACATGGGTGTAAAGACTTCTGAATTTTCAGTGACTTAACCCAGGCATTCTTCCCGCCCCCATTTTGCTACAGTATAGTTTCTTGGGTGCACAGGTCCTGTCTCCTGTCCACAAAGAATGTGAACTCCCTGACCCTTGGTAGTGTTTCTTATCTGTAAGTCAGGGATACTTGTCTCTCCAGATTGTTGGGAGGATGAAATATGATTACCTAAAGCCCAGGGTTAGGTGCGTAGGAAGATGACCAGAGATGGTGGGTCTATCCTGCTACTTTGTTCTTCTGCAGAACTGAGCACTGATCCCATATCCAGGTGGGGGTTGCTGTAGCAGTGGCAGCATTGCTTTTAAGTACTTCTGTTCTTTCTGCTCAACTCTCCACCTGTAGTGGGGAGACCTCAACAGATCATGCAAATCTTGCAGGTAGTTGGTGTTTTGTTTTGTTTTTCCCCTCTCTCCTGCCCCCCTCACCCCAACTACCTCTGCCTAGGAATGGTTAGAATTGGCGCCAGCTCTTGGTATTCCTCTCCTTAGCCCAGATCTTCTCCAAGTCCTCTTGCCTTATTGGAATATCCAGTGACAACTGAACATCTATGCTGTTTCTGCTCTTTGATGAAATGCTGCTCCTTTCAATATGTTCACTCATTCATTGGGTCAACACAGACATCCATCATATGTGAGGCAATGGGGTGTATGAGAATGAATGAATCAGTCAAGATGTCCTGGACTGTTAAGGAAAATTGATAAAACTTTGCTGAGTGCTATGGGGGCAGGGAAAAGAGTATTTTATCAGCAATTAATTGTTCCTGAGGGTTGGAAAGAGCATCTTCCAGAAGTAGTGGTGGGTTAGAACCTTCTGAGGAAATCTATCTATCTTATGACCCCAAACACTTGCCATCCTTACTACAGTCCCACTCCCTGGGAACCATGTAGACCACTGACCCAAAGATTCCTTCATTTTTCTGGAAACTTCCGTCCTTAAAAGTCCTCTCCTTGTTTGCCAATTGGATGACAGAATAGGCCTTTTTTTCCCCTCTGATGTAGGTGTCTCAGGTCTACCTAGTCTTCAGGACCTTGGAGAAGCCCCATCCTTAAAATTCCCCAGATTCTTCTCTATCCAAGCAACAGTACTTATCAGGATAATGTTCATAACAAAAGAGATGTTTCCTCTCCTGGGAAGTGCATGGGAAGGGGAGGTAATTTATGATCATCTGACTCCTCATTGGAACATGACAAACAATTTCTTAAAATGGACTATTGTGAGAGAATGATCCCCAGCCCTGTTTAGTGAAATTCTACTGATTAAGATCATTGCCAGTATCTTCATGTCCAATAGAAGGTGTAGATGTATATATGCCATTTTTTATGCATGTAATGAAAATTAATTGCTATGCCCCAATATGGTCATAGAATTTGTCAGTGAAGGATTATAACTGTGCTTCCATATTTAAAAATTATATCTATTGTGATTTGGAAAGACAAAAATGTTGATGACTCAGATAGGTTCAGGGCAAGTGGGAAGGAGGACTGACCATTAACCACTCCATCACACTGATGCTGGCCATTAATCTACTGTTCAATATTACACAAACATTTAATCTATCCCTAATACACTGCTTACTCGTTGACACCATTAAAGTCTTATTTCTCCAGTAACAGCACCATAGGCTGGCTCAGCTTCTATGTCTCTTTCCTTTAGGCCTGAGACTCAAACAGATGATTAATCATGCCTACCTTATGGCATCTTTTGTATTGATGACCTTGTGTTACTGTTCTGAGAGTTCATTCTTTGCCTAGCTACATAGATTGTAAATTCCTCGAGAGCAGCAACTATTTTAAATTTCTCCTTGAAACAGTTTGCTATAAATGAATACACATTGACAGAATTATACTCCTGGAACAGGCGTTAGAGATCATCTGGTCCAAAGCCTTTCTTTTATATAGAAGTGAAGTAGGCCTGAGGATGCGTGGACCAAGCAGGTTTGCCTCCTCTCAACCCTACTTCTGGCAACCATAAAAAGCAACCCCAAGATGAAATTAACCTAGAGGGCAGTGAGTTTTCATTACAGTGGAAGGATGGTAGGCTCCAGGAAAGAGGTTCTCTGAGGATGACATGAGATGGTAATAGTCCATATAATAGAGACTATTATTGGGACACTGTGAGAAGCCAAGATTGCAATAAGAAACAGAAAGAAAGCAAAACCCATAAGGCAATAAAGATAAAAAAGCTATGCAAAATCATTAAGATCCCAAGGTGAAGCAAACTGCCCAAAGAGATCAGAAGGTTAGTAGGTTTCAAAAAATAATAGGAAGATGCCAAACAATAATTAAAGTGAGGAAGGATTAGGAAAATATTAGGGCTATGATACACAAGGCATATGTTTCTTCTGTCAAAGGGAAAAAGGAAAGGTAGTCATAAACTTCAGGAAAACCGAAAAAAACATTTTTATGAAAGGCATAACTCAAACATGAAGCAATCCAAAATGTGGCCTGATTTGCAGTAAGTGGTAGAATTTAAGATAGATTCTTAAATGCACAGGGCTGTGTCATTGGAACAGTGGTACAGGATATGGGCTCTTTTACTCTGCAGTCAAGAACATTTGCTTAGTCATAATGATATAAATGCTGCTCAGTGCTTTTCAATTTCTAAAGCCAACAGCAAACCACTGAAGACTCCTTAAGAATAGCTACAAAGGAGCATATAAAGATTTCCCACCTTGACAATGTAAAATGAAAAACACAGCTTGCAGAAGTTGGAGAATGAAAGAGGAGAGAAGTGGAACTGTGAGAGAGTAAAATTATTGTTCTCAATTATTCACCGTTCTCCCTGAAAGGGGATGATTGCGCATTCCCACCTGATGCCATATGGCTTGGCTGCCTCTTGTAGGGAGAGAATACTTCCTTCCTTGCTCATTGATAGCAGGCTTCCCATGTGACTTGCTTTGGCCTATGAAGTAGGAATAGAAGTGGCACAGGACATACTGAACTGACACTGTAAGAGGCATTGTTAGATTCTGCCATTGTTCTTTCTCCTTTTGCAAGAATAATGGCAGGTCTCATAGGGGTACTATGTTTCCACCTGGTTCCCAACACATCAGAAACAGGGTATAACAGGCCATGTAAATGAGAAATCAGCTTGAGTTGCTGAGATTTTGTTGTTAGCATTGTTACTGTCCCAGAATTATGTGCCAAAGCTGACTAATATATAGAGTTAGAGACATGAATAACCACTTCATATAAAGTGGGGAATCAAGTGATGTTGGGTATAGTTGACAGATTAAGAAACAAATAGTACCAAAGTGACCGGTGAATAAACTGCACTGGTAAAATTGGAGCCATGGAACAATAGTGATGTGCTGGAACAAAGTTGGAATGAGAGTAACATGGAGATAAGGAGTGGTATAGGCAAGCTAACTCTTAAGTATCATAGCATAAATTCAGTAAGTGATGCTTCAAGTTGATGAAACATGAAAGAGTAAGATAAGCACACTGGAGATTAGAGAGAAACTGCAGAATTACCACTGTATTGGCATCATTGATTTTCCTCTGTCTACTGGCTCATTCCTCAAAGCATATATACCTGCCGAAATTATCTCTCATCTTCTAAAAATAGTCTTTCTTGAGCCTGCACCCCTCTCTGGCCATTGCCCATTTCTTCGTCGCACCCACCCCTTAGAGCAAAATTCCCTGTAAGACTTCTCTGTTGTCTCCAGTTTCCTCTCTGTTTCTTGTGAATCCTCTCTATTCATGTTCTACCCCTATCACTCAGCTGTACTGCATTTGTGAGGGTCAGCAATCTCTTCCAAGTTGCTAAAGGCTGTGGTCAATTCTCTGCCTTCCTCTTCTTGGCCCTCTAAGTAGTGTGGAATTCTTGCTCCTTGAAATGATTTCTTCACTTGGCTTCTGTTTCCTTATATCTTGTGGCTTCTTCTCTGTTTCTCTTACTCTTCTTAACTTGGAAATTCCCCAGCATACCATCTTCTTGACTTTTTTTAACTTTTTTTTAAAGAGAGAGAGAGAGAGAGAGAATTTTAACATTTATTTTTTAGTTTTCAGCGGACACAACATCTTTGTTTGTATGTGGTGCTGAGGATCGAACCCGGGCCGCACGCATGCCAGGCGAGCGCACTACCGCTTAAGCCACATCCCCAGCCCTCTTCTTGACTTTGATCTTCTCTCTTCTACCTGTACTTACTCCCTTGATGACCTTGACCAATCTCTGGACTTTAAATTGCCATCTCATGATGATGCCTCCTAAATTCAGATCCTCAGCTCAGCCTTGAACTCCAACTGTTTTATATCTAACTGTCTTCCTCACATCTCCTCTTAGAAACCAAAGACATCCTAGACTTGACCAAATTCTTGGTCTTCTTCCCCAAATCTGCCTCTCCTTCAACTTTCTTCATCTCAGCAAAATGGCATCGTTCTGTTGACTTGGAACAAAAACTGGGACTCTTCCTCGAGTCCTCTTTTTCTCACACCCTATATCCAATCTGTGAGGAAACACTCTTGGCTCTGCTTTCAAATTCTATTAATTATCTGACCACTTCTTACCACTCTGGCTCAAGCCTCCATCTTCTGAATTATTTCAATAGCTTCTTAAAAGGTCTGCTTGCATTTATTGATGTCCCTTACAGTCTGTCCTTACCATATCAACTGAGTGATCTTCGTAAAACAAAAGTGAGTCATATCATGTCACTTTTGACCCCAAATCCTGACAATTCCCATGTCACTCAGAGTAAAACTCTATACTACCATAGACCAGAACTGTCCAATAGAAATATAATCTAAATCATACATGGAATTTAAGATTTTCTATATATATATATTTCACTTATATTATGAAAAGTAAAAAAGAACAGGCAAAATTAACCTTAGTAATATATTTAACTTAAGGTAATATATCCAAAGTATTATCATTTCAATACACAAGACAAAGTCATTGATGGGATATTTTATGCTTCCATTTTTGTGTACTGAGTTCTCAAAATCCAGCATGTGTTATCCACTTGCAGCACATCTCAGTTTGGACCTGTGTAATTTCAAGTAGATGTGTAAACAAAATTTGCATTTCTTCTGAGATGTGAGGAGGAAGATAGCCATTAGTGGGAATGGATGTGGTCAGTAAGAGATGTGTGTTTTATTTCAATGAAGTGTAGACAGCCTGCTAAGCAAAGGAGAATGACTTCCAAGTGACTTCAGCATCATCTCTCTCTCTAAACGTGTTTGTGCTCCTACTATATGCCAGGTCTGTGGTTGGAGCTGGGGTGCAGTCAAAGAAGATGAATCCCTGACTTCCAGGAGCTGACAGGCTAATGGGAAAGCAGACTCATGAACACAGATGGGGGTTTGTGCTTTCAGGGAGTATGCAATCCAATTTGCCCGGGGCCCATGCAATTCAATTTGCAGTAGTGAGGGGATGCTTTCCTAGCAAACTTGGAAACTTGGGAAATGAGCAACAGGCTGAACAGAGTGACCTGGAGGACACTGAACTAAATGATTGCAGTTCTGGGCAGATTCATGATGCCACAAAGCATCATGAAAAGGGAGGTGAGCCAGAAGGAGGAGGAGGCTTCAGGCTCATTCTGATTTCTCAGTAGCATGACTGTGAGCAGGTCGCTTATTCTGTCTGACCCTCTGTTCCTCTGTTGTAAAAATGGAAATAATAATCTCTGCTTAGCTGCCTCACAAGGTCATTATGCTCTGTTAACTGCAAAACACTCCATGGTTGTAAAGTGTTATCATTATAAATTAGCACTCATGCCAATTGACAAATTGCCTTTATTCCCAAGATCATTCCTGGAGTCTTTCTCAGGGTGACACCAGCAGATGGACGTGCTGTGCAACAAGCACTTCCACCTTTTTCAGCTTCTTGGTCCCACACGTCTGACAGAGCTAAGACCTGGAGTTCCTTCTAGGCATCTTTGTTAGTCAGTTTTCTATTTCTATAACAAAACAAGTGAGATAATTAACTTATAAAGAGAAGAGAGGAAAGGTTAATTTTTTCTCATGGTTTTGGAGATTTCAGTCTGTGATTGATCTGTCCCATTTCTTTGAGCTGTGGCAAGGCAGGAGCATATGGCAGAGCAAAGCCATTCACTTCATTGCCAGGAATCAAAAGGGGGGAAGAAGAAGTGACTGGATCCCACTGTGCTCTTTGAAGGCATGTCCCCAATCACCTATGGTTCTCCCACAGGCCTCATCTCCTAAAGGTCCACAGCACCTCCCAATAGTGCCACCGTGGAGGTGAAGCCTTTAAGTTTGGGTTTTGGGACTCATTCAAAATCCAAACTATAGCACCTGATTAACATCACACACCTGACTCATTGGGGTGAAGGGCAAGAGCTCACATTCTCTAGGTTTTGTTTAACACACTAAGTGGAAGGTTTCTACATGATCCTCTTCAAACCCTGGACTTATGCAAGGGATGTGTCTTTGAGGGTAACTTTATAAATTGTTAAAAAGTTGTAGGGACATTGCTGTGGTGAATCAGTGTGTATGTTTAGTGGGGTACAGATATGTCCCCATAGGCTTTACCGATAGTTATTTTATTATAAAAATTAGAGGACAGTTCTTTTTTTTTTTTTTCCCATAGCCTCAAGACATGTACTCAGTGGTTCCTAATCTTGAAACCCTGTCACTTGGGGCAGTGTGGGGTGGCAGGTTCATTTTCAGCAAGGGACTTTTTTCCTTGAGAATGGAGTGCTAACCCTCCCTGGCATAGGCTGAGTACGTTTTCTCAAAGCCATGCTAGGAATGACATTTCTAGGGGAAAGCTGATAAGGGGACAATATTTTCTGAATTGAAAGGCAGAACATGGGGATAAACTATGCCTTTATTTTATGAAAGGTCTTGAATTACTTTGGAAAGATAGTCACTTTTCTGAACCAACTAAAAAGACATGATACCAGGGCTGTCCTTGAACCTAAATGTGTGGAAGTTCTCTCCAGGGTTCTCTGTTTAGCCAAGCACTTGACCAGTTCTGTTGACTGAGAAGTTTGACCCTAAGGCTGAGAATAGTTTGACTTTGCTGGTGAAGAACATTGCAGAAACTTCAACAAAAAGAAAATGATCCAACTTTCCTAAGGCCAAGGAACTTTAGGGCCTCTTTAACCCTCTTCAATTTACAGACAAGAAAAGGGATCTCCCATTTATTCCAGGGTCTTCCCCAGAATCTCACCTGCAGTTACCCCCGTACCCTGGCCTTCCTGCCTGGTTTGATGTAGAGGGTCAATTCATATTTGCTGAATTAATTGCATGTTCCAGAGTAAATAAAAATCTGGAGAGGATTGTGGACAGGTCAGAGCTGGCCACCAGGACCTTCTCCTTACTGCCCTAGCCTCTCCCCATCACAATAAATGCTATTGAGAAATATTTACTATATTAGATTTTAGATATTATATTTATTCTATATAAATATTTATATGTAAATATTTACTATACCACACAAGTCTGTCTCTGCCTCTCTCTCTCTCTCTCTCTCTCTCTCTCTCTCTCTTTCAGTTTTGGGGATTGAAACAGGGTGGGGGAGGTGCTCTACCACTGAGCTACATCCTCATCCCTTTTTTAATTTTATTTTGACAAAGGGTCTCGCTAAGTTGCTTAGGTCCTCCCTAAGTTGATGAGGCTGGCCTGGGACTTGCGATCCTCCTGCCTCAGCTTCCCCAGCCCCTGGGATTGCAGGCGTGGGTCACCACAGCTGACTCACAAGTCTCTCTTTCAAATTGTACAACTGGGTGGTCTTTAGTAAATTCACAGCTTTTTGCTCATTCCACAGCCCTCATTGCAATCTCACTATTTGGCCACTTCTCTTTCAGAACTTCCTAAGCTTCCTACAACAAGAACTCCTTAGAACAGGTGCTCTTGAGGAAGAGGGGTTGGTTGGAGACCCCATAGCCTTGCTCTTTCAGAGTTCTACAGGGGCAGGAATCCCCATCTCAGAAAGTAAGGCTCACCTTGATGCTCCAGGTGGACCAGAAGCAGTCCAGAGGCAAGGGAACACTTTAGGAGGTTGGCATATTATGTTTTACAAAGAAGCATCTTTGAAAAACACTCCATTGGGACAATTTCTCAACGGAAATGGAATAGCCTGGTGCCAGTAGCATCAGTTGGATGGGAGGTGTGACCATGGGAAGGCAGCCACTTGCTCTGGGAATAAGGGGCTCTCTGGCTCTGGTCAGGGGTGTAGCACTGGCCTGTGAAGTGTAACTCTTGGGGCAAGTTGCCGACAGATTCTACAATAGCCATTAGATGGAAATGGAACTTCCCAGGTTGCACCTGGGGTGGGGGGCTGTGGTATTACCTTACCATGCCAATAGAATTTCTATGTTAGCAGATTAAGCACATCTCTGTTCATATCTCAGCTCCGATCATTGCCTTCTATTCTGAGCTCTTCAGTAGCTCCCCACTGTCCACTGAACTAAGTTCCTATTCCACATTGGACCCCTCAGGGTCTAGTGAGTGTCCCGTGTCTTCCCTCCCTTTATTTATTTATGCATGTTGCTCCTGCTGTACTTCCTGCCTGGGACACCTTCCCCGCCATCACAGTCTAACTCCTATGTAGCCTTCATGGCATATTTCAAATGCCCTCAAATGCCTTTCTTCACCACTCCAGTGAGGTGGACTCCTCCTTCCTTGGAATGATTGAATCACTTGGAATGGACATTTCTCTTGCTCTGTCTTAAATTCTGGTTCTTTTGTGGTTGCCTTAATCCTCTTGTGTGAAATCCTCTCCTTGAGGGTGAATGCTGTGGTTTACTTATCTTCTATCTCTCATAGCACCTGCTGCTCTTCCAGCGAGTATTTGTTAAATTGAAGATACATATACATTGTATTCGTTGGAACAATGGAGTCAAGAGCAGATGTGTTATTGTATCGAAGCATCCTCCAAAGGCCGAAGTGTTCAAGGTTTGGTGATGGAACCTTTCAGAGAAGGAGCCCAAGGGGAGGAAGTTAGGTTATTGGGGGCATACACTTGAAGGGGATACTGGGACCCCAGTACCTTCCTCCCTCTTGGCTTCCTGGCCACCACGAAGTGAGCAGCTTTGTCCCACACATGTTTCCCATCATGATATGCTGCCTCACCACAGGCTCCCAAACAACTGAGCCAACCAGCTATGGCCTGAAACCTCTGAAGCTGTGAACCAAAATTAACCTTTCCTACTTTTAAGTTAATTTTGTCAGGTATTTTGTCATACAACAGAAAGCTGACTCACATAAGGTCCTGCTCCTTTAGCCCAGTGCTATCTTACTCAAGTGGCACAGCTTCCATGTCACTTCTTAGCTTGCCTATCTTAGAAGGAAGTAGAGTCAGGATCCTCAGGGCTCCACACAGGATAGGGGTGGCAGGGAGCATATTGTATGACAGCATGCATGTCTCTGAGGAGTCCTTGGTGCCCTAATCCCTCAGGGCAGGAACATGGACAAGAGCAAAGGTTTGAGCTGTTATATCTCTGGGACAGGCAGCCTGCTCTGTGGAGACTCACTGAGCAGTTATGATGTAACTGAATAGGCCCACAAGCCATAATTACTTTAAATAATTACATAATTATTTTTAAGTCATGTCACTAAAGATAGATAGGTGTCAGGGGAATGATGGAGGTGACCAATCTTAGCAATTCTTTTTAATCATTAAGGGCTATAACCCTCAAATGTAAATCTAGGGGAAGAGGTTTTTGAGGAGCAGGATATTTATTTGTATTATCTTAAAATATCTCTCATTGGAATACTTATAACTTGCAAGGGGGAAAATCAGAGTGGAGAGACCATTGGCACCTTGACTGGGTGAACAAAATTAAGATGCCCTAATCCTTGAAAAAAAAATCATGCTACATGAAAGAAGCCCATCACACAACCCACATACTATGTGATTTTATTGATATGAAATGTCCACAGTGGGTGAATCCAGAAAGACAGAAAGCAGTTGCTGGGGAATGGTCCTGGGGTGGGAGGATGAGGAGTGACTGCCATTGTCTATGGGGTAATGAAAACATTCTGTATGTTCTAACATCAATGGTGATGGTCGCACAACTCTGAGTATACTAAAAGCCACTGAATTATTGAATGGAATGAATTTTAGGATATGTGAATGATATCTCAATAAAGTCATTAAAAATTAACATCATCAATAAGGGACAGACAGATGTCTTCTGCCTCCTGGTGTGATATCCTGAGAGGGACACATCAATTTTTGATGTGTCCAGTGGTAATAACTTGAACTTATTCATGTGAAAACATCAGGCAAACCCAAATTGAGGGACATTCTACAAAATGCTTGTCCTGTTGTCTTCAAAAATATCATTGTCGTGAAAGGTTGAAGGGGACAAGAACATGACAACTATATACAAAAACATGATTTTGAATTGGAATCCATGGGAAGGGGAAGAGGATACCAAGAAGGGCATTCTTTCGACAATTGATAAGATTGGAATGTGGACTCATTTTTACCTAATCTAAATAAAAAACACTTTGTGGAGGTGCCAGGGGTTGAACTTAGGGGCACTCAATCACTGACCCACATCCTCAGCCCTATTTTGTACTTTATTTAGAGACAGGATCTCACTGAGTTGCTTAGCACCTCACTTTTGCTGAGGTGCTTTGTACTTGGGATTCTCCTGCCTCAGCCTCCTGAGTAGCTGGGATTACAGGTGTGCACCACTGCGTGGAGCTTACATAAAGTATTTTATTATTATTAAGCTTCCTGAGTTTAATAACTATATTGTAAACATATAAAAGAATATCTTAGTTCTTTGGAAATACACACTAAAGTATTAAGGAATAAAGGGTCATCATGTCGGCAACCTATTCACAAATGGTTTGAGGAGGGGAGAGAACATAAATAAAGAGAGAGAATGTTGTGGAAAATGTAGTGAAATGTTAGAAACTGATAATTTGGGGCTGAGTTTGTGGCTCAGTGGTAGAGTACTTGCCTCACATGTGTGAGGCACTGGGTTCAATCCTCAGCACCACATAAAAATAAATAAATAAAATAAAGGTATTGTGTCCATCTAATATATATATATATAAAGAAAAGAAACTGATAATCTGAAGAGTAGACATTTCTCTGCATGATTCGTGCAAATTTTTTGCCAGCTTGAAATTATTTTAAATAAAAAAATTTTAAAAATATAGACAGCTAAAAGCCAAACTAAATACTCATGACATAGTAATTGCCCAGAAATCCAAATTACTGTACCCTAAGTCAGTCACATCTTCTTTCACTTAAGGTCTACCAGCTCTAACTAAATCATGAGCCATCTGGGAGGCTACAGGAAGAAAGATATGGCACAAGGAGGCATTGATTTGCAAGGCCAAGATCTCCAAAGGAAATTTTGGACCCCTATCATTAAAACCCTAAGGGCACAACAAGTTTACTGCAGCCATTTGGGAATCTGAGGTGTTCCTTGGCTCCATCAGCATACGCTTGATTATAACTGAAATTAGCTTCCCAGGGGGCCAAGGCCAGAGCACACAGTTGGATTCTCTTCAGTGGCCCATGGGGTCTAACAGGCTGTATTTGTAGCCTTCCTTTGGGGCCAGCCAGGAATCTGAGTGCTTCAGCCAGAGCTGGAGCATATCCCAATGCTACAAAGCTATTTTGGAGAAGTCTGTATTTTCTTAGTTATTCTTCTTTTTGACATCTCAGTTGGGGTCCAAGAACCATTCACAGACCTCAAAGAAACCACTTCAAACCACCAACCAATATCTGTGCCATGCATGCCAAGACTGGGCATGGGAGAGCTGCCCCCTAGTCTTGGCTGCTCTGAGGGGTCATGTGGGTGAACCATGCAAGTGGAATCCTTCCAGTAATCATCCTGTGGCCTGACTCAGAAGGGAAAAAGTAAACATAACCATCTTAGGACTAAACAGCTGGGGTTCTGAGGCCCAAGGCAGAATGGGTAGCAACCCCAACTCATCCATGCTCCCAGGTTGATCTTGGCCAAAAGGCTTGGGTAGCCTTAAGTCTGACTCCTAATGGCTGGACTCTAAGACTGACACATTCTGAGAAAAGGAGCCTTGGTGCTTGGGAATTGATTTGGGCTAAAGAAAAAGCAAACAGAAAATCTGTGGGTCTGGCAAGATACTCAACTGCTTGGGCCCACTCTTGGGACCACTGTGTGGCTTATTTTTCTTTTAATTTCTCATCTGAGCCCAATACAGCTTATGTCTCAGGATGGTTGCAAACTCCATATGTGGGTTCCCCTGAGGACTTGAAAGCAGAGTCTACCCTGTGTCAGTATGCAGGTACTCAGGAAATGCTTGGACATTCACCAAAGCCCTCCTTGAACGTAGACACAGGGGAGAGAGTGGGTGAATGATTATGTTGCCACAGGGTTGTTTCCATCCCCCCATTTCATATTTTAGGGGGTCCCCACCAACCATCTCAGACCTTGGGGCATTGGCACTACTACCATTCATGAGGGGAAGTGCAAGTGATTCTTAACATATATCTGAAGGCAATTCACCTATGTTCTGAAGATAGTCAACGCTCTAAGGGGAGATAGGGTGATGGATAGAATATGCATTAAAACCAAGCATCTTCCTCAGGATTATCTGGTCTACCTACTACATACCTTTTTTTTGTTGTTGTTGTTTGTTTGTTTTTCTCCAAAGTGTGGCCCAGTGCAGTGCACCCAGTAGTATCCCTGCCATACTTACTGACTGATCATGGACTGGGAAGTGTGCCTCTTCCTCAGGGAGACTGTGGCCTCCTTGGATTGAATTCTGGAATCCTGGCTTCCAGCTCCAGTACTGTCGTAACTGCACCTGTGGCCTGAGAGTGTTCATTTGTCTGTACCTTGGCTCCACTTGGAGCTTATTTGAAACAGAATGGTTATTATTCTTGCTTCTTTGTTTGTGCTGAGGAAGTAAAATCAGAGCTATATGCACCTTGACGTAGGAAGTGTGTGAAGGTAGGCTCTAGCTTCTTTTCCTGCTGATGGGAAATGGAGATCCACATCCTGACCCATCCCACTGAACGTGTGAGAAGTCTTGTCCTTGAAGAGGTGGGCAAGAAAAGAGAACTGGAGCTTGGGTTAGTTGGCTCCCACTTCCTTGTCAATTATCTATCATTTCTGGTCTGCTCTGGACCCAAAGAGCTGACTTCTATGACTTGAATCACTGGCTCCCTGGACCTCCTCATTTCCTGTCTATAAGCATGGCTTCCATTCTGCAGCCCCTACCAATATCCCAGTGCCAGCACTCTCCAGACTCAGTCAACCACACCCTTCCCTCTGGATGCCCATGCTCAGGCCCAGGCAAGGCAATGGTCTCCTGCTGTTGCTAATCACAAGCATTTCAAGGGTGAAAGCCTTTGGTTCCTGCTGGAAGCCCCTGTGGCACAGAGAAGATTGTTTCTGGCACCCCCCAGTGGACTGTGAGATCATGAACCTCCAGCCTTTGCACCTCACTGACTACCCCTCCTCCCTCCCTCTTGTTTTCCTGAAAAAGTTGGTTTCAAACATAGTCTTCCTGGAAGCTCTGGAACATCTGGTACATGAAGCCAGAGCGTGCTGTCATCTGAAAAGCATAGATGTCCGGCTTCCAAATGGCTCTTGGAGCTGAGAAGATGCCATAGTCCCAGTGGGTTGGGGGGAGGGGACAAATCCAGAGGTGGGTGAGGTTTGAGAAGGGGTCAGGTGGGATTCCTCACCCCCAGCTCTTCCTCGGATAGCTCTGGACCCTGGAATGTGGCTCAGAGATTTCTGGTCTGTCCCCTCTTGTCCTGAGGACTCCCCAGTGGCATAATCCAGGCTTCTGCTCCTTCTCATCTCAGATGGCTAGAAGCTTTGGTACCCCCCAGGAATTCTATTTCCTGCTCTTTCTTGAAGCCCTCATTCTGGAAGATGCAACATCAGCCTAGTTTGTTGCTTGTGTTTAGACCTAACCATCTACTCCTCCTTGCTCTTCATGCCACAGGAAAAAGCTGTTGAAAGTAAATCATCTGTCAGTCCAGCGTAGTCTCCACTCCCTGTGTTTATCATTTTGCTTTTTCTCCCCCTCCTCCCTTCTGTTCCCCCTCCTGTGGAGCCTGAGACCAACTAAGGAATGAAATCATCAGTTGCATGGTTTGATTTTTCTTCCTGCTCTCACAAAAAGAACCTCCACTGTTTGCATTGTTAAAGCCCCCAGTGATTCCTTGTTATGAGAAGAGTCATCAAAATACGCCTATTGCATTTTAAATTTTACAAAAGACACCAAAAATTAGCGCATCATCTGCTTAAAAGATCCCCTTTGATAGCCATACCAATTACATATTTTAAAAGCAAAAAAGGTTCTGGTTGGTACTTCTGATTCTGTGCCCCCCTCCTCCCTGTGTGATTTGTGTGCAGACTTCTGAGAAGTAGGTTTGTAATAGAGATTCAGCCAGGCTAAATCACGGCGGCAGAAGCTTATGCAACTGCTAAAAACCTATGAGTTAAAAATGGAATAGTCTTGCAGAGTGGGGAAGGTAATAATATCAGTGATGTGAAAATAGAAAGTAAGAAATTAGTATTTCAGTGGTTCAGGTGTCTTACCCACATTTTTCTGCACCAGAAGATCTTGGAGTCATTTTCCAGCATAAATCCAAAGTTCAACCTCTTATTAAAAAAATCAAACTTTGCTTTCAAAGACTCAACCTTCTGCCCTCAATTAATCCACAGACAAGAGTCTTTTTTTTTTTTACTGACTTCTTTGCCATCGAACACATTTTGTGTTTGTTAGAATCTCTGTGTTCACTAATGCCCATAAAGGAACAGATTTTAGGTTTTTATAAGTGGGTTTTGTTAATTTGCTATTTTAAAAATACTTGTGAGACCTTTACAGTTGCCATGGCGATATAATTTCCATAAACATGATTTTTGTGGGGATTTTTGCACATTGAAGGATGAGGTTGATATGCAGTGTTGGGGGGAAAGTAGGTGGTGAATTTGGCAGCCACCTCATGGCTCCTTCCCTCAAATGCTGCAAATAAATTCCAAGAATTCATGTTATGGCAGGGCTATGGGTCTCCAAACACCGCTGGTGACACAAGAGACTTCTAGAAAGTGAACTGGTCAACTCAGAAGGAGACCAGCCTGTTCCTGAAAAGAAGCCCAGTGAGGTACAGGGTTCTCTGTTAATCAATGGTCCTCTCCAGGTCAGACAGACCTGCAGTCTCTCCCCAAATCTCTTGGTTTCAAAAAGCCTTTGCAGACTAGATATCTTGCAGCCATTCAAGGGGTGGTGAGGAGTCTGAGTGCCCTTTTTTCTCTTTCAAGCAGATTCAGGCAAAAGTCTCACTGAATGTACAATACTGCTAAAATTCTGAACATTTGCAATGGAAAATAATGGGAAGTAAATACACAACATTTATTAGCTGTTAAGCAAAACAAGAAAACATTAAATAAGAAGTCTTTTTATATTCATCTTGAGTATCAATGGGTGAGGAAAGGTAGATTTAATTAGAAGAAGAGGTAGATGGTCCCAATGGCACTAAATGACATTGTTTTTAATCAATGTTGTGAGGCATTTGTTTTGGCTCACAAACAGGAGCTTACCATTAAACTTTATTTCCCAGGGAACAAACTATACTAAGAGTTGGAGGGAGAGGTAGAGCAAATAAGAGAGAATTTTCTAATCACTAAAAACCACTTCGGAAAAGAAATAACATATACAAAGAATCAAAAGGGGAAGTGTGTCCACATGATCCCACCCAGGGCTCTCTAGGAAGTAGGTCAGGATTTGGTGACAGGCACTTCCTAATTGAGCATCTGGGTTTAGCCAAGGGTTTGAATCATACAGAATTATGAATCATAAGGAATTATGAATTACTAGAAAGCCATTGTGTTAACTGACATTATTTATGTACTGTTGGAAATGTGAACAGGGGGCCACCCAGAGGAGGTGGCAGACAGTGTCTGGCCAAGTGCTGATCACCATGGCTTGGAAGCCAAACGTGAGATGAGAGGAGAGGTCATGTGGGTGCCCCGTGTATGCTCATGTGAACCTGCATGTGTATCTTCTGTGCCTAGATCAGTGCACGTTCAGAAGTTTGCACGAGGTAGAAAGATGCAGGGCACCAGCCCCAAGACGCATGGTTTCATCCTTCACACCAAGGGAAAGGCCCAAGGACTGTCCCATCTCCAGACTTTGCAGACTCTGCAACGACAGCTGGCAGCTGCTTCCACTTGAGATATGTTAAGCACAGTTTTTGAAAAAGAGTGATGAACGAAGGCGCCAGGCAACATTCTGTGCTTCTAGAGCAGCGAGGGACAAATCTCAGTTGAGGGTGCTCCAGGCTGTGGGTTTCTCCAAGGGTTCAAGGTGACAAGGTGGGCATATTTGCAGGCAGTGGCTCCCCTGCCTGGGTTCTGGGGACCTGCTGACATGCCTTCCCCCAGCTAGCTCTGCTACCAACCCAGGGCGGGGCAACTTGTTCAGGGCCTGCCTGAGCTGCCCAGGGGACTTCCCAGGCAATTTTTGTTTGCTCAGAAATAGCCTGCAGGAATTTGGCAGCAACAGCCACAGGAACGTGGCTCCCCGCCCATCCAGGGTGGAAGTTGGAACCAGAGTGCTGCAGCAGCGCAGCTCCAGCCTCTTTCCTCAACACACATTTAATTAAAAAAAAAAAAAAAAAAAAAATTTTTTTTTTTTTTTTTTTTAAAGCATCAGTAGCAGGCAGCTTGGCTGGGGCTGGTGGGTGGCCAGGAGAGGAAAGGAGCTTATTGAGGAAGGAACACACACTTGGGACTGGCTGATGCCACATTGTTTGCTGCCCACTCTGAATGCCACTGCCCAGCTGTGGGGAGGAGTAGCAAGTCCCCTGTGCTTGGATTTCCAAGGTGTGAAATGCAGTGGGGAGCTTCACCCAGGGGCATTGCCCTCTGAAGTGTACCTCCCGCCCCTGCTGGTGTGTGTGTGTATGTGTAGATGCATGTGCTTTCCCAAATCCTGAAGATCTTTTTTTGGATAAATTTCTTTTTTAGCTAAAAGAATACTCCCCAGATCCCACTCCGCCAATGTTAGGCTGTATGACTTTGGGGAAGTGACTTACTGTTCTGTGCCCCAGTTTCTTCATCTGCAAAATGGGCATACTGATAGTACCCATCTCATCAGACTTGGTCGAAGATGAAATGAGTTATTCCATATACAGTCCAAGAACAGAGCTTTGCACATAGGATTAAATAGGATTTTTGTTATTATCCTTGGGATTTCACTGTGTTAAAGCCAGCCCTCTCTACCCCTGCCCCAGTCTAGCTCTCAGAGACCTCATGCCATATGGACCCACTAGACTGAGCCCATCAAGTGGAGGACAGGTCTTCACTCAGCTCTGTACCTCCAAGCCTGGTATGTAGCAGGTGCTCAGTTATTTCAGGGAAAATTAACAAGCCAGGGATATGGTTGATGTGGTTCTCAGGGTGCATCAGAATCCCCTGGGAAGCTTAGCAAAACTCCCACCCTCAGAGAGGCTGATTTAGTATAAGTAGGTGTTATGGTTTGGGTATGAGCTCCTGTGTGAATGCAGGAATATTCAGAGGTACAATGATTGCATTGTGAGAACTGTAATCTAATCAGGCCGTCCTGGCTTGAATGGACTAGCTAGGTGGAAACAGTAGCCAGATGCATTGTGTTGGGAGGAGATGGATCAATGAGGATGTGTTCTGGAAAGGTTCCTCTTCCCCAAGGCCCCCTCCCCTTATTTTCTCTCTCTCTGCTTCTGGAGGCACCATGTCCTGATTCCCTTTGCCAT
This sequence comes from Marmota marmota marmota, assembly GCF_001458135.2. NCBI lineage: Eukaryota > Metazoa > Chordata > Mammalia > Rodentia > Sciuridae > Marmota > Marmota marmota. Next base: position 22,100,531 of record NW_026000016.1, on the reverse strand, counting down.
ATCTGCCACCATGATGTGCTGCCTCACCTTGGGTGAAGCGCAATGGAGTTGGCCCACCATGGACTACACCTTTGAAATTGTGAATCAAAATAACCTTTCCCTCCGCTAAATTATCACTGTCAGGAATTTTGGTCACAGCAAGGAAAATGACCAACAAAGAGTGGGGTGGGGCTGGGGAACTTACATTGTTTGGCAAGCACCCCATTGGAAGAACACTCCTCAGCATAAGGGGTTCTCAAAACCAGGGGCTGGCAGAAGAACCAGGGTGACCTCTTCAGGCAGAATCCTGGCTGCCTGGCCCTTGTCTGTCTTTGGGCAGGGTCCCCTACTGGAGCTCTGGCCTGAATGGTCTGGTAGAATCACCAGGAAGACTGGAGCCTTCCAGGGCTGAATTTGGTTTAAAGTGTGTTGAATTGGTTAATGGTTGCATTTGGTTTGAAGTGTGTTAAATTTGAAGCTCCTCTTCAGCGAATGGTGAGGTCAGTGTCCTTAGAGATACTAAAAGCAGCCTGCAGGATAGTGCAGCAACTCACCAGTCCCTCCAGGGGCCTGCTGCACATCAGGACCCTTCAGGTCCTCCAGGCCGGGCCCGTTCTACTCCCTCCTTTCTCCCCCAACCCCTGCTTGATGTTTGCTGGTGGCTTTGACTACAACAGTGTCCTTTCTGCCCTAAGCCATCACCCCAGTGTGGAAAGTGTTTCCTCTGTTCAGGTAATTGGAATGGGAGTTGGATTTTCTTGAGGCTCAAATGTGGCCTTTGGTAAGCCGTTGTTAGAATAACCCAAGTGGCCCAGGAAAAGACGACGGTGGAGTAGAGTGAGGAGGAATGTGCTTTTGCGGAGCTGTGTTTAAAGATACCTCTGGGATTTGTTTCTTAGCAACAGGACTTCATCCAAAGCACACTGGCGATATCAGAACATCCAACAATGCCTGATGCCTGCAAGTGCCATGTAAAATAAAAGAAGAACCTACCGAGCTGGAGAGGAGATCCTGAGCATAGCTCCTCCAACAGGTGGAAAAACTTGGAGCCTTGAACAGATGGAGTTGCCATGGGTTTAGTCTAGGGAACATCAGGGTCAGACTAGTTCCAACCCCGCAGAAGGCAGGCTGACTCCTAGGCATGACTCCTCAGCATTCTCACCAGGTCCAGCTTTCCTCCTTGGAGCATCACATTGGACTCTCCTCTCAGGCTTCCCTCCTTCCCTACCTCCTGGGGGGCCCAGCATCCTAATAGCCTGGGTGAAGCTATTAGAGACCTAAATCCAGAGGTTCTTAACTTTGTTTTGGTGCCATTGGACCCTTTAGCAATTTGGACCCCCTTCTCAGATTAGTCTATTTTTTTCATGTATTTTAAAATATATTTAATACACAGACTTCCAAAAACACCCCAATGATGTTAAAAAAACAGTTATTAAAATATTAAATTTATACATAGAAGTACTGTAAGGTTACATTAAATACCAAGATCCAGCATCAGGTCTAATGACTACTATAACTTTGGGATCGTGGTGTCGATGATAGTCTGAGAAATCAACTTCACACCTGCGATACGGTGTGGAAATGTCTGTGGTTTCAGTCGGTGATGAAGACCAGGTTCTGCTCATGTGGCCGAGGTTGCTGCCTGCATTCGAAATGAAAGGGAATGCTAAAATTGAGTTCAATGTTAGTGAAGATTAAGATGTCGTTGTTTTTCAGTGTCAGGTCATGGGTCCCCTGGGTGTGTGTGTGGGGGGGTGGTGGAATAGATGGGCCAGGGAAGCCTCCTGAGTTCCCTAAGTCTCTGTATCAGCCATGGGGCAGCATTCCTGGGACCCAAGCATAAATTCCCCAAGCTCTGGGCAAATGCTGAACACCTTCTGAGTGCTTCTGTCTTGGCAGGAAAGTTGTGGCACAACTTTAAATGACTTTTTTCTGTCTCACAGATCAGGGCACAAAAAGTTAGAGCTGAAGAAACCTTGGGGAAACACTCAATCCAAACTTCCCATTTTATAGATGTGGATACTGAGACGAGGGAAAGAGCAACTCTCTCAAGGCCACAGGGCTGAACCAGGGCTGGATCCTAGGGCTCCTGAGCCTGATCCCTGAGCAGGATTAGGGAGAGGTCATGCCTTATGCTGTGGGGAGCCGCGGGGATGAAGATGAGTTTGCACCTATTGCAAGTTATGGGTTTGACTTATTGCTGTCCTTGTTTTAATGTAACTATCCAGAGCATCAGCTCCACATCCCCATTGCTGTTTCCTGAGTGGGTCTCATACTAGTGATCTGGATCCCTGCACAAGTTAGTTGCAACTTCCAACAGGTTTTCCAAAGAGGAACATTAGTCCTGCCATCCTTGACTCTGCCCTTTCTAACCTCAGCCAGGTCAGTTAAGCTTCTTGTGCTTCAGGCTTAATGAACCTGATGTTAAATGAAACCTGTTACACAGGCTTGTTGCCATAAAGGAGTTAATACACTTAGAGCATTTGTGACAGATGGTGGTGGGTTAGTCACGAATCTCTCCATTAAAAATGTCAGGAAACCAACTCAGCTGGTTTGAACAGAAGAGAGGATTTGTTGGTTCATAGAAGAGTGAAGTCTAGAGCATAATGGATTTCAGGCCTTGATGGATCTAGTTGCTCAAAGATATCCTCATGGCTCATTTCTCTTTTCAGCTCTTAGCCCTGCTTCCATTAATCTGTTTGTTCTTAGGTGGACTTTTTCTGCACAGCAACTCTCAGGTGCTCCATGATGACAATGTCTTTGAAACTGGCAATTTCAGTAAAAAGAGGCTTCTTAAAAAAAAAACAAACTTATTATTATTTTTTTAATTTAAAAAATTTTCAGTGTGAGGAATTGAACCCAGAGCATCTGGCATGGTAGGTAAGCAGCTGGACCACTGAGTCATTTAAGAAATATTTTTAAAATAAAAATTGTGTATATTTAATATATAAATAAATGGGGTTACCAATCAGAGAGGAAAATGGAGGATGACAGTGAAGTCATATCCATGTAAGAGTGACCCTTTCATTAATAGCATGTCGTGTTAATATGTTAATCTGCTTGACTGGAGTACTGATTATCCTTATATATCTGTGTATATGTGAAATGAGTCGTCAGACAAATCCACACATGAAATGACTACTACAGTAAAGTGAGTTAGCTCGTTCATCATCTCTTACCTTTTTGTGTCCACGGTGAAAATGTCTGAAATTTACCCTCAGCAAATTTCTAGGATACGACACAGCATTACTAACTATAGTCCCATGCTCTAGAATTCATCATCCTGCATAACTAAAGTTTTGTGCCCTTTGACCATCTTCCCATTTCCCTTACCTCCCTGCCCCTGGTAACCATCTTTCTATTCTCTGTTTCTGTGTATTTGACTTTTTAGATTCTACATATAGGTGAGAACATGTATTTTGCAGTATTTTTCTTTCTGTCTGGTTCATGTCACTTAGCATAATTTCCTCCAGGTTCAGCCATGTTTGCAAAAATGGCAGGATTTCCTTCAAAGGGAGGGATTTTTCTCCCCTGGTTGTCTAGCAAAATTTCCTTGAATAGAATCTTATTGGTTAGGCTTGAATCACGTGCCCATCTATGTGACCATCTTGTGAACCAATCATTGTGGCCTGGGGGAATGAGATGCTTGGCTTAGCCAGATCTATGTCATGTGACTACCTTAGGAATTGAGGGTCAAGGTCAGTCCCACTCAAACCACATGGCCTGAGCATAGGGGAGAGGATGCCAAGGGAAGTTATGGGCATGGATTTTTAGAAGAGGGAGTACTAGTGTGACGTAGGCAAAAATAACAGGTGACCAGAGCTGACGAGGGACATGGTGACTTCACATAAACATTCACATCTAGGTGAGGCTGAGGGTGGGAATGTTGTCAACTCCCAGAATGGAAAGGGTTTTGCAAGGTGGATAAAAGAGACCCCAGGGACTGCAACTAGACTGAAGACTAAGAAAATAGACACCGTGTTAGAGAGATCGCCTCTGATATGAACCCAGAGGCTGGGTAGAGGAATTTCCTTGGGGAACTTTTCACTTTGGGAGGTATAATTTGGCAGGTCTGGTTCCTGTCTATCTAATAATTTCGTCACATGAACAGGCTTTACAGGGAGATAGTGGTGGGGCCCTCCAAAATGTATTGTGGAGTTGGGATGTCTAAATGTCACCAAGGCTGTAGCCAAGCTGGGGATGTGATAGGAACCTTGAAACCCAGAAAAACTGGGAGACTGTCTCTTGCAGGAAACAAACTAGAGATACAGAACAAAGCATCAGGCTGGGGTACAGGGGACCCCAGGGCCACAAGTCTCACTGCCTCTCTCCCTCAAGGGAAGGCCTGCTCTGCACTTATAAGGGACAAGTGAATGGAGCAGGTGTGGATCATTGCTCCCATCTCATCATGAGTTTCAGGCAGTGCCAAGAGGGTGTCCAGCATCCAGGTGACCACACAGGTCTAGATCACATGCCTGGGCTCCCTGCTGTTGGTGCTGCCTGATTGTCCAGGAACTGTGTGTGTGTTAGGACCAGGCGGTCTGAAGTGGGTACAATGAACATCACCCTTTCTAGCAGGAGGAGGACCCCAAAGACCTCAAAGAGCCTAATGGCCTGCCCAACATTAAAGAGAGGCAGAGCCAGCTGAACTCAGGCAGCCTGGCTCTGGGAGCAATGGCTTGACCTCTGCCCTTCACCTCCTCCCTCACAAGTTCTGTCCATCTGATAGGATTTGTGAGGACCAAAGGAGGCCTATGTGGCATGGGACCTACATAGAGTATGCACTTGATAAAATTGAGCATTGTTGTACGTCCCTGTGGCACAGGTACTATGGGGGTATCCAGTAAAGTGGGGCTAGAAAAATTGGGGATCACCTCTAACTAGGGGATAAGTGTTCCCAGAAAGTCATTTTGGCCTGTACTGGGGCTCCAACAGGCTTCCCTCCAGTCCCCATGTCTACAGAACTCTCAGGGCTGGTGAGGTGGAAGAAGAGGTGGTGCAGGAGGTGGTGAGCCAGGTCCCTGCACTGAGCAGCTCAGCCCAGTTGGTTGTAGGGAGCTGAGTTGGGGCTGGTTGAGTGGCAGCTGGAAAGTTTGGGATCAAGTGGGGGAGAAAATTGATGGAAGGGCCAACCACTCAAACCACATGGCGTGAGCATGGGGGAGAGGACATCAAGGGAAGTTATGGGCACTGCTTTTTAGAAGAGGGAGTACTAGGGTGAGGTAGGCAAAAATAACAGGTGACCAGAGCTGACGAGGGACAGTCCTTGTCAGGGAAAACCAGAAGGTGCTTCTTGGTGTCGGTATGAAGACAAGATTTTCCAAAGTGCCATTTCTAAGTGGGAAAACGAAGCAATCGTTTCTACAGAAACCACAAACTATACCCCACCATCCATCTTTCAGTTCCTTTTAGGCACATTGGAGCCTGCCGTGGCTAATTTGAACCATCAAAACATTAAAGGAAATACACCCTGAATGCATATTCTGCCTTTCACGTTTGCCATCTCCTTGCCCTAATAGGAAATGTCTGCTGGTGAGTTCTCCCCAGAGTCTGCTTTGGCATCTGGCCAGGGGCCGAGTCCTGCCTTCTCCTCCCAGGAGCTGCCTGCTTGGTCATTTTCCTGCTTGTTTAAAGTGCTGGAAAAGGAATGTGCTGCCGTGGGTTGCAGAGTCCCAGTTAAATCTCCCTCCACATAATGAGTTTTGCTCTGAGAAATCCATCGGTCCCACAGAAGCTACCCTGTCTGTCCCTGTAATCCCCTCCTTGGCTCAATAGTCAGGCGGAGATCTCCAGAAAGGGACACAGCAGGTCCTCTTCCCAGCAGCAGCCTGGCAGGAGGATTGATGGGTTGTCCTTACTACAGGTCTCAGAAGCGTCTCATTAAAGGAGTGACACACAGTGACTCTCAGAGCTGCTGGCTGGGGTTGCTGCAGGAGCGGGAAGTGAGAGTTAGAGGGACAGAGCTGGTGCTGGGGCCAGGGCAGGTAGGCGTTTTAAGGTTCCCAGCCCAAAAGTAGCCCTAGTTACTGTTAGCCCTGATTTAAGTGTTCACGTGCTACCTTCCTGTGCATTGGGCTTCATTTGTCATCTTGACAAAGAAAAAGGGATTCTCCCTGTGCTCCAAAGCTGTGATGGAATTAAATTCAGCCTTGATCAAGGCTCCCTGGTAGCTGTTGTGACAGGTGTGGCTGTTCCAGGTAAAGACAACCTCTTGCTCAAGTTGCCAATGACTAGTGAGCATACAAACCAGTGGAAATCCAGTAGGGACTGGGTTTTCAGTAGACAGAGAAGCCCAGAAATGAAACCTCTGATAGTATCAAGGTCATCCAGAGGGACTGGGTTAGCCTGCTTTCCATTACTATAACAAATACCTGAGTAATCAACTTGTAAAGAGAAAAGGTTTATTTTGGCTCACAGTTTTAGAGGTTCTGATCTATGTTTAGTTGGCCCTGTTGCTTTGGACCTGTGGCAGCATATCATGGTGGGAACCTGTGATGGAGCAAAGCTACTCACTTCATGGCCAGGAAATAAAAGAGAGAGGGAGGGCATCTAGGTTGGTTCCACAGTTTAGCTATTGTGAATTGTGCTGTGTCCCTGTAGTATGCTGTTTCTAAGTCCTTTGGGTATAGTCTGAGGAGAGGGATAGCTGGGTCAAATGGTGGTTCCATTCCAAGTTTTCCAAGGAATCTCCACACTGCTTTCCAGATTGGCTGCACCAATTTGCAGTCCCACCAGCAATGTATGAGTGTGCCTTTTCCCCCACATCCGTGCCAACACTTATTGTTGTTTGTCTTCATAATAGCTGCCATTCTCACTGGAGTGAGATAGTATCTTAGAGTAGTTTTGATTTGCATTTCTCTAATTGCTAGATATGATGAACATTTTTTTCATATATTTGTTGATTGATTGAATAGCCTCTTCTGAGAAGTGTCGGTTCAGGTCCTTGGCCTATTTATTGATTGGGTTATTTGTTTTTTTGGTGCTTAGCTTTTTGAGTTCTTTATATACCCTAGAGATTAGTGCTCTATGTGACGTGTGAGAGGTAAAAATTTGCTCCCAAGATGTAGGCTCTCTATTCACCTCACAGATTGTTTCTTTTGCTGAGAAGAAACTTTTTAGTTTGATTCCATCCTATTCACTGATTCTTGGTTTTAATTCTTGCACTATAGGAGTCCTATTAAGGAAGTTGGGGCCTAATCCCACATGATGAAGATTAGGGCCTACTTTTTCTTCTATTAGAGAGTCTCTGGTTTAATTCCTAGGTCCTTGATCCACTTTGAGTTGAATTTTGTGCATGGATTAAAGAAATGTGGCATATATCTACAATGGAATATTATTCAGCAATAAAAGAGAATAAAATCATGGCATTTTCAGGTAAATTGATGCAGTTGGAGAAGATAATGCTAAGTGAAGTTAGCCAATCCCCAAACAACAAATGGCGAATGTTTTCTCTGATATAAGGTGACTGACTCATAGTGGGGTAAGGAGGGGGAGTGTGGGAGGAATAGATGAACCCTAGATAGGGCAGAGGGTTAGCAATGATGGTGGAATGTGATGGACATCATTATCCAAAGTACATGTGTGAAGACATGAATTGGTGTGAACACACTTTATATACAGAGATATGAAAATTGTGTTCTATATGTGTAATAAGAATTGAAATGCATTCTGCTGTCGTGTATTTAAAAAATAAAAGCAATTAAAAATAAAGAAAGAGAGAGAAAGGGGCTGTGGCCCTACTACCCCCTTTGAAGGCCCACCCCCAATGATGTGAAGACCTCCCCGTAAGCCCCACTTCCTAAAGGTTCTACCACCTCCTAATAACACCACCCTGAGGACCATGCAGCTATCCTGCCCAGGCCAGTTCCACGCAGCCCAGCGAAGTATGCTGTCTGGATTGCTGAAAGATCACTGGCCCATGTCTGGCGGATGGTCAAGCCATTGTTCTGTGTCACCTTCTTAGTGTGTTTCCCTCTTTCTTTCATAAATATCTTCTCTTTTCAGCTCAGGGGATCAAACTCATGGCCTTGTGCTTGCTAGGCAAGTTTCTACTGCGGGGCTACAACATCCCAGTCCCCTTTCTCAAATACCTTTTCAAATAATAGTCTTGATCTTAAATGTTCTCACAGTGATTTAGTTCCTTTGTAAAACAACAGCTCTTTCTGTGCCAGCATTGGGGTCCCCTGCTTCTGCCCTGAAGTGGAGGAGGTGATCCTTGGTGGGTATGGGGAGGGGCTGATATTCAGCAGCTCAGGAAAATGTCCTTTTAGATTTGGGGCAGGATTTATTCTCCCATCTGCTTCCCACATTCCCAGTGCTGAATGCATGGGTCCCCAGACCAAACTTCTCTTCTACTCTCCAGAACCTCCCTGGGGAGGGAGTCAAGATCAACTGGAAGGGTCAGGTATAAAGGGCCTACGGTCACTTCAGTGGTTGTGTCTCCAGGCAGAGGCTGCAGGCCAAGCTAGTCCTTAAAAGGCCCCCCTTCCCATTTCTGAGTCTTGCTTAGCTATTCCCCCTGCTCCAAGGGTTTTTTTTTTTTTTCCTTCTGATTTCTCTCTCAAGTAATGAAATAAAGTGATACTGAAGTCTTAGGGACTTTATTGAAAATAAATTTGCATCTTGAAAGAGAATCATAGGTACATAATGGCAAGAAGTAGGTGCTAGAGCTGGAATTTTCTATTCCGGTGGTGCTCATATCTCTGCCTGAGGAGTCTTCTGGTCAATATTAATACGTTATCAGGTTTACTTGTCCACTGTGCTGGTGTGGATGGTGGGTTCTCACCTGGTCCATTCCAGTGTGTTTTGTGGGGCCTACAGTTGTGACGTATACAAGGCTTGCCAATTCTTTGAGAAAAGGGTAGTATCCTAATCTCTCACTGTCTCTCTGGCAAATGACAGAGGTGAAATGACTTGTCTTAGCAACATGGTGTAGAGAAGCCACTATGAGGTGTTGGCTTAGTGAGAGAAGGATGAGGGATAGAGGGGGATGGGGACACCAGGCCATCCTGGTAAAGGCTGTCAGTTCTGGGCCAGGTGCTGGGCTGGGTGCTGGGGACACAGTGGTAGCAGCCAAAATTTAAATGACCTCTGTCCATGGGGCACTTGCTGTCTCTTGGAGGAGACTGAAGTTGCATCAGATAATCCCACCCATAAATGTGACATTGCCATAATGAGGAGCTCTGGGGAGGAGAGGCATTGGGAACTGTGGGAACGGGGACCCATGCAGGGCATCCTGAGGAAGCCACACTTGAAAGGGAAAGGGAAAGGGAAGTTGGGTGGGGCAGATCGGGGAGGTCATCTGTGGAAGGCGTTTGTCTTTATCCCATGAGCCATGGGAAGCCACTGAAGGATCTCCATATAATCATATCTATGCCTTGAAAATATCTCTGTGACTATTGTGGGCAGCACGGGTGTGGGGAGACCTGTTAGAAGCAGCAGGCCAGGAAGGAGAGGATAGGAACTTAGACTAGGAGGTAGTGCCAGGAGAGCTGGAGCAAAGTGAATTTAGAAGTAAAATGGGATTTAGAAGTCAGGTGGCAGATTTATCCCAGATGGCCCATGGGGACTCTTGGTTTCTGGCAGCTGATGGTGAGGTGTTGACCTCTGGGACGAGCAAGAGGCCAGGCTCTGTGCAGAGACAGGCTGATGAGTTTGTTCTTGTACATGTTTTTGAGAGGTTTTGAAATATCCGTGGGGAGGAGTCACCCAAAGCCATCGTCACTATGGGGAGATCAGTGCTGGGGAAAGGAGGTTTCAATCATGTGCCCTGGGTGTTGGGGAGGACCTCAAGAGAAGGTATATCTTGAGGAGAGGAGAGGCCCAGGACTGAATCTGACCTCTCATTTTATATTCCATGTTGGGAGTGGGGGAGGACAGAGGAGGACAGGCAGTCCCCTGAATATGCCACTCTTCATGGCATAAATGACATCCTTTCTACCTGCCCAGGCTCCTTACTCGTCCTGAGGTCTCCCCTTCCTCTAGGAAGTTCCATCCCCACAGACCTGGGTCAAGTGCCAACCTTTGCCCCTCAGTTCCTTGTGCTGCTCACCTCAGCCCTTATCACACTAACTTGCAAATATCCATCTATGTGTCTGTATCTACCTCTAATCTAAGGGTTCTGAGTCTTGCTCACCATTGTTCCCCCACTGTCTAATATAGCATTTGGTATATGGTAGGTGTGTGAGTTAAAGTGGAGTCTTAGCTGCCAAAACAAAGAGACCAGAATCACAGAGGATTAAATGCATTAGAAATCCAGTGAGTATTCTTCATACAGGTTCTACCAAGACCCAGGATATATCCTAGTCCCTGAGGTTGAAGTTGGGTGTGTTAGTCAGCTGTTCATCACCATGACAAAATACCTGAGTTAATCAACTCAAAAGGAGGAAAGGTTTTATTGAGGCTCATGGTTTCTGAGGTTTCAGTCCATGGTTGCCTGCATCTGTGGCAAGGCACAACATCATGGTGGAGAACATGTGATAGAGCAAAACAGCTCACTCATGGTGGCCAGGAAGTGGGATGGGGGAAGGACGGCAGGGTCCCAATAGCCTCTTCTAGAGCATCCTCCCAATGACCTAATTTCCTTCCACTAGGTCTCATATCCTAAAGCTCCTACCTTTAGGACCATCAACTAACAGCCAAGCCTTCAACACATGGCCTTGTGGGAAATTTAAAATCCAAACCATAACTTTGGGTCACTGCTTTCAGTCCATAGGAAAGGAAAAGAATAAAGTACAGAGAAAGCAGCCAGATCTAATCTGGAGATGACCCAGACATTTCACGGATACATTACTTTTGTTTATAGCTCACTGGCCTAGACTTAATCCAATCCCCTTTCTTGGTTGCAGAGGAGGCTGGGAAAGAAGTCTCCAAATAGGCCTAGATAAGTGTTCAGGAGTAGAGAGAATGGGTGGGGTGCCGGTGTGCAGTGACAACTAGCAGCCTTCCCAGGCAGTGGGCAGTAAATACTCATTGAATGGATGGATCGTTGGTTGGTGACCTGCATGACAAGACCTGGGTCACAAAGACAAATGAGATCTAGCCCCTGCCCTCTGGGACCTTAGTTGGGTTATCAATAGATTTCCTGTTACTTCAAGATTAAACTTAATTTTTTTCCCAAATTTTTATCCTTTATTTGAATATAAATAATTTCCTTAATTCAGGCTACAGAGTGTAGTGGAGAAAAAATATGTATGGTCTTGCCTCTTCTGATATGCAATTGTGGGTATAGTATTTAATCTCTGAACCTCAATTTCTCAACTATAAGATAAAGATTATTGTATCTATGGCATGTGATTATTGTGAAGATTAAATGAGACCATATCTGGCAGCTTTAAAAAAAATTGTTTTTGAATATGATGGTTCTGGTAATGACTCTGTAGTGGATGCTTGGAGGGTACCTGAAAGTGAACACATAAGAACTGCTTCTTCAGGTTGCCAGATGGTCTGCAAATAAAATTTCAGGATGCCCATTTAAATGTGAGTTTCAGATAAACAAATGCAAATATTGCTGGAAATTTGAACTTCAATTTCAGATAAACTAGGAATAATTTTGTAGTATAAGTATGTCCCAAATATTGTGTGGGTTATTCATATACTAAAAGTGTACCTTGTTTATTTGAATTCAAATTCGACTAGGTATGCTGTATTGTATGTGATGATCCCACTCATTCTGTGGATAGCATTTAGTAGGTGCTCAGTAAATCTCAGTTTTTCTTTCCTCCCAAGGAGGGCATCTCTCTGGATACAGAGAGCTAGGTATACTCATATATCTATTTGTGGACTTCATGCTTAGAGCTAAGCATCAAAGCTTGGGTTCAGCTTTATCTTCATTCTTTGTGAGGATTTCTATGTGTTACTGGAAAACTACATACTTCTTTCCCATACATTGGTCAGCAGTGAAAATAATATCACATCTAGAAATATAATGTCCTATGAAAGGCTGTGTTGGGGACCAATGGCCTGACTTTGATTGCCAGCGTGACGCATCTGGGATCCTGTCAAATTCCACAGACCATGTTAGATCAACCACTTTTTTGTATCCTGAATATATTTATTCTTTACCAGGTAATGAGCAGGCCTGATTAAGAACCAGAAGATGCATTTGCTTATTTCATATTCATTAAGACTTGCTATTCAGTTGCATTAGATACTTCAAGAGTATATACTGCATGCCGATTATTTTTCTATGTTCTGTAGGGGCCTCAAAAATGAACCAGACAAGGTGGGGACCCTCAAAGCCTTATATGATGGTGAGAGAGCAGATCTAGGTTTTTAATACAAAGGGGCCATCTGAAAGTGTGTGTGGGGTTCAGGGGAAAGTGTGGGTGGTATGTGGAACAGCCTGGGCTCCAAGCTGGAGTGCTCAGTGGGAAGGAGTACTTGCAGAGATGATGGTGGGGGAGGACAGAACGCCAGTTAGTAGGTGGGGAGAATTGGAAACCAGCAAAATGGGCTGAGAAGAGGCTGTGGGAAGAAAGCTGGGCAGGCTGGGAGGAACTGGTGCAGAGGGACTTGTCACTCTCTTAGCAGGTTACATCCCGATCTGGAACTGGCCTAGCTCCACTTGTGTCTCAGGTAGGTGCATTTTCAGGGGATGTGCTGCAACCAGTCCTCTCTGGAGGATTGTGTGCAAGTCCCTTTTGCAGCTGATAAGTTTTCTCTGGGATTCCACTAAAATCTTCCTTTTTTTTCTGTTTGTAATTGTAGCCCCCCCCCCAGCCTCTGCCTCCCCATCTCCCCACTCATATGTCTTCATCAGGCATCACAAGCTTCTGAGTCCCCTCCTCTTCAGTTTCTCCTAGGCTTAGTCACCCTGCCGCCATATTGGCATCAAAGCTGTCCCAGCCTCCTTTTGGAAGCTCTGGTTCCTGAGATTCTGCCCACTGCTCCACCACTACAGACTCAGGCTCTGTGTTTTAGTCAGATTTTTTTTTTTTTTTTTGCTACTGTGACCCAAAGACCTGACAAGAACAATTAGGGGAGGAAAACTTCATTTGGGGGCTCATGATTTCAGAGATCTCGGTCCCTAGACAGCCAGCTCCATCCCTGAGGGCTCCCGTGAGGCTGAACATTGTGGTGGAAGAGCGTAGTGGAGGGAAGTGGCTCAAGACATGACAATCAGGAAACAAAGTGAGACTAAGCTCAGTTCACCAAATATATACCCCCAAAGGCATGCCTCCAAGGACCCACCCCTTCTAGTGACACAGTTACCACCCCTTCTACCAACCTACAGTTACCACTCAGTTAATCCATATCAAGGGATTAATGCACTGGTTAGGTTAAGGCTTTCATAACCCAATCATTTCCCCTCTAAACTTTCTTGCATTGTCTCACATGTGAGCTTTTGGGGCACACCTAATATCTAAACCATAATACTCTGGAACTGCTCTCCCAGCCTTACCCTGGTGAAGCTCAACTCCAAATCTCCTGGACCTGCCTGAGGGGAAGGACTCCTTATGAACAGCTGATTTTCATTCTTTGTTCTTTTCTGAAATCAGTTCCTGTTAAAAAGTAAGTTTTTTCAAATTCATTCGGCTCTTTACCCTTTTAAGAAATCAGCAGTGGATCCTGAAGATGTTCCCAGATAGTTGGTCTCTTCTGGCAGCAAAGTGTGAGAACGCTTTTGTTTGTCAGTCATGTCTCATCGTCTCAGGGCAGGCTTCTCATGAAGTCCAGTCCATCTCTTCCCTCTTGCCTTCTAATGGATCTCAGAGGCCATGGGCCTTGGGGCTCTCACTTCCCCTTCCTGGTTGCCAATAGGTTTGTGAAAATAGGCACAAGGGTGTCTCAGTTAGCTTTTTCTGTGTAACAAAACTTCCCCCAAAATTCAGTGGCTGAAAGCAACAGCTGTTTATTTAGTTCTCAATTTTGTGAGCTGGACTCAGGAGGGTAATTCTTCGACCTAATTATTCTCAGCTGGGATGACTGGATGGCTGGGACCATCCCCACCTGTTTTCTCAGATCTCTAACAGGTTACCTTGGGCTTGTTCTTGTGGTGGCTGCACAGAGCTTCATGGGAGCAGGCAAAAGCATGCGTGACTTTTGTGGCCTTGGCTCAGAACTGGCACAGAGCCACTTCTACTATGTTGTGTTGACCACTGAAAGTCAAAATGCTAGCCCAGCCAGGCACCGTGGTGCATTCCTATAATCTCAGCAGCTTGGGAGGCTGAGGCAGAAGGATTGCAAGTTCAAAGCCAGCCTCAGCAACTTAGTGAGGCCCTAAGCAACTTAGCAAGACCCTGACTCAAAATAAAAAACAAAATAGGATGGGGATGTGGCTCAGTGGTTAAGTACCTCTGGGTTCAATTCCTAGTATCCACACTCAAATAACAAAAATCAAACAAACAAACAAAAACCAGCCTAGATTAAAGGGGGTGGGGAGGACAAGACTCTACTTCTTAATGGGAGGGTCTATAAAATGACATTTCAAAGGGCATGGATACAGGTGTTACTAGAAAAGCTCTGGCTCCAGGAGTCCCAACTGACCAACCTTGACCACCAGTCAGAATCACCGGTTGATCAAAATGATGAGTGATGGTGAAGGTGGCCAAGAACCTTATTGTCAGTGAGACCATGTCAGGAAGAACAGAGAAGTCTAGTGACTTAGGATCTGTCTTTGAGGGGCTGACAAGAGCTTTGAGGTTTTATAGAAAAGGGGGACAAAGACAAGGATCTGGGGTTTGCAGAACTGGTACAGTATATCATCTTAGTCTGGCCATGGTCAGGTTGATCATTATCCCAGACAATTGTCTCAGGTTGGGCCATGCATAGCTTTGTTAGCACCAAGAGGGTCACTGTTACATGAGGGGAGTTTCAGCCTTCTGTCAAGATGTGTATCGATCACACTTGTGTTTCTGGACTCCAAGGTGACTACAGGAGACAATGATTCAGGGGAACTTAGGATGAAAGACAACAAAAAGTCAAAAAAGCAAGATGGAGAGTCAGAGTCAAAGAAGCAAACCAATTGGTTAGGTCAGTGACTGGGGCCCCTTTCAAAACCCTCCTGTCAGTCACCATTCCATTTCTGCAGGGAAAAGGCTCAAGGCCATGAGAGTGGTTTTTGTTTGTTTGTTTTTTTTTTTTTAGTTCTGTAACTACTTCCTCTTGTTTGGGGGTGGGTATGTAGGGATTTTGAAATGGAAAACCTTGACAGGTAAGAAAACTTTTTTTTTTCTTGTTCCTTTTATGGGGACCGTGACAGAAACATTTCCATGCTGGAACAAATAGTACAATCACCATTCTTACAAATTCACTAAGCTAAACTTCACCCAAAGAGCAGAAGGGAAAGGAAAACAACAAGTGCTAAACATTGAGTATCTCCATTTAGAAAGAATTGTCTTTATCAGTTACTGAAATGATCTTGCGAAGGTATCAACAGTGACGATGCTTGTCTGAGTCCTTCATTGCTTTGGTTATACACTTTTTGAGTAACTGGGGATAGTAACACAAATTCCTTCATCCTCTTAGTGAGATCACAAGCTCCCCCTTGGGCAGCAATCAAAATATCTAAGGCCATCCAATTTTGGAGGACCACTTTTGGGATATGTGTGGCTTTGACACTTACGAGGGTGCTGGTCTGTCAGGGTAGGATTAAGAGTGGCAGCTGTGTGTTTAGTTAGGGCTCCTACCTGCAATTCCACATCAGTAGAGGCAGCTGCTACGGAAAACGCAGCCAGAAGGTAGAACCAACCACCAAGAGGCTGTCTTTATGTGGAGTCTGGCTTTCACAACATCCTGGTTGTGTGGGACTGCCCATAAATGGGAGACAACTTGTTCTGGAAGGTATGGACAACCCCAGGTGTAGTGACCAAGTATGGGGGCAAGTAAGGCCATCCATGGCTTCCTCAAGTCCCTTGGGGACAGAATTGCCCCTGTCTTTATGGGGTGCTTCTGTCAGTGAAGCCATATGGATTCAGTTAAAGTGACAGACATATCACACATTTGTCAGGGGGTCCAATCTGTTGCTTGGGGAGTCCGTGAGAGTCATTTGGTTTTTCCGTGCACAGAGTGCTATTTCTCCTAATTGAGCAGGTAGCCATTCAGCTCTGCTGTGTACTCCTAGCCTACCCCAGGAATGGCATTAAGTTGTTCTCACACCACAGCAGACACGTGCTGCTTTGTTTCAGATGTTGTTAGAAACACCTTAGGGTCCTCTTGTTCAGGGGAAGGGAGAAGCTGTTTTTTATTGGATGAGAGGAAAATGCACTCTTCTTGATTTTCATACTGTTTTCCGTCTGCTTTTTCACTGCTGCAACTCAAAGACCCAACCAGAACAATTGTAGAGGAGGAAAAGTTTGTTTAGGGGCTCACAGCTTCAGAGACAGTCCATAGACAGCAGGCGAATGCAGCTCAGGGCTTGAGGTGAGGCAGGACATCATGGGGGAAGAGTGTGGCAAAGGGAAACAGCTCACATGATGATCAGAAAGCAGAGAGAGAGAGAGATTCCACCCTCCAGACACAAAATATGTACTCCATAGACGTTCCCTCAATGAACCACTTCCTCCAGCCACATCCCACCTGTGTCCAGTTACCTCTCGGTTAATCCTATCAGGGATGAATTCATTCATTGGGTTAAGGCTATGATGCAATCATTTCTCCTCCAAACCTTTGTGCATTGTCTCATATGTGGGCTTTTGAGTGATACCACATCTAAACCATAACACACACCAAGTAGAGAACCTTTGTCAAACAGTCAGATTAGCTGCCTAAATGTTCTAAAGCAGTTCATTAGTGCCAGAAAGGGGGAGCCCTTCACATACCCAATAGTCAGCCTGATTATGGACTCAGAAATGGTCAGAGTTCAATCTGCAATCTGGTTGGGAGTAAGGAAAAGGCAGAGAAAGCAAAGAGTGACCGTACTAAAATCCATAGTGTATCTCACCTGTCTTTTATCTTTTGAAGAGATATTTGAGGTCTTCAAGGAGATTCATGGCCCAGCGGGACAGCTGTCCATCCCAAAGAGGGTCAGAAAGGTCTCTTTCTGGTGCCGACTAAAGTGTGTGGCGGACCCATATCTTGACACCTGCAAGTTTTAAAGAAATATGAGTGGTGAGGAGTGTATCACAAGGGCATGTCCACTCTTCTGTCAGCTGGTCTTGCAGGATCCATAGTTTTAAGAAGATTCAGTTTTCTGGTTGAAAAGGGAGTCCTCAGGTAAGATCTTGTCCTAGAGGAAGCAAACTCATGCCTAGAAGTTAGAACTTGATTAAGCTGCTGTACATAACACTTAATTTTATTTTCATTTTCGGAGAGTATCCCCTTTATGGAAAGATACTCCATATCCTTCCATAAAAGGGTCCTCCATATATAATTTCATAAAGATTCAATTGTAGCCCACTTCTAGGAGCCACCCCTCATGCAGAGCAGGGCAATAGGTAATCCTCCCCCCCCACCCCGCATTAAACTTATCTCTTGATGTATTTTTACTAAAGTCTTATTTCAAGGATGGTTTATTTTCTCTAACCTGTCCGTCGAGGTCTCCAGGCAGTATGAAGTCTCTCCAGCAGATTCCCAGGGCTTTCTTCACCTGTTTTGTTACCATAAGGACAGTCAGGACCATCATTGTTCTGTATGGAGTCAGGAATACCTGGGGGTGATGACCTTTAGTAGCACCCATGTCACTTCTGAGGCTTTCTCTATCCTAATGAGATAGGTTTCAACCCAATGGGAAAAACTAGTACATTTGGAAATGCAAATCAAAAGTACACTAAGATTTTGTCTTATTCTTGTGAGAATGGCAGTTATCAAGAATATAAATAATAATAATAAATGCTGGTGAGAATATGGGGGAAAGGTACACTCATACATTATTGGTGGAACTGCAAATTTGTACAACCACTCTGGAAAGCAGTATGGAAATTCCTCAAAAAACTAGGAATGGAACCAACCACCATATCACCCAGCTATCCCACTCCTTGGTATTTATCCCAAAGAATTAAAATCAGCATACTAAAGTGATATAGCAGCACATTTCACAATGGCCAGCCCAGATGCCTGTCAATAGATTAATCGACTGAGAAAATGTGGTATGTATAAACAATAGAGTTTTCTCAGTCATAAAAAATGTAATTATGGTATTTGCCTATAAATGGATAGAAATGGAGAACATTATGCTAAGTGAAATAAGCCGGCCTCAGAAAATCAAGGATTGAATGTTTTGTCTGTGGAAGTTAGAGCAAAATAAGGGAAAGGAGGGGAGGTTTGAATATCATAAAGTGATAGGGAAGATCAGCAGAGTAGAAGAAAGAGATTGAAAGGGAGGGAGGAAGGATGAGAAAATGGAGAAAATGTGGAATGTATTTAACAAAGTCACACTACGTGCATATATGAATATGCCACAGGGAATTTTACCTTTATTATATGTAGAAAGCACCAATCAAAAATAAATACATAAGTAAATGAGTGAAAGGAAGATCAGTGGAGTAGAGGAATGGCTGGGATCATCCCCACCTCAGGAAGAGCTTGAAGATGGGGTAGAGGAAAACAGGGACTAGGAATGGAACCAACCACCGTATCAACCAACCACTCCTAGGAGTTTCCCCAGGAGTAAATTCCTAGGATTTACTCCTAGGGAAAATGGAGTCAATCAAATTGAACCCAACTACTTTGTGTAACTATAATGCTCTAATATAGATGAATTTGCTTCTGTTTCTATGAAAAACAAGACAAAACAACAACAACAAACTAGTACATAGTGGAAGTTTCCAGCAGCCTTCGGCATCTGGGTGAGATCCACCTGCCAATCTTCAGAGGGTTATGGCCTACGGTATGGGACCCCCTGAATGTTTTTTTTTTGGCAGATTTTCCATTTTGGAGTTGTTCTTGGCATAAAGTTGCCATCTCTGAGTTACCTCTTTCACTGCCCGATATCATCCTGCCCCTCCAAGGTATGGTCTAACAAATTCCATTAACTCAAAACACCATGACGGCCTTGCTGAACACAGGTAGCAAATAAGAAATTCTCTGGTACCAAAAAGGCTGTGAGAGTTTACCTTCAAGTAAAAGGAAGAGTCCCAATCTTAAAAACCCCTTAAGAATGGAGGCCCCAACCAGGCTCTCTCCTTGTCTGCTTCTGAATATTCAGGACAGAAGGAAGTCAGGTAGATTTCAGGTATCTGCGGGGCTAAAAACACAGTTGTTTTATGCAGCTGACTTGGTAGCCTGATTGACTAGGTAATTTCCCTGGGATATTATTATATAGTCTCCTTTTTGATATCCAGAACAGGGGATGATATAATAGCCACCTCTTTTGGCATGAAGACAGACAGCCTCCAAGAGTGTGCACATCTCCTGATTATGGTTCTTATTATTAGAGGACATCTTTTCCTATGGGCATGGAGAATCAAGAAGGCATATTTTGAGTCAGGATGAATGTTAGCCTTTTTTCCCTTTTGAAAGCTCAAAGGCCTGGGTAAGGACTATTAACCTAGCCTTTTGAGTGGATATGCCTGCCAGAGGGGAATTGACTTGATGACCTCTTGTAAAGTCACTATTGCCTATCTAGCATGGTGTTTTCCACAATCCATGAAACTGCTTTCATCTGTGAACTGGTTATGGTGTAGGATTGGAGGATTGGGACCTGTGGGCAGCAGGGCAGCTGGGTTTAAAACTGATGTAGCTTGAAGAGTCACATTAGGGTCATATAACAAGATAGCTTAAATTTAACTAACCTCCCAGTGGTTAGCCAATATCTGCCCTTTCATTTTATCAAGGTGAAGTTCTGATGTGGCACATATACAGTAATTGGCTATTGCAGTGTAAATTTTTCAGCTTAATTTAGCACATGGCATGTAGCTGCTATTGCCTGGAGACAAGGAGGCCCTCCCTTGACTGAGTGATCTAATTACTTTGAAAAATCAGCTACAGGCTGGGGAACTTCCCCCAGCAACTGAACAAGAACCCCCAGCCCAATGTCTTGTCATTTATTCACTTACAGTTTAAAGTTGGTCAGTCGCAAAGCAGAGGTCAATGTCAATCAGTTCATGAGAGTTTTAAAAGCAATTTGACACTCCTTTGTGCAAATTAAGAACTCAAGATCTGACCCAATTAGAACTTTATGGGCTCATGGGGGCTTTGCTCTCTGCCCAAAGTTTAGGTAGCCATATCCTCCAATAATCTGCCAGCCCCAGATATCCTCTTGATTGCAGGTCTTGGGGACCTGCATGCTGGCAAAGGACATTTTTCTGGACAGTTGCTAGTCTTCATTGACCTTCCTGATGTTGGAACCCCAGGTAAATAAGTTGTTCTTTTTAAGTCTGTGCCGTAGTGGTTAAGAGTCTGGATGGAGTTTTCTAGGCAAATTTCCTAGGTCCAACTTGCAATCAACATGTTGTCATCCACATATGGTAGCAGCGTTCCATAGTTTAATCATGGCATTCTCATTCTTTAGCTAATATTTCTCCAAAGATTGTGGGTGAGTTCTTGAATCCCTGAGAAAGTGCAGCCCAACAGTATTGGAATCTTATATTTGAGTGGGGGATTTGCCCATTCAAAAGCAAAAGGTAGCTAGGTGTGGTGGTGTAATTCTAGCGGCTCAGGAGGCTAAGGCAGGAGGATTGAGAGTTCAAAGCCAGCCTCAGCAAAAGCAAGGTACTAAGCAACTCAGTGAGACCCTGTCTCTAAATAAAGTATAAAATAGGACTGGGGATGTGGCTCAGTGTTTGAGTGCCCCTGAATTCAATCCCTGGTACCACCCCCACCCAAAAAAAAAAAAAAAAGAAAAAGGATATTATGATTTACTTTTCAGTGGAAAACAAAAGAAGGCATCTTTTAGATAAAGGACAGTAAATCTACATTCTACCATCAAAGCATTATTACTAGTAGCATTAGTATTAGTAGTAATAGTATTTTGTGGAATTGGGGATTGAATTCAAGGACACTCTACTACTGAGCTACATCCCCAGCCCTTTTTTTTATTTTTTATTTTGAGACAAGGTCTCACTAAGTTAGTGCCCAGGCTGGCCTCAAATTTGCAATCCCCCTGCCTCAGCCTCCAGAGTTGCTGGAATTATAGGCGTGTACAACTGTACCTGGCCCAACAAAGCATTTAGAAGACTATAAGGATTAGGCACAGCAGGGTGAATGTCCTGGACAATTTCATTAATTCTCATAAGGCTTGAACAAAATGATATTCCTCCAACCTGGGCTTTTTTAGGCAGAAGAGGATATTATAAGGTGATTGGCAGAACTGGATAAAATTGCATTTTAAGAATTTTTGAAGCATGAGTTGGATTCCTTCAAGGGCCTCCTGCTGCAGAATATTAAGCAGGAAGTTGGTTTGGTCTTCCCTTAAAAAAACTTCAATAGACAAGGTGGTTTTTGCTTTGCCTGGGGTCCAGTTAGCGTTTGCTGCCTGGTTGATAAGTCGGTGGACCTCAAGGGGCATTGATTCACCCTCTCATGGCTTCTCCTGGCATAACCGATGGCAGAAACTTACAGAAAGCTGTGTGTTGGGTGCAGGTCACCCACACTGCACTCCAGGGGCATGGAAAAGCCTGCTCTGGGGCTTTCCTGATACTCTTGTGATAAGCACAGTTTGATTAGACCTTTTTGTCCAAGGAGTTGTTAAAACCAAACACGTGGCCCCCATGTTGACCATGAAGTTTAAGGTTTGTTTTTCACCACCATTATAGCTGGGGTTCCTGAGGGGAAGGAATGATCAGAACCAAAAGTGTTGGGGGAGCCCTTGGATTTTAGGTCCTCAGTAAAGTCCTGCCATCTGATGCTTTGGCTCTTTGGTACCAGGAATCGAACCCAGGGGTGCTTAACCATTGAGTCACTTTTTTATTTTTTATTTTGAGATAGGGTCTTGCTAAGTTGCTTAGGACTTCACTAAGTTGCTGAGGCTGTCTTTGAACTTGTGATCCTCCTGCCAGAGTCTCCTGAGCTGCTGGGATTATAGGTGTGCACCACTGCCCCCTGCTGAACTGGTCCCCCCCCCCTTTTTTTTAAGAGTTTGGGGCAGTTTTTCTTCTAATGCTTGTTCTTATTACAGGATGTGCATTGCTCCTTCCCTAAGGATCAATTTTCCAGGAGGGCCTCTGGTTCCAACCCTGAATATTTTGCATGAAGATGGTGGCTTATTTCCCAGTCTTTATAGCCCTTGTAGGCTGTGTTTGCCATCTGAGAAGGGTTCATACCCACAGTCCCCTCCCTCAACTTTCTGTAATTTCTGCCTATTATTAGGGCCCTCTGCCCAGTGAGGGCTGTATTGACCATCTGTACACTTTAGGGGACTTCTGGGTCTACGTCAGTAAATTGCTTGTAAGTTTGATATATTCTTTCTAATCAGGCTGAGGGGTCTTCAGTTGCCCCCTGTTGGGAATGTTGTGTTTTATTTTCTTCTTTTTTTTTAAATAATTTTTAGTTATGCATGGACACAATATCTTCATTTTGTTTACTTATTTTTTTATGTGGTGCTGAGGATCAAACCCAGGGTCTCAAACGTGCGAGGCGAGTGCTCTACCGCTGAGCCACAACCCCAGCCCCGGAAATGTTGTATCTTATTTAAGCTTTCTGACTTATGCACCTCTGTCAGAATCCTCCCAGATCCAGTTGAAGTCTGTCATCGTCATCATTTGGCTTTCAGTTTGGTTCTGCTGGTGTTATTGCTACTGTTAGTTAGATCTGGGGTGTTTGGGAGGTCAAGCAACCTGCCCAAATTGGTTACTTTGACAGGTCTTAAAGGGACCATTCTGGACTCAGCAGCATATTGAGGAAGTGGTGTCTTCCCTTATGCCTTGGTGGCTCTGTTACCTGGAAGTCTTCTTGGTGCAGCCAGAGAGGGTAGAGGACCTTTTAGGAGTGAGGGAGATGTGGGATTTAAAGCAGTGACATGCTTTCTTCCCCTCAATATCTTTGTTGTCATCTGGGAGGGGTTTTGGCTTTGGCATCTGGGGTCTTTGCACCAGGAGTTTGATCCTTTCTTCAGAAAAATAACTTGAATGTGTAAAACAATAAAGGATTAAATATATGGCACCTCATCCCATTTTCCTGATCTTTCACAACTTTAGTTGTGAGATAGTATAATAATTTAAAGATGCATTTACACCCATCTCTCTTTTGAATATAGTATATACATAGGCCATACCATGTTACAGTAATAAATTACCTTTTACTTAGTCATAGGTTCATAGCTATATGTAGACCAGTCACCTAAAATTTTCCGTAGGGGGCTTCCTGTAGACTTAATATTGCTACACAAATTATAATAGAGATCTCCCAAGCACCCTGATTCCTCTTATGTCTCCTCTCACTATGTAATACCAGGTTCCTACAGAATTTCACATTTCCTTGTCAAAACAAATGATCTAAGCCCAGAATGGAACAACAAAGTTCAAATGACAAAGAAAAAGCGAGGGTCTGGCATGCGCTGTCAGAGAGGATGTACCAGGGTCTCCATCTAAAACCTGCAAATCTCAAGGCCTGTTTCTTTGCTTTACCAAATAGCAGTAGAAAGTAGCCAAGGCTGTTATGAAGTGGAAAAAAAAGTGAGGACCCTGGAACACAAATAATTTTGGCTTCTGTGTGGGACCATGTCATCCTTCCGGCTTGTCAGAGGTTGGCTAGCTGCAAGTGGCTTTTGCCCCAGGGAGTCTTGCCTCCTGGCTGGCTCACCAAAGTTTGTTAGTAGAGGTAGGGGAAAGTCCAGGGGGTCCAACTGACCAGGCTCAGCCACCAGTTCCAGAAAGCCAATCAAGAGCTGAGTGGTGGTGAAGGCAGGAAAGGAAGAAAGTCATATTGGGAAGAACAGAAAGGTCTAGTGATCCAAGATCTGTCTTGGAGGGGCTGATAAGAGCTTTGTAGTTTAATAGACAAGGAGAACATGGGCAAGGATCAGGGGTTTGCAGAGTTGGCACAGCATATCATCTTGGTCTGGACATGGTACGGCTGATCATTATCCCAGCTAATTGTCAGGGTTGGCCATGTGTAGCTTTGTGGGCGCCAAAGGGGTCACTGTTACATGGGGGTGGAGGGGGCAGGTAATTTTAGTCTTCTGTTTTAAGATGTCTATTGATTAGATCTGTGTTCCTGGAATCCAAGGTGACTACATGAGAGAATGACTCAGGGGAACTTAGAAGAAAAACAAAACAAACAAAAAAATCCAAACAAGTCCAAACAGCGAAATGGAGTCAGAGAGACAAAATGGAGTTAGATGTAAAACGGAATGGGCCCTCCTTCACAGCAAGTAGAGAATTGGGGCCATTTCTGAAATCCACTAGAGTCCGTTAGCGCACCATTCACTCTAGGCCTGTCTTTATTAAGACAGGATGATGATATGGCATTATTGTGATAATTAGGTGAGGTGATATAGTCCAATGCTAATCTCTAGTGAGTACTCTGTGTACCACAGATTAGTAGTAATGATGACGATGGCTATACTTTTGACAGCTGGAAGGTTTTAGATAATCAGACTCATATTTCTAGCCCAAAGGACAGCCTAAAGCAATTCTCTGATATTTCTTCTCAGTGGTTCATTTGTCTGTCCCTGTCCACCTTGAAAGTCCCTCAGGGAGTCGTCCTCACTGGCCCTTCCTTTTTCTCTTTTCCCTCAGCCCTGTGTCCACTGTAGTCCTTCTTTCTGCCTCTGACTCAGCCTCTCATCTTTAGATGGAATGGGAGTTGGAAGAGGAGGCAAGAGAATACAATGTTCCATGATGAGCAGGTACAGGAGTCAGAGCCACCTGGCTACAGGACAGATAAACCTCTCTCTTCTCGGGCCTGCAGCCTCTGGCTGTGTGGATCGTAGGTCATACAATGCATCCCTGCCAGCCTTGTCATTTGATAATATTGAGTATTTTCCCATAGCATTGATTGCTCCAGTGTGGTGTTATCCTAACAGAATCTCTGACTCACTTCAGTGTTTTTTGCTTGATTTGGCAGGGCTCTGAGAAGGAAGATGGCAGTAAGTGCATCTGTGCCCAAGAGGAAGCCCTCTAGGATTTTAGTCAGTTGTTAAATGATTGCAGTGAGAATCAAAGAGCCTGCCTACTTCCCAGTCCCTTCCCTACCGTCATCTTGTTGCCCAGTGAAACACTTGTACCAGTTCTCTATTGTTGCCCAGAAAACTATCCCAAAGTTTAGTGGTGTAAAAAACAATTCTGTGGGTCAGGCATTTGATGGGAGGACACAGTGTGATATCTTATCTCTGTTCCAGAATGTCTGGTGTCTCAGCTATGAAGACTCAAAGAGCAGGATGACTTATTGTTTGGGGGCTAGAATCATCTGGAAGCATCTTCACTCACATATCTGGCCATCAGCTGGACCTTACCTGGGCTGTTGGCTGGACACTGTCATGAGGCCTCTCAGAATATTTCATGTGGGCTAGTTTGGGCTTCCTTCCATTATGGCAGCTGGGTTCAAGCATGGGAAGCTAAAGATGCAGGAAGTGAAAACCATTAGTCTATTGAGGCTTGATCCAGGGAGCTAGCACAGTATTTCTGCTGCCTCTGGCTGTGTGGATTGTAGGTCAGATAATACATAGCCTGGCAGCCATATTTTGTTGCCCAGTCAGAGAACACAGTTTTAATAGGAAAAGATATGGACCAACTTCTTGATGGAAGAGTGTCAAGGAATAGGGGGAATGTTTTAAAACTACCACATTCTCACTTGGGAAAAGATGGTCCAATTTACCTTGTTGCTGCTTGACTCTGTGACACATTTCTCCCATTAGTGAACACCGCTGATCACTCACCTAGCATCATTTTACCCTATTCCCTTTTACCAATAAAACCCAGATATTTTCACTCAGAAACTCATTCCTCCTTCACACAGGCTGGGCGTTGTAGAAACATGACCCCACTTCTAGCTCCAGATATGGACCCCATTGCTTAAGCCAATCAGCACATTCCATTTCCTTTGCCAATCATTGATTCGAGGGTGGGCATATGACCTAAGCAGTCTGATGTAGGTATATCCAGGACTCCTGCTTGGAATGCTGAGGCAGAAATGTTCTTTCTTCTTTGGACATTTGGTATGTGGATATGAAACCTGGAACCGCCACAATCATTTTGTCACCATGAGGGATGCTAGACTTGTGATAAAGCTCACAGTATGGAAGACAGAGCAGAGAGATGGAAAACTGTGGCTCCTTGTTGAATCATTGAGCCAAGGAATCAAACCAACCCTGGATTCCTAATAATAATAATAACAAAACAGCAATCAGTCATTCCGCAGTTGAGCATAAGCACTATCAAACCTCTTGAATACCCCTGCCTAGATATGGTAATTATGATAATCTATACCTTACAGATAAGGAAACTGGTCCTAAAAGGTTTGATGAGGACTTGATCTTCCCCAGAGGTAGAGTAACTTGCTTAAGTTCAAACAGCCAGTAAGTAGTCAAATCAGCAATGACACCCAGCGTCTGAACTTAGAGTAGGTGCTTCTAACCACTACCCCACACTTCCTTTCTGGGATTTTCCAATTTATATCAGTAAATCCTTTTATTTAAAGTCTATTCATGTTGGTCATTTTTAAAATAAAGATCACAAGGGAGAACCTTCCCTGCAAGCATGGTGTGCCCCTGAGGCATGAGCAGCAACGTCAGCTCCAGCTCCTCTGCATGGAGGGAGTTCTTCTGAGCCTGATCCCATGAGTCCTAGCAGGAAGTTGTCCCTGTTATGGGAGTTTACATGTGGGCCTCCCTGCAGGGCACAGCTCCAGGAAGAAGCAAGTGTGTCTGCCAGGCCTGTGGGGAGCCACAAGTCAGACAGAGAACACCTGAGCCTGGGCCAAGGTTCCTTCCACTTTCCCCCACTCTTCCCTGGTCCTTTGGGAGGTTGGGGCACCCGCTCAGCTGAGCCACCTCCTTTCTCCCTGTTGTTACCCTGTGGCCATTTAAATGAATCTACAGTGGTTCTTTAAGGTCTCTTAGAGCTGGAGTCCTTTCCTGGCTTCCAAACCAGAAGCCTCAGCGTCTTCCATCTCTTTCTCACCTCCACACCTGCCATCCACCTAAGAGGCCCGTTTTGCCTGTTACCTGGGAATAATGCCCTAGGGTTGGGGGCTGCACTCTGAAGCATGCTTAGAAGTTCAGGGACTTTTGTCACAGCCCTGGCATGGCCCCATGGCATCATCTATTTTCTTTCTGTGTCAGGCGTCTGTGTGCCATCTGTCCCCCAGTTTGCTTAACCACTATATCACCTTCTGTGCAGCCAGTAGGATGCTATTTGGTAGTATTAGATCCCAACAGGTACTTAAAACTCTTTTTTTTTTTTACTGAAAAGAGAATTTGTCTTTGAAAAAAAGGGAAAATTCACCAATAATTGGTATGATAAAAAAATTTTCAATTTGCTTAGTACACACCAGTCCTTGTCCACATGCATAAATATTTTTAAATAGTCCCCTCAGCATAATATAGATACTATTTTTGTAATTTCACTTAAAGCACTTTCCATCTCACTGTGTGGTCATCATGATTATAATTTTTACTGACTGTATAATACTGTGGCTAGGGATGAGTCCTGAGCCTCAGGCTTTACGAGGCTGGCGTGGTGAACTTAGCAGTTTTAATAATTTTTTTTAACAAAAGGTACAGTGGAGAATAGGGCCACTGGCTACAAGCTGCTATAAGAACAGCCTTTATTGAAATTTTCAATTTCATATTCATATTCATATTTTCATATTCATACATAACAGCCAAGATTCTTCTCCAGTCCTGCCTCCTGGGAGGGACCATTCTGTCAATCACCCTCCTAGTCTGGTAAGGGACCTCCCCAGGTTCCCAAAGGGTCTTTGTAGCTATTGTTGTGTTCTGAGGACTTTACAGCATCCCTTAGCCCTCCCACCCACCCTTGAGGTAGGAAGGGGAAACTGAGGCCTAGAGAAGCCATGTCCCTTGTCAAGCTTATCTTTCATAGCTTATCTGTGAGATTGAAACCTTGGCAGTCTGGTGTTAGACCCCATTGGTGGCCCTGGTGTCCTGCATCTCTGCCTCAGCCCCTTCACAGGGTGAACCATACAGCACTATATTCCATGGACTGTTTCTCTCTCATGCTACCCTGTGGGAGTCTTAATGGCCAGGACCCTGTCTTTTTGTGATGATACACATGGGTTTGGCCTGGTCCTTGACCCCAAGCATGTGCTCCATAAATATTAACTGAAAAACATGGGAAAATGAAGAGATGAATGAATTGGGCATCATTTTTAGGAAGAAGCATGGCTTAGTTGGGGCTGCTATAGCTGGGTAGTGTATAAGGAACAGACATATTTTCTCTCAGTTCTGGAGCTTCGAAGTCTGAGAAACCTCTTCCTGGTTTCCTTTCATGGCAGAGCAAGAGGGGAAAGCTGGGAGAGTGCCTGGGTGTCTTCACCCCTTTATTTATTTTGTGGTGCTGGGGATTGAACCCAGGGCCTTGTACATGTACCTCCTGTTTTAGTCAGCTTTTTTGCTGCTGTGAATAAATGACATAAACAGCACAATTGTAGAGGAGAAAAGGTTTATTTGAGGGCTCACAGTTTCAGAGGTCTTATTCCATAGAAGGCCGGCTCCCTTCCTCAGGGCTCAAGGTGAGGCTGAACATCATGGCGGGAGAAGGTGGCAGAGGGAAGCAGCTCACATCACGGTGATCAGAAAGCAGAGAGAGACTGCACTCTCCAGATACAAAATACATATATCCCAAAGCCATGCCATGCCCCAGCGGTACCCTACCACTCCAATTACCACTCAGTTAATCCCATCAGGGATTAATTCAACGATTGGATTAAGACTCTCACAACCCAATCAATCTCCTCTGAACCTTCTTGCATTGTCTCACACATGAGCTTTTGGGGGACACCTCACATCCAAACCACAATACCTCCCAAAGGCTCTGCCTCCAAATACCATCAGAGTGAAGATCAAGGCTTCAACGTGTGAATTGGAGGAAAGGACACAAACATTCATCTGTAATATGGCTACCTTGCAGCTGGGAATGCAGGTGTCCAGGCCCACCTGGCATAATTGGAAATGTTCCACTATCCCATGTGATACATGTCTGAGGCCCACTGAGGCCCCCCTTGCACATGGCCCAAGGGCAGGATGCAGAGCACATTGTTCCTTCACATGCTCAGTATGTACAAGTACAGTCTTGGGCGCCTGAAGACAGCTCTCCCCAGAAGCCCCAGTGACTGCCCACACCTGGCCATGAACATCCATTGGTGCCTGGCACACTTGGACTCAACACACTCAGGTGCTGGAGTCCCAGGTAAATCTTACTCCCCTAGTTTGGGTTGATAAACAGTAGGTGATTGACTTCAACAAGCTCTAATCTGAAACATAGTAGGTGTTTCATAAATGTCATCTGTGAATTGGGAAAACAAATGGGGTTTAGCTATGAACTCTGATGTCTCAGCTTAGCCCCAGTGAATTAAAAGCACCATGAAGGCAAGAGGTCAACTAGGGGACTCAGGTACTGCAGTGTCCCCAGAAGAGCTGCCTCTGGTCTCATCGTGCCTGTCTCTCAGTGCCTTTGATCTCAGACAGCCTCCCTGGCAGCCACAACTTTGGGCAGAGATCCTCTGTGTTTTTAATCTCAGTGTCTACCCACCCATAGAAATGTCATCTTGTTGGGTTATAAATTTTAAGATGACAGAAGCCATGCCATGCTCTCCAACAAACGGCACCCCAGTTACCCTTTGCCCATCTTTCTACCTGACCGATTACCCTCAAAGCCATACCTGCTGGACGGTGGGAGGACAAAGCCAAGTCATCAAGAGCCTCATCACCATTTCCTGTTCTGGTCATTACACAACCACTGTCCCCTGTCTTCCCAGCCCATCCTCTAGCATTTAAGCCCAAAATCTGTTGTGACAAGACTCAGATCCAGGAAACAAAGAAATTCCAGGTGGTTAAATTTCTGCTCAGGTTTAACAACTTGGGGAGACCCCGAGAGAGACCTAAGGTGTCCATCTCTCTTCTGCATCTCCTTAGTCCCTCCAGGCTGGAGGATCGAGGAAAGGAAGGCTGAGGACAGAGGAGATTTCCTAACAAGCACGGGGAGGCTGACGCAATGCCCAGCACCATTAAAATTAATGATCAGTTCCAGTCGACTTAGCCTCCAGAGGGACAATCAACCTCCAATCAAGGTGGGGGCACTGAGAAGGATGGAGGAAGGAGCTTGTCTCATTTTCTCTGTCCTTGGAAGGAAGGACAACTAGGAGCTGCTTGTTACAGGAAAGATCCCCCAGTTACTGCACTGAGATGATAGATGTCAACCAAACTGTGGGCGTCCCAGTGGGCAGTGCTAAGATAGCTCCTCTTTTTGCAATGGTGAAAACCATTCAGAGACCCTTTCTACTATTGCCCCAGGATACAGGGATCAAAGGCACTGGAAGTTTCATTCTGAATAACTTTGAGTGTGGACAGGATGATGCCAATATCAGAATTGCCAGTGTTTTGCCTTGCTCATTCTCCATTGGTCTTGGATTCCATGGTCTCTGTGCTGGCTAGGATGGGAAGCTGCAGACCTGTGCTGGGTCTATGAAAGGCTTTCTTGATGAGCTACTTGGTGCAGTTTGAGAGAAGGATGCAGCTGGGAGGTGGGTTTGTGTGTATGTGTTCTGTGTGTGTGTGTGCCAGGAATTGAACTCAAGGTCTCAGCATGCTAGGCAAGAATTCTCCCACTGAGCTACACCACCCAGCCTCTGATGCCTCTTTCAGTTCCTACCTTCCTGCCCCCCAGCACAGCTTTCTTCGCAATCTCTGTTCCAGGGTATCTGAGCTAAAAAGGATGATAGTCCCTTCTCACAGCCCAAAGAATCACACAGTTCCCCAAATCTACCCCATTCTGTGAGAAAACAGACATCAACAGAGTCAGCTCCTGCATCCCAAATGGGATAGGGAAGTGGGGCAGGACTCTGTCCCTATTTTCTGCAGACTCTAGGCCATGGCCACACAGACCCTGTTTATAGGCCCTATTTGCTCTCAAAGCTATACTGATCCTGTGTCCAGGACTTTTATCCCAAAACAATTGTGAACTTGAAGTTTTTTTTTTCCTTGCTTTTCCTTTTCTGGTTTAAATAATTGCACAATGATGAAAAGATGATGACTGAACCTGCCAATTAGAATCTTGAGGTGTCAGGGCCCAGGAAGGTGTATTTTTAGAACAATATCCACTGCTTATATTCCCAAAGGTTTGAGTATTGAATCTTCATAGGGTTGAGTTTGACCCTGAACTCAATGTGAATGAATGAACTCCATTTATTCTCAATGTGACCCTGAAACTAGGCAACCTTTACTTGTGGGACCTATTTCTTGGGGTATGGCTTTTCCTTCCAAATTAGCTTTAAAGTTGGGCCCAGGACTTCCCTTATATTTCCTTCCTGCCTCCAAATCTCATATTCAGGGAAATTCCCCAAAGAAGACTCAACCAGTTTCCCCGGAGGAGCAGTAGAGGGCATCCAGATGTAATTTATGGCCACTGACAAGCACCACATCTTAATGACTGCAGAGCCGGCTGCAGGTGACATCTGGGATTGAGCTTGTCTTACTGGCCTAAGTCCCAGGGGCACTTTTTATTGGAGTAGTTGCTTCAGAAGACAGCTCTTTCAGGCTGGAATTGTGGCTCAGTGGCAGAGCGTTTGCCTGGCACCTATGAGGCACTGGGTTCAATCTTTAGCACCAAATAAAAATAAAATAAGATAAAGGTATTGTGTCCATCTACAGCTAAAAAATACTTAAACAAACAAACAAACAAACAAACAAACAAAAAAACAGCAGCCCTTACCTTCTCCCCCTGAGTTCCAAGAGGTCTGGAGATCCCCTCTCTGAACCCAGCACCTTCCACCGCTCCCACATGAGAAGCCGAGCTCCCACAAGAATGCAAAGGACGGTTCCAGCCCCCAGGCTCTGTCCCATGGGAGCAGAGCCACCCCCTCTCCTGACAGGAGGCTGCACCAGTCCTCTGCTGGCTGCTTCTGTTTTTTTTGTGCCTGACAGAAGCAGAGTAGGGAGGTGAGAGCTGCACTCTGGGAACTCTGCCCAGAGTTCAAGCCCAGAGAAACCCTTTGGGCATTTCCAGGATGGAAGAGGAAGGACCCTTTCTCCTCCCACCAACTTGGCTGGGGCCTGAGCCCCTTTAGCAATGGTGGCCAGAGAGACTGTGTTTGCAAAGTCCGGCCTAGCTGCTTCTTTGCTGTGACTCTCCACCCGAAGACCATCCTCAGGCTTCTCCAGCCTTTCTTTCTCAGGGTCATGGAAGGATGTGCAAAGAATGAGTGTGTGCCTATAGTCCAGGTGTCTTATAACAAACTGATTTGGGGGCTTGATCGTACAGTTTATTACAATCATTTTCCCCTGTGCCAATTGGTGTCGACCGAGTCGTGACACTTCCAGGAGCGATATGCCTGGGGCCCAGTTTCCCTGGCTCTGCTGCAGAGGAATGATCTGGAGTCAACACTGAGTCACAGAGTTGGGGGAAGCTGTTGGACCCAGTGAAAGGCCAGAATCGTGGTCTAGCTACTGGCAAGGTTGTATGTGTTTCTGGTTCTGGACCTGCAGAGTCTCAGTCCTACCTGTCCATTAGGACATTAGGACATTTGCTTATTTATTTATATATTTTTGGTGCTAGGGATGGAACCCAAGGTCTCGAGCATGCTAACTAAGCACGTGTTCTATATCCCCAACCCATTTTGTCTTTTTGGACGTGCAGTCCTAGATCCATCCTTATGTTTTCAGTGGTCTTGAGGTGGGACCCTAGAATCTGCATTTTTATGAACCTCAGTTTGAGAATTCTGATGCACAACCTGGTTTGGATTCTGTCTCCTCACCACCAAGAACCTTGACGTCCACTTGTTCCCTATCTGGTTCTATATCTTCATCCTCCTCCTTCCCTGAGCTTCTCCTTAGCTTATAAACAAACTTGTGCTTCTCCCCCTTAAGGAGGAGTGGCCTCTCCCACGTCCTGGAATCCTCAATTCATTCTCTCCTCAGACCTCAGTGTTGTGCTCCAAACCTCCTCGTTCTCCCATCCTCCCCGCTGGGGCTGCTCATGCCTACTCAGATCTGATGACACCTGCGTTGCTGGCGCCCTGTTCCCCACATCCTCCTCCTGTAGACCCTCCTTTCCTGTTTCTAGAGCACACTCCTCTGACCTCTGATGGGTCCTCCGTCATCCTCTTTGGGGTCCTCCTAACTTGCTCACCTCTAAGATCTTCATGTTCTGAGGATGACCTCAGTCACTTCCAGGTAACTTCCATGACCTGAAACTGTTCCCTCCCAAATTCCAGTCTCTCCCCATGGACCTGGCCCCTCTGGGTTCCCCACCTGGTCAATGACTCCACCCTCACCTTAATGTGGACTACTAGAAACCCAGAACCACCCTGAGCTCCTCTCTACTCCAACATCCAGAAGGACATCCAACCCAAGGACGCCATTGCCCTAGCCCCCTTGGTCCCTCCTCGGTCCCCGCTCTCTGCCACTTCCCTGTATCATCTATCCTGGGGTTTTCAGCACACCTCCCCTTCTAGCTTTCGACCTCACCCTGTCTGACCCATCCTCCCCTTGGGGTCACCGTGTTTGTTCTAAAACTCACACCCAATCTTGGAGCTCTCTGTTTAAACCCTTCCCAGGGCCTGTCCATCACAGGACTCCAGATCAAGCCCCTCGGGCTCCTCCCTGGCCTAATCCCTGCCCATTCCATTCTTGTTTTTCTTAATTTATGTAGTTTTGACTGAAGTATGAGCCAGCCACGTTCCCACCACCCCCTGCACGCATCCTGTGGCCAGCCCCAGCACCACTCAGTCCCCTGCTCCCCTGGGCTGCAGACAGACCTGAGCCTTGGGTTACTCTTCCCTCCCTCCCTCCTTCTTTCAATGACCTCCTCAATATGGTATCCTCTAGAGTGTCAGCTTCTGGGATCCCTGCCTGCATTCCTGTGAAGCCTTTCTTGCTACAAACAGAATTATCACTGTTCCTTGTGTGACCCCATGTCCTGACCACCATGGCGTCCCCAGGCAGGGGTGGGCCAAGCCCCCTAACCTGTTGGGTCTCTGTATTCGGAATTGGCATATGGCTGGTGCTCAATGGAATGAATTGGAACTGACACATTGTAGTTGGGTGGAGATCTTTATTTAGCAAGTAAGACTCATTTAAAATAATTAACACCTCTTTGTGTAAAAATGTGCCCAAATCATTTTTTTTTAAATTTACTCCTGGAGAGATTAAAACCATGTGTTTATAATATCAATTCATTTACTTACTTAATCCTTAACTTTTATGGATTTTTTTAAACCTTCTGTGGCAAAAGGAACCTATTATCACTATTCCCTTTAAATTAATGCACTTCAGATAATAGGTGTACATTTTGTACAAGTAGATTATGTATAATGTGCTTATCTTTTGATACAGTAAGAATTTTCAGGAGTATGTCAAGATGGGTAAAAGGGAGAGAAATTACCAAAGGCCCCTCCCACTCCACACACATGTTAACGAGGTCTCTTTTTTGACATAGAGTCCAGCCAGCACATTTTTTTTCTGACATACAAGCCAGAGCCTTTGCTGATGTCATTCATTTCTCAGGCCCTGTGTATCTGCAGAGCATTGGGCTCACCAAGCCTTTCTGTCTCTGAGGCTAGTGTGCAGGTACATGAAAAGACCCGTTGGCCCCTAACTGGTTTGGTAATTCTGATGAGATTCGATCTTCTGACAGAGGATTGAAGGGTGAGCATGTAACATGAATAATCTCTGAGTTCAGGGACAGTTTCTTCATGCTGAAAACTTTCACAAACAAATGAAGCTCAACCAGGTGAAATTGCTATTATGCAGCTGCTCTTGACCTGTAAAAGCACTAACTGGATATCATTCAGCCTGATAAAAACATGAAAGAGCATTGACCACGGTTCCCATTTCCTTGGCAGGAAGATTGAGGCAAGGCTACAGCTACAAAGAGACAGAGGATCACAGGATCTCAGCCAGATCCTGCAGAGTCAGGATACTGCAGGCCAGAGATGAGGGCAGCATCTACTTTAGGGCCTCCTGTGAGTGACACTGGCTGGGGTAGGGTGGGATAGAGTAGCATATTTTAGAAATATTTGAAAATCATTAAGGATGAAGGGTTTTTTTTCTTATTTTTTTTCAATGTATGAATGTAACATCCCAGACTGAAAAGAACTTAGACTTCTGAACTAGATTGGGGTTCAAAGTGGGTTCTGCCATGTAGACAAGTCATTTTGTTTCTCTGAGCCTCAATTTCCCCATCTGTAAAATGGGGATAATAACAACTACCTCTGGTGGTTTTAAGAATTAAGAGTAATGTAGGTAGAGAGAGGGGAGCTTGTGCTTAGCACCCCATAGGTGTGCAGTAATTGGCATCCTTGTTATTTCTACCTAATGGTTTCATCTTCTTGCATCTGCAGAGGTCTCTTTTGTAACAGTGTCAACTCGTGCTCACCTCCTCTGACACAGGCATGTTAGTCCACCAGAGCAAAGGACAGTAGCACATACTTCCTGATGGTCCCTAAGTCCACTGTGCCCTCCCGTGTTCACTAGTAAATCCTGAGTCCATATCCATGCCATTTCTCAGCTGCTGCCTTCGCCTCCCAGTCTGTCTTGCCCTTCTCAGACAATTTAAATCCATCAGCACCCTGCTGACAGATTTTCTTAAGTCACTTCTCTTGCATCCCTCTCTGACTCAGAAGTCTGTGAGACCCCCAATTCCTGCAGGTTAGGAACAAACACTTGTTCAGGCATCCGGAGCCTTCCACAGATAGTCCCAGTCAGTCCTAACTCCGCATCCCCATTACTTCCCCAAGTCCTCACTCCTGTCCCCTGCAGCATCTGCACCATCCTCATCCAAATGGGAAGAGGCTTGGGCTGATGTCCCAGCTCCATAAACCTTCACCTCTGCAAACCCATACAAGCCCTCAGCCCCCTTCTCCTCTGCCAAGTGGGGATGATGAATTTGCCCCGTACTGTGAGCTCCTAAGGACAGGGACTGAGCTCCCTAGTGCTCGGTCCTGAGTTTAGTCCTGAGTGAGCCTCCACAGAGGCTTTGGAGTGACAACCCAGCCTCCACACCACAAAAAGAGGGTCCAGGGCTGGTGTTGTGGCTCAGCGGTAGAGCGCTCCTGAGCTCTACCTCTTAGACATTCAGGTGGGGCCAGGGCACCAGCATTTGTAGCAAATACCACAGGTGGTGATATGGGTGGTCTGAGTCTGAGGACGCACTTGATGTTGGTTAGTCTTTCAGATGTCCACCAGCCACCTGCTGTTTTCAAGGCACTGTGCCATGTTGGAGGCATGAAGGTTCAGGCTGGACCTCAGGTCAGAGTTGATGGCGGTTGTTAAGGGGAGGGGAAGGATGGGTGTGGCCAGTACCAGAAATCAGCCTATAGCATTTTCTGGAAAATGAATGGAAATGGAGAACATCATGCCCAGTGAAATAAGCCAGTCTCAGAAAATCAAAGGTCGAATATTTTGTCTCCTATGTGGAAGCTAAAGCAGAGCAACAGTCAGGAGGGGAGGATCAGCTTTCACAAAGATATAAGGAAGATGAGTGGAGGAGAAGAAGGAGATTGAGAGGGAGAGAGGAGGGATGGGAATGGGGAGGAAATGTGGAATGATTTTTTAAAAACCATACTATGTGCATATATAAATATACCACAGGGAACTTCACCTTTATGTATAAGTAGAAAGAACCAATAATTAAAAAAAGATGAATGAAAGGAAGATCAGGAGAGGAAGGAGAATGGGGGGAGGGAAGAGGAGAGGGGGAAAGTATTTTTGTTGGGGGACATGAACTGAAATTGAATTCCATGCATGTGTGATTTTGTCAGGAAGAACCCAACTACTATGTATAAGGATAATACTCTAATCAAAAGAAAAGAAAGAAAATTATACCATGGACCCAGGCTTCATTCAGTCTTGGGTCTCAGGTATAAGGGTGTGGGTGGGAGCAAAGGCCACCTCTGGAAGCCACTAGGAGCCAGCAAATTGGTCAGGGAAGGACCAGAAACCAGAGTTCAGAGAAAACTGACCACCAGGCAGCTTCTTCCAGGAACGTGAGAATGACAACCAAGAACTGGCGGATTCCCCATATTTCCTGCTCCCTGGTCCAGCCCTGCTTTTAACAGGTCATCTACACCTGGAGGCAGCAGCGTGGACAACAGAGGAACACACCATTGACATGACACAGCAGTGTGCTCAGTGCCCACCTGCGATGATGACCTTGAACAAGATGCTTAATTCCTGAGTCTGTCTGTCTCTCTCTTTCTGCAAAGTAATGGCCTCCAAAATATCCACTTCTCAATCCCCAAGGGACTTTGCACAAGTGATTAAGGGACTCTGATCTGGGATTATCCCAGTGCGCCCTCATAAGAGACAGGCAGGAAGATGAGGGTAGGTAGAAAGAATATCACTTCTCTGTGATGATGATGGGGTCACAAGCCAAAGAAATGAAGGGACCTCAAGAAGCTGAAGAGGGCCAGGCAATGGACTTTTCCTTGGGGCAACCAACCTTGAAGTCCCACTTCAGACTCTTCTGACCACCAGAACTGTATAAGAATAAATCATGTTTCATTAAGCCACTAAGTTTGTGGCAACTTGTTATAGCACCCACAGGAGATTAGAATAGAGATGCAAAGAATGCAGCATTGGTGCCAAACTCAGAGCCCAAGTGCAGAAAGAGCTTGGTTCAAGTACAACTCAGTAAAGGTAGCAATATTACCCACATTAGGTAAGTCTTAGACAAGACAAAGGATGTGAGTACACCCCCTGTTTCTTGGTACCTTGTGGATGCCCGGTAGGTCCCTATCCTTCCCCTGAAGGTCTGGGTGGCTGGGGGAACCCCACCAAGGAGAAGTGTAGGAGACCTGCACTGGCTTGTGCCCTCCCCACCCTGCAAGTCTCTGGGTCTGAGCTTCTGTCCTTTGGTAATCAGTGTGTGTGCTGGGGGGTCATTCCCGGGCCCTCCAACTCCCCTGAATTTGCCGCTGTTGTTGGTTTCTGTCTCCCCAATGGTACCTACTCTTACATCTGACTTTAAAGCCCTTGGAATCTTGCCTGCATGAAGTTGGTGCTTTTCCAATTGCTCTCTCTTGTCCTTGCAGGTGGCTGCTCGGTTGCTTCTTCATGACACCGACTGCTTGTCATGTGACTTCTTTGTTTCCCTAAAGGCTTCACGACTGTGCTGGGCCCTTGGCAGCCCCATGCCACACCTTCCCCAAGGAGTCCACTATCCTTTCTAGATTGGAGATAACAAGATGTGGCCCGGGGTCTGAGCCAGGCATCAGCTGCTTCTGCCTGAGCTCTCAGAGGGTGGGCTGCTTCTGGGCCCCAGCCTGGGAGGAGCATGTGTGCCCCTTTATCTCCCAGCACCTTCTGAAGGCTGTCCCCTCTGGCCTCTCACAGGGACCTTCGTCTCAGCCTTCACTGTGCTGTGTGGGGCCCGCACTGACCTCCCAGACAGGCACGTGTGCTGCGTCTTCTGGCTGAACATCGCAGCGGCCCTCATCCAGATCCTCACAGCCATCGTCATGGTGGGCTGGATCATGAGCATCTTCTGGGGCATGGACATGGTCATCCTCGCCAGTGAGTAGCTGCTAGTGCCATGCCTTCTTGTGGGTCTGGAGCCTGGAGGGATGTGAGGGCCGAAGGAGCGGCTCAGGGACAGGAGGGACTTGGGAGACTTTCTCGGCTGATCACAGTCCTGCTCACCTCCTAAGGACAGGTGCTCTGCAGGGCTCACCCCTGTCCTCCTCACGACTGCCCATGGCCACTTGGCACAGGGGGCATTCCCCACCACACCTGGCCAGGACACCTGTAGGGAACTGAGTAGGCAGAGTCTCCTCTCAGATAGCAGAGACCTGAATGTTGCTTGGTACCTTGTGGATGCCTGGTAGACATCCTGCAGGCATTTGTCAAGAAAAAAACCCACACTCAAGTCTGTGTGGCCCTGGAAGTGGCCTGAGTGAGCTCAGCCCCTTCACTGACTCCATCCTACAGTTTCCAGAAAGAAGGACAAGGCCACTTGCCCACAGGAAACCCTACACTGTGTTTCTTACAGCTAAGGCTCTGTGATTCCTTCTCGGGTTAAACTGAGCTCTTTGTTCATTGATGGTAAAGCTTTTCTAGTCTCATTTGGATGGGGCTGACCTTCACCAATCTGATGCAAACATGATTCAGACACAAAACCGTTTTGCCAAAGGGTATAAAGTTACAAATTTACCAAAGACGACTTGAATACTATTTTTAAAATAACCAAGCAAAACCTAAATCAGACATCACTTGCCTTGAGCAGCTGCACACTTCTCCCTTTGCCACTGTCCAAATTCTCATGAAGCTGTAGCTCCTCAATAATCAGGACCCCATCTCCTCGGGCACTTTGCCCTACCCTACTCCACCCTGACTCCATACTCCTCACTGGGTCCCACACCCAATGAAACCATTCATTGGTGGAATTGCCAGTGCCAAAGGCAAGCTGTCCTAGGGGAGGGAAGTGGAGGCAGACCGAAAACCCCAGGGTTCAAGGAACCTAGAACGATCTAGAATGATCCAAGTCAACAACCTGAGTTTGGGATCCTGTGAAAATCCAAGACCTGACACACACACAATGCCAGGGACAGGGCCAGTGACTAATCATGTCAACAGGCCAGAGAAGATGCAAGTACCTGAGCCTGAGTAACTGCAGAGCCAGTGTCTGAGTCAGACAGGCTGCCCAGAACGGGTCCTCCAGGAGCACGGGTAAGGGGAGGAAGTGGGTTGGCTGGACTTAGGGCATCTCAGAATTAGAGCAAACCAGTCACATTCTGGGCAACCAGGGGCAGCCAGAAATGGGAAGAGGCACAGCAGGCCTGGCCAGCAGCTGGGTGTGGGCTGCCCTGGTGAAGGATAAACTGATAAGCAGTAAGAGAACTACTCCTTCCTGCTGCAAAAGGCCTTTCTGGGGCAGTGGCTGCTCCTGCAGGTTGGGCTCTGGGAGGTGGGCCTGGAAGAGTCAGTAGAGCGCAAGGCAAGCCGATACAGCCCTCCAATGGAGACCTGCCCTGTGTCCAGGGGCCACTTACATTTTGTAGGAGAGGTCAGAACATTACTGATTCAAAAGAACGGCTACCCACCTTCTGATGAGTCCTAAAAGCTGCCTGATAATTTCTCAGAGGGAATTGGGGTACAGGCTCCTGACCTCGTTTCTAACTGGAACCTTGGAAGACCATGAAGCCTGCCCTGGCTTCACACCTATGAACCCCTCTTACTGGTTCATCTGCTCATCAAACCAAGTGTCTGGCCAGGTGCTGGGACTTTCGTGTGTTAGTCAGTTTTGTGTTGCTATGACAAATACCTGAGATAAATACACTTACAAAGAGAAAAGTTTTATTTTGGCTCACAGTTTTGGAGTTTCAACGTTTTGGTCCATGGTCAGTTGACTCCATTATTTTAGGGTCTGTAGTGAGGCAGCACCTCATGATGGAACAAAGCTGCTCAGCTCACAGCCAGGAAACAAAGGAAAAAGAGGAAGTGACCACAGTCCCACAGTTCCCTTTGAGACACACCCCCAGTAACCTAAGACCTCCCACCAGGTCCCACCTCATAAAATTTCTTCTACCTCCCAATAATGCCGCTGTGGGGACACATGGGCCTTTAGGGAACATTCCACACTTGCAGGATGAGCAGGTACATCTCTAACCCCAGTCTTTCCTCTCCCTTCCCAGCACCCTAATCCCTTCCTGTGGATGAGAGTCAGCTCCTTAGACGTGTGGACGCTGGCTCTAGGGAGCTGTCTTTACATCAAACTCTGTAGGGAGCACATAAGAAAAATAGTCACACCGTGGTCTCATGCCCACTGACCCTGCCTGACCACCAGTGTCACTCCCCCATCTCAGCAGGGGATGGCTTTGCACTTTTTCCAAAAATTGCACCCACCCTCCAAGGACATGTCTTGCCACCTGTGCGATGGGCAGAGATCGCTCTGAGCAACAGTGGAGTGCGTGTGTATCTCAGAATCGCTTCTAGAAAGGAAAGGCCACAATCCGCTTGTCTGTCCTAGTAGACAGTTGGATAAGGAGCTGTTCTTTCTGGTGTCGCTCCAGGCCCTTCCTGTGAAAATGAAGGAAACGTTTCAGTTGCGACAACACAGGTTGACTTTTCACATGGCACCCTCCAGGGTGTTATCGGCAAGAAGAACTCCTAATAATCCAAAATAAATGGGAAAACTGGGGGTGGGGGAGGGGGTTCTGAGGAATGATCTGTAGAGTAAATGAAGGGGATTGAGGTGGAAGGAGGAGGGATGGGATAAGGGAAGAAAGGGGGACTGAATCCGACTGAACTTTCATATGATGTTTATGAGTATGCCACAGTGAATCTCAAAATCAAATATATCCACAAGACACTAAAAAAAAAACTGTAAGTAAATTGCAGAGAGATCAGTAGAGGGAAGAGATTGGGAGGGAGGAGGAGGGAACAGGAAGGTGCTGGGGACTGAATAAGAGCAGATTATAATCCGTGCTTTTGTGATTATGTCAAAGTGAATCCTAATGTTATATATAACTAAAAAGAATCAAGGAAAAAAAAAAAAAAAAAAAAAAGAAAAGCTCCTAAGAGGGAAATCAGAGAAATATAGACAAAAGTACAAGTGAAAGTCAAGAGCTTACCAGCCTGCTGCCCTATTTGTATTCATCATAACAAATAACAATCAGTAATGGCTCGTCTTGGTCACGGGTTAGTAGGTACTTGGTAACTGTCTGGAGGGTTCCTTCTACAGCTGTACCCATGACAGATGTGGCTACTCCATCATGACACTGTCAGCCCAGGGCTTCAGGCAGTTGATCCAAGATGTCTGCATGGTCATTGGCCATCTCTGAGCCTGGGTATTTTCCCAGAGCATTAGGTTTTATACTATGTGGCTCCTGTCCATACAGAGGGCAAAACCACATGGCCCAAAGAGCAGGGTGGACACCAGAACAGTTCACCTCCGTATCTTTAGGTTGTCACAACCAACCTGCCCTGCACCCGTCACTCCTGAGATGCATCCAGAATTTATCTCAAGGCATGGGCTGGGGAGGAAAAGAGAATGAGGGCAGGAGGTGAGCAGAGGTGTGGCCTGGCTGGGATGTGGGGGCTGGGGAGGCACTGGACAGAGTGGCTTGGCAGAACTTCTGTGTCTCCCCTGCCATCCTAATGGGCCTACCGCTGGCCACAGTGACTAGTCACCATGACCAGTGAGCACCCCTTGTCAGAGGACATGACTTCTAGGAAGTCACTGGCACAGCGCCTGTTCTGCCTCCCAGGACCCTCCCTGGGTCCCCTCCCATTGTGTATTTCAGGCATCCCTGTGGCTTCTGTTTTTAGACTGTATTTTCTTTCTCTCTTCTTCCTCCTGCTGCCTCCCGTCTCTATGTTGCTGCAGTTTCTCAAGGTGAGTCTGCTGATGGGCACTTGGACCTGGGGCTGCCTGGGGCCCTCTCCTCCCTGGGACCGTCACTCTTGCCCACAGACACCCCACTCTCCCAGTTGGTCAGCAGTCTTTTATTTTTAACTTTATATTTTGGAAAATATAGATGAAGCTCACATCAGCTTCAAGCAGTCACTGCCACCCTGTTTCATCCATTACTCCCACCGTCTCCACACCCCAGCCAGCACTGGATCATCAGCACCTAAGGTTAATGAGTAATCTGCTAGATGAAGAGGGAAAAACCCAGGGAGGTCCATGGACGCTCCTTTTCAGACTAAGATAATTAGTGGATGGGGGTAATGGCTCAGCAAATCCACTCAGATAATTTCAGCCCCGTAATTTC
This sequence comes from Marmota marmota marmota, assembly GCF_001458135.2. NCBI lineage: Eukaryota > Metazoa > Chordata > Mammalia > Rodentia > Sciuridae > Marmota > Marmota marmota. The sequence goes on along the minus strand of NW_026000016.1, from coordinate 22,057,847 downwards.
ACCCAAACATATTAGCAATGATTCCTTAACATCAACAGTGTTTGTATTTTCCCAAAGGTGGCTGGGGATGTAGCCCAGTGGTAGAGCGCTGGCCTAGCACACGCCACACAGATACACACACACATGGGTTGAACATCCTCATGATGGTTGCTTCCTTCCGGGTACTGCCTTCCTCCTTTCTTCCTGCCTCCTCTCCACCTGTGCCAGAGGACCACCACTTGCTCACTCACTTGCCTAGACTTTTCCCCAAGGCTCTGCATGTTGCCATCACACCAGGGCAATCTGGTGGAGCCATTTTTATGCAGCTGCTTCTGGACTGTGAATTCAGGAGCACATCAATAGCCTTCCAACCTGCACCCTAACCACCCCTTCTCATCTATTGCACAGTTCTTGACTCATCCTTTCATTTTCTAATTGAAAGCCAATGCCCTTGGGAAGTCAAGTCCTGACATAGCAGTCATTTATACCATAGTATGAATCAACTCTCGCGAGCATATTCTGGTCTACAGACACCTCCTAGAGAATTCTTAAAGGCAAAGGGAGCCTAACCATCTCTCTCTTCTGCTTCTTCCTCACAGGGTACAAGGAGCAGGGCATCCCACAGCAGCTGTGAGCCCGCAGGACCCACCAAGGAAGTCCCGGGGCCCTGCAAGGGCTGCACCAGGCAGCTTGTGGCACAAGGACCTTTACATGTTCTTTTCTGCCGTTTCCTGGATTCGGGGTGGAAAAGGGGGTATTTTTAGAAATATTATTTATTTTGAAATCGCATCTGCTTTTCTCAGCAGGCTCTGAGGGCTGCCAGTCCCTCCTCCTGCCCGGGAAAGCATGGTAGGCTCAGGCACATGGAGCACTGGGGAGTGGGGCAGAGATGTGCATGTCGACAGAGAGGCTGGGATGCTTCTGCAGGCTCACCTTCACCTGGCAGAGCCCATTGCCCACTGCAAGGGTACTTCAGAGCTGCAGAGCTGGGCTGCAGTGGTCCCTGTCCAGGTGATCGGGACTTGCTAAGGGGGCGGGACTGTGGAGGACTCTTCCTCTGGGTCCCCACTCCTGCCTCAAGTATCTGGTGCCCCTAGTGTTTACTCTGTGGTCTTCTGGGGGAAGTGCCAGGGTGCAATTGAGGATGGCCAGTTGCCAGTCCAGTGTGGAAAGGTCCACTGTGCTCACAGCTGGCATTGGGGAGAGCATGGGTCCCCATGGATCTGACCACATACTCAGTCTCCTTGCCGCTAATATGTAATGGCAGAGTGTGTTTGGTCCATTGTTTCCCTGGGTGGGAGGGCAGTGGCTCTGTCCCTGGGGTGAAATTGCTGGAATTGCCAGGCTGGGGTGTGAGTGGGCACAAACTGGCTGCTTTCCTCATGATGCTTAATACCATTTCTGGTCCACAGTCCTTTTTTTCTGAAATCCTTGAAGCCAGATGTGTCTCTGAATTAGGAAATTTTGGATTTGAGAAAGATGGTATGATCTATTTTCTGCATATTTCCTAACACCCTGGCAGAGTCTGGAACAGCCCACCCACCATCCAGTACATGAGTATTTCTGCAGAGAAACATGTGAATAGTCAGATTAATTGGGATCAATAAAAAATGTAAATAGTGTTGCCTATTCAGGTCAGACTAGATAAGTCCTGGGAGAAAGACTACCACTAGATAGATGGCTTTTGGAGTTTCAGAATTTCAAAGCAATTTAAGGAGGTGGTGAACCTTCATCTGAAAAACCCGACTTGCACACAGATGCACTGGAGGTGAGATTGTTGGTGCTGCACGGGGACCACAAGGCTCCTTTAAGCCACTTCTCTGAAATTGATGGCTGCAGATTAGATTTTAGTGGAACCAGGAATCAAGAGAAGGTGTGCCGACTGCTGCCAATCAAGTACCAGTCTGAAATTAAGAGAAAGGAGATCCAGGGGCTGGGGTTGTGGCTCGGTGATAGAGCGCTTGCCTAGCACGTGTGAGGCCCTGGGTTCGATCCTCAGCACCACATAAAGATAAAATAAACAAAATAAAGGTATTGTATCCATCTACAACTAAAAAGATGCTTAAAAAAAAGAGAAAGGAAATCCAAAATTATGGTGACAGGATGGATATTTACATGTCTGTTTTCACTCTCTAACACAGGAAGTGATAACACATGGGACTGGCCCAACGCTCAGGTTCCAGACCCCTCTGGACTTTGAGCCGTTGGATGTGTCCCTGTTTAAGGGACTTTTCTTATCTATCAGAGGCTCTGTCAAAACCCTATCAGGGCTGGATGAGGAGCCTGGCTACAATGCAGGATGCGGGCTCTAGGGAAGCGGCGCCCACTGCTCTGGGGGTCCCATCCCACCTACCCCCACTAGTGGGCTATCTAACTACAGTTCTGCCGGGGAGCAGACTTTGGGATTCCCCACAAACTGAACTGTCCCCTGACCTCTGTGAGGCATGGGGTCCTGTCCTGCCACTTACTCCTGGCCCCTACTCTGAGGCAAGTTCTCTGCTCCTACTCTGTCCTTCCCACCGTCTGCCTCTTAGTTTTCATGAGCCTCTTTCATTGACGCCTGGGGCTGGGCTGCACTTTCTGAGCACCAGGCAGTGTCTCAACGTCTTCCTGGGCCCCCTTCTTCCTGATCTCAACCCCAACTTTTATTGCTTTTCTCCTATTTGGAACCCTCTGTGACTTCAGTCGTGGGATCAGATTTGGTTCTACCCAAATAGCCAGAGGCTGGCAGCCCGCTGCTCTCCAGGAAGGTGCATCAGAGAACAGGGACACCCCTCAAATGAGAGAAAACGGCATCAGCAGAGGTCCCAGCCACCCCCTCCCACAACCCACCAACCCACAGCCCTTCATCCCCAACAGTCCCCCCAAATTGCCTGACTCTCCCTGAGTGCTGACAAGTCTTGGGAGGGGGCTGCCCCCACAAGTGAGAGAGCAGGAGCTTATTTTCCTGGCTGGGGCTGGGGGTGGCTGCTGAAGGAGTAGAGGAGAGGTAGCAATTTGTGTTGGGTGTTTAGTGACACGATCCAGACGCGGGTGGGATATTCTTGAGTGGCAGGTGTCACCGTGTGTGGGATGGCTTAATACAGGGGTTTGTGAGCTTGGCAGGCTACCTCCTCCCCACCCGCACCGTCCTCTCATCTGAGGGCTGTATCTCTGCATTTGGGAACACATCAGGCCAGGAGGAAGCAGCCACTCTCCAGGTAAAGGATGTGTGGGAGAAGGCAGGGGTGGCCATTTGGGTGGGAACAGCTGAGAATAGAGGCCCTCTGAATTAGACCATGGTCATAGCATTGTCAGGAGATAAGGACAGTGGCCAGTTTACTCCAAGTCATCCAAAATGGCCATTTGGATGGTCAGAGTTCATTGATTAAGCAAAATGGAAAGAAGGGTCCTTGTGCCAATGAGTGCTTGACTGACACACAGCCCTTTGGTGACACAAATTGGAGCTTTGCCTGGATGGTATGGCATAAGGCTGATGGTTCAGGAGTGGCAAGACACGTTTCAGAGTTCGGCAGGATGCTCCCTGGCTGGAAGGTGTGGGGCAAGAGTCACAGGCTTGTAAATAAGACCCTCCAAGGACCTAGTTGTGACACTGTGATCAGGGTGGCCATTTCCCTTTGGCCAGAGTGGGACCCTGGAGCAAGACTGAGGTACCTGGCACCCTGGGTATGTCCCAAGGACAGTAGCAACTGTCAAGCCAGGACCCCATGGGTACAGCAGAGGCAGTACAGTACCCCTGTACTGGTCCTGGCACCCCTGGGGCTTGCTGTGCTGCTGGGCCCCAGCCCCAGCCCGACAAGCCGCTGGCCTTTCCTTGGCCAAGTCTCTTTGAAGGAACAGAAGGAAGGGACATGCAGCATGGTTTCCCTCCCAGACCCCCGTGCCCAGCTCCAGTGAACAGCCTCCACATGAGAGACCCTCACCCAGCATTTTTATCTCCTGTCACCCTTCTCAACAGCCTGGGAGGGGAGATCCTTGTGCTGAGTTTTCAAATGTCAAAGTGAGGCCTCAAGAGAGTAAGTTCCATGTCCCCAGATGTATGGCTCATGTGGCAGAGGTAGGGAGTGGCCAGGTCTGGCTCCTCCCACAACCAGAGCCAAAGAACTCCTGGCAGCCCAGCCCCGGAGGAGGAAGGGATTGCAGGGGGCCTGGGAAGGGCCCTCTCAGAAGTATAAGGCATAACAAATAGAAAGTAACCTTCCGGGAAGAAACCACAGGGCCTCCACCCTGTCCCACGTGCTGCCTGTTCTCACCATTTTGAGTAGCCTTCAAGCCTTCAAGCTCCCTTGCTGGGGTCAGGTCCAGAGGGATGCCCCTTATGGAAAGATAAGATGACAGTGGTCAGGGAGAGAGCGAGAGCTGGTATTGGGAGTTATCTGACCCTAACTCAAAAGACCACTCCTTTCCCATCTGGGGGGTTCCAGCCATTCAGACACATGATGGAGAGTTGGGGTGAATTCAGCCTCATGCAGGATGCTGTGGGCTGAGGAGCACTGGGGAGAACTCCCAGGGAATCTACAAAGCTACAGTCTCCCCGGGAAGGAAAAGGGGCCTAGATGTCCAAATCAACCACACTCCAAACACGGAGCCCAAGGCCAGCACACAGTGGGGCGGAAACCCCAGGACCAGGACAACGGCCCTCCAGAGCCCTGATGTTCCTGATGGGGAAGGTACAGCTGAATGACAATGAGCCTCCTGCACCAGCTCGGCTTTTGAAAACACAAACCTAAAACCCCACTCTCAAACTTTTCCTTTAGCTAACCCCTTCCCTGGGGCGAGTTTGCAGGGGTTCGCTTCAGTTTGGTCTGGACACAGAGTCCGGCCTCCTCAGGGCCCCATCCTGGCTCCCAGGCCCCCGCTCAGGTTTTCATACTCTGGGTCTGTTTTTTTACTGTGTTAGTGATATTGGCAAAGAAAGCTTGGAACGTTGTGTAAACTGCTTGGGGATGGATAATTGAAACGTACATTCTGACTTAGTGGTTGGAGACATTATTTACAGTTATTATTAGTCCCTCTTTCTGGCACTGTGTGGAGGGCTCTCCTCAGAGGGACTGGAGCTGGGGAGCCTTTGAAAGCCCCCTCCCCCGCCAGCCAGTTCTCCGTGGCTTTGCATGTGGTTGGGGGCCTCAGGCTTGGGAACAGTTAGAAGTTGTTGCTGCCAGCCTGCTGCCCACCTCCCCACCCCTGGACAGAAGTGGGCCTGAGGCTGAAGCAACATGCCACCTCCTCCCTAGGGCTCAGTAGAAGCCATTTGCTGGCCTCAGGAAGTCCACCATGGGCCACCTCAGCTCTCAGTCAGCAAGCACTCTGGCAGATCCTGCTGGGACAAAAGATGCCCTCACCTCCACATGCCTGCTGACCCTAGTCCCCACAGGGGACAGCAGGGTGTAGGGGACACCTTGTTCAAAGAACACGCTGCCCCTTCTCCTTCCAGAGCATTCTAAGCGCTGGTGTAGGGGATGAGGAGGTCATCTTGGCCAAGGAAATTGACAGTGGTCCTTTTGGATCGGCTAGGTTCTGAAATAATAATTTAATTAAAAAGGTCAACCTGAGCAGGTGCATGAGAGGCTCAGGGCTGTGTTTTTCCTGAGCTTTCTCCCCACTGAATTCTTAGAGCTCCTGAATGTTCATGCTCAGAGCATAACCCACCCCAATTCTCAGGACATGCAGAGACCAGATGAATCCTAACCAGAGTGAAGCCAAATGCCCCCCATCCTCCTGGGAGGGGGCTCTGGCCCCAGCACTGTTAGGGCTGCCCGCCTCTCCACCCGCTTCATGCCACAGTTGAAGGAACCATTCATAGACTGGGAACCAAATGGGACCTGGGAAGCCATCATTTTTCCTATTTCTGTCAAAGCAAAGGGCTCTGAGGGCCCAGCCCCACTGGGGGCTCTCGCAAGGCCTCGCCTTCTGACTCAAAGTACTGGCAGTCCTAGAGTGGAGAGAGCCACAACTCTGGCAGAACAGAAACACTGTTCTGAAATTCCACAGTCCCCTCCCAATGCTGTCAGAGGGCAGAGAGACCCAACTTGTATGTGTCTTGAGTTTCTGGAACAAGTCAAAAGTCCCTTGATTCAGATTTAGCTGGGAAACCTGGGTCCCCAAATCTCTCCATGTTCTTCTGCCTGGATTTGCCAAAATGCCAACTAGCCGGGCTGGTCTGGACTCCACATTCCACCACCTGCCCTGTTGTGTATTTTCACCTCAAAAGGGCAGAGGTATGGACACACGTGCACACACCCACACTCCAGCCCCTGGACAATGGGTGAAGCAGGGCAGGGTCTGCCTGGGGACCTAGGATAGGACTTATCTCCACTGGCCCCCATACCCTGTTCCAGGGTGGTCTCTGGCTGATGGTTCCATACACCCTCACCATGCACAACCTTTACACACAGGCATACATTGTTTTCTTTCTCTCCAGGGCCTCTGACCTGTGGATCTCTTCTTCTTGGGGCCCAGGGGCTCAGCACCAACCCCAACTCCACCAATCCTGCCTGTGCTTGTCCACCACATCCCTTGCTTGGCCTTCTGGGGGAGGGATGGGTGGGGGGCCTGCCCAGAGAAGAGTGTCCTCTTTCTGGGGTTCCTCTGAGGATACAGATAATTTTCTCTTCTGAGACCCCTCTCTGTTCCTACAACACACCCACCTGCCCCAGCATAGGATCCAGAGAGGAAAGAAGGAAGACGTATATTTCAAGCAGGGAGAAGGGGTGATGGGGGCTCTGTGGGCACCTGTGTGACTGGCCCTTGTCATGGGCTCTTAAGCCATGCTGTTGAACATGGCACCATTTTAAAAAACAACACATGTAAAAAATAAGACCAATGCTTCTGTGTGTATCTGCTGAACATAGGTATGGATGAGTGTTGTGTTGTGAACTGCAGTATTTTGATACCGTGACTCTGTTTGGGTCTCTCTTCTTTTTGTTAATTTAATTGCTGCACATTTTTGTCACCCTCAGACAAATTCACTCTGATCTCCTGGAGCTTTCTTATCCCACTTCCACCCAGACCCCCAGGGAGCCCCCTGACCCCACCGCAATGCAGCTGAGGGAGCATTCCCAGCCCATTCCAAAGACTGGAACCTTTCTTGTAAGAAAGATTCTAATGTTGGGGACCTGGGGAAGCTTCCAGCCTGGGGCCCAGCCTGCCTGCGGTTTAGCTTGCTCAGCACCCTTGGGCTTGAGACCTGCCGGCTGTCTATCAGGGGTCTCCACAGCGCCCTCTAGATGCCAAAGAGGGTTCCAGTTTCTCCAGCCTTCCGCCACCTTTGAACTCCTTTACTCAAACAGCATTGCTGTCAGTGTAACAAAAAAATCCCATGTAGACACTAAAACCCGTGTACATATCTCCATGTACATATTTATACATACACATGTGTTCCTATTATAAATATATAAAGCATGGTATCTCCTTGGCATTCCATTTTTGTGTTGTTGTTGTTGTTTTTTTTTAATCCTTGGAAATACGGCTTTGGGAATCTTTTCTCCCTTTCCCTCTTTTCTATGTAATAAACATTCACGTGACCTTTTTGGAGCTTCCTCAATTCTCTGTGTCCTCCCGTTCTCATCATCAGATGGGGCTCTGATTCCTGCAAAGCGTCTCTCTCTCTCTCTCTCTCTCTCTCTCTCTCTCTCTCTCTCTCTCTCTCTCCCCCCAACCTTTCCATTTGGCCTCCTTTCCATTATGAAGGCTGTGCTGTCCTCTTTCAGGTCGTTTTCCCCACTTTCCCTTTCCTGGTACAAGTCACTCCTCAAACCACCACATCTTTGGGCGTCTGATTCCTTTGCAACCAGGAACACGGACAATGGATTGAGCATCAGGACCTAGACTGGGTGTAGAACTGGCATCCATTCCCTTTCATGCTTGTTGGACTGGCCGAAGAGGGAAATGTGTTTGATCTACATACTTGATAATGTCTTTTCTGGATCGGGGTAAGTAAGAGTGGTTAGGAGAACTTACAGCGAGCTGTTCCACCCTAGCAAGGGTTTGGTAGGACCGTGGAGGGAACTGCAGGATGTCGTCCACAGCCTGGCTGATACCTTCATTAATAATTCAGTGAAGACCTAAGGACTTATTAAATTTGTGGATGAGGGGAAATGAATATCCAAGATGAACAAATCAGAATCCTAAAAGCTCTTGACAGGCAGAGGCAATCTAACAAGATGAAATCTAATCACATTAAATGAAAAAGTTCTGCTTGGAATCAGCCACACTCTACGCCTGCCTTCATACCTAGGGAGTAGCTGACAGGCAGCTTGGCGTTCATCAGCATCGTGATGGGGCTGAAAAACAGATCATCTGGATTTCGATGCATGAGGAGCAGAAGGCTGGGGCCCAGAATGAGACCACGTCTGTGGTGTTGCCTGCAGCTCCAGTGCCATGGCGGAGGTGAGTGCTCGCACAGCAAGTGGCCCGCTGTCATCCCTGCTCCTCAGATCCCAAGGGAAAGGCCCTGGCCCTTGTCAGCTCCTCAGAATTCCTCCAATCAGCCCAGAACCCTGGGGACCTGCTGTCCTGGTCCATTTTTTTTCCCCAGGGAGATGCCACATGCTGCTGCTGCTGTTGCTGCTGCCAAAAAATGAATCAGTTTCAAAACAAAATCTTTGGTGAGACTTCAAGCTCAACAGCAATGGTCCCTTCAAGGCTCCAGAAATGGCATCTAGGCATCAGGTTGGCTTTAGTCACTGCAAAGACAAGACCCAAAATCCAAGGAGGCATAATGAGCCCAGGTACTCTCAGGGTACCCAGACACTCCGGGAAGCACTTCCTGACTGTGCACATCTTTCACATGCTGCCTGTATTCAGATAAGCCAAGGATGCTCAGAGAAGTCTGTCTGCACAGTCATTCAGCTGCAGAGGCACTGACCAGAAGGCATGATGGGAGATGAAGCAAGCAGCACCCTCTAGCCCAAACCCCTCAAGTCACTAAGGTCCCTTCTCCTCTCCCAGCCCCAGTCCTCATATCCTTAGGAAGGGTGACATGGGTTGAGCCATCAGGGACCTCTTTCTTGGGGTGTTAATAAAGGCCCCATAATGGGAGCTCTTCTCAGACCTAGAGAGAAGAGACCATGACAAACACAAAGGTATCTGCTCCCCAGAGTTCTCTGCACCCCCTGACCCCAGGCTCTGGAGAGGTTTGTGCTGCATAGGCTGAATTATGTCCCTCTTCTCAAATCCATATGTTACAGTTCTAACCCTCAGCACCTCAGAATATGTCTGTATCTGAGACAAGATCTCCAAAGAGGGTAGGAGGTTATTAGCGTGATCCTATTTCAGTCTGACTGACGTCCTTATGAGACAGGAAGAATCACAGATACACTGTAAATGCCAGATTCGTGGGACCCCAATAGACCTCCAGGAGCTGAATCCGATACAATCACACAAGAATCTTTATTGCAAGCTCGAGCCTGGACTCACAACCGATTCCAACGCAGAGGTCCCAGGGAGTGAGTCCCGGTCCTTTATTCAGTGAGATTTTATAGGTTTTTAGGGGGATACTCTATGCATCACAAAATCACACAACAAATCACTTCACACCGCGGGAAAGTCAAACAACAGCTCTTAACATTGATTAGCACATTCACCGGTGGGAACAAGTTGGGTAGGGGTGATTGATTAGTACAAGAGGGGGATTCCTTTGAACTGATTGGTTTAAGCCGTGAGGGGTGTACGTGCTAAACTACATGGTTTCCCAACATGTTATCAACCACCATTAACTACTAGGGGCTCATCTGGCATCCCCGGTATTTTCCCTGTCTCATGCTGATTGGACGTTGCTAGGGGGTTGCTATGGGTCCTCACCTAGCCTAACTGAGTCAGGGACACCTGGCGCCGCAGACCTCTCCTGTTATTTACAGACAAACAACTCAGCAGGGTGGGTATGTGCCTAGGAGTGCTCTGTGGGTTTTTCCCAGGACAAGGGTCACGCCCCCTTCCTTAGGACAGGCCTTGAGGTAGAAGCTGGTTTCTCAAAAATGGAGTCACATCAGTTTCTCAACACAGAGAGGGAAGACTGCATGAGGACACGGTGACATGAATACAGTGACACAAATCAGGAATTACTGAGATGGTCACTTGGCCGGAAATAGGAGGAGAAAGAGGGACCATCAAGGAAACAGGAGACAGAGCACCGGCAGGCGGCCTGAGTGGGGCAGCACTTGCATGTCTCAGGGGCAAATCCTGGGGTCTGGGATGCCTCTGGTACTTCTGGAGCCCACCCAGCTCCCTGTGACTGTGAGGCACAGCTGTTCAGCTGCTCCTGGGGCCATAGTGTCCTTGGGATAAACCTGGAGACCTGAGCGGCTGGGAGAGGCATCATATTTTGCCAGGGTGTGGCCGCCCTGTGAATAGCCTGTGGTGTTAGTGCCTCTTTTGCTCATTGGACAGAGTTTTGGTCCCCCAAAGAGTTGCTCAATCTGAGGAGAGTTGTCAGAAGGAGGAGGAGGAGGAGGAGGCTGTGCTCAGAGCAGAAGCCTGCAGCTGCCTCCCGGTCAGAGGGGTGGGTATTTATATTTTTCATCAAAAATAGCAATGCTAAAAAACAAAAAACTCTATAAGGCAAAGAAATGTCTAAAACTAGGAATATCAACAGCAGAGGAAATAAGCTTCCTCTAAGAGCTATCCCCTTCCTCTGGGGTTCCAGGCCAGGAGGAGAGCCCAGAAGTCAGGGGACAGAGAGTTTACCTTTGCGGTTGTGTTTTAGTCATCTTTTGGCTGTTGTGACTCAAAGACCTGACCAGAACCATTGTAGAGGAGGAAAAGTTTATTTGGGGAAATCACAGTTTCAGAGGTCTCAGTCCATAGACAGCTGGCTCCATTTTCCAGGGCTCCAGGTGAGGCAAAACATCATGGCGGAAGAGTGTGGCAGAGGGAAGCAGCTCACATGATGACCAGGAAGCAGAGAGAGACTCCACTGGGCGGATACAAATATATACCCCCAGGCCACGCCCCCAATGGCCCGCCTCCTCCAACCTGGCCCGCCTTCTCCAGCCACGCCCCACCTGCTTCCAGTTACCACTCAGTTAATCCCACTAGGGGTTAAGTCACTGGTTAGTTTAAGGCTCTCACAACCTGATCTGAACCCTCTGAACTCTCTCGCATTGTCTCACTGTGAGGTTTGGGGACACCTTACATAGAAACCATACATAACAAGTTGCTTCTGATCTTGCTTGAAACACATCCAGAGTCTTTGGGAAAAGTGGAGGTGGTGACATATGGGTTGTATTACAAATAAATCAGTGTGGCGCTTTGAGCATGCTGTCCTCCAACACGATAATGCCCCTACAGTCCTCACCTGGTATCTTCTGCCTGGAGACAGCCCTCCTCACCTTACTTCCAAGTCCTACCCTGCTCCTCAGGCCCAGCTGGGGAACCGCCTCCACCAGAGTGACATGTGGCTTGTCTTGTTCCCTCTGCTCTCCACTCTCATTTCCCAGAGGCTAGTTCCTCCTCCACTCACACCATAGAAACAATGGGTCTGTGATCCCAGCCAGGTCAAGGGTGTGACCTGCTCACTGAGCTAGTCTGGAATGATCAGGGTCTTCCCTGAGGTCTCTTTAACTGGGGTTATGGGAAAGACTCCTTGGACCTGAAGATGTCGTTGGTGAATCTGAAGCTACTTGTGGCCAAGGATCCCACCTCACAGAGAAAGATGCCAACAGGCAGAGAAGGACAGAAAGGAAAGATGGAGGGAGACTGTCTCCCTCTGTTTTCCCCAAGGCCAGGGATAGCTCTACCCAACTACAGGAGCTGACACTGAAGGAACCCTTCCTTCTTGCCCTCCTCTCTTCCTCTTTCCTTCCCTCCCTCCCTCTCTCTTTCTTTCCATAAACTCATTATTTCTCTCATTAATAACAGTAAGAAAACATTCTAGTTAAGTACTTGCTCCCCAAAGCCTCCCCTGACTAATTGTCTTAACTGTTTCTCTTCCCACCTAAAGACAATAGCCCCCGTCTATTGAGCTTCTATAATGGGCCAGATCTGAACCAAGGATGTTAGTCAGTTTTCCATCACTATAACAAATACTTGAGATAAATCAACTTAAAAAGAGGAAAGGTTCATTTTAGCTCACGGTTTCCAAGGTTTCAGTCTCTGGTCAGTTGGCCTCATTGCTTTGGGGCCTATGGAAAGTCAGCATACCATGGTTGAAACATGTGGTAGAGGAAGCTACTTACCTCATGGCAGGAATGAAAGGAAGGAAAAAGGGTCTGGGGTCCCAATCTCCTTTAAGGTCATGCCCCCCAATAAACTAACTTCCTCTAATTAGGCCCCACTTCCTAAAGGTTCCACCACCATTTGGGCTGGGGACCAAAACTTCAACACATGAGCCTTTGGAGACATTCCAGATTCAGATGATGGCACAATGTCTTTACAGCACACACACACACACACACACACGCACACAACACACACACACACACACACCTGGGCACATGTATATTTGTTTTCTAACTTGGCAAGTGATGAAAAGGGCATTTCTATATTACCAGTTTTCATCTTCTCCAACACCTCCCCCACCTTCCCACTTTACCCATCCCCTCCTGCCTCAAATGACAGTAGTGGAGAACATTATTTAGAAGAAAAAGGTATGGATGTATTCATGCACAAAATTACAATTAAACTCTTTTTTTATGGGGGGGAGGTACCAGGGATTGAACTCAGGGGCAGTCGACCACTGAGCCATATCCCTAGCCATATTTTGCATCTGATTTAGAGACAGGGTCTCACTGAATTACTTAGCACCTCGCTTTTGCTGAGGCTGGCTTTGAGCTCACGATCCTCCTTCCTCAGCCTCCTGAGGCACTGGGATTACAGGTGCGCACCACCATGCCCAGCTTAAACTCTTTTTAATATAAACAAGTTCTCATAAAGATTAACATACATGTGCAGACCCTCTTCCTATCAACTTGGGGTGTAGACATGTCCCCCACTGTAGGTACAGTTGCTCCCCCAAAGTGGCACCCTCTTGGAGTACACTGGGAATCACTAGCTGGTTAATGAGGAGCCAGTGAAGGATTAGAAACTGATGGAGTCTTAGTACCTAGGTCTAAGCATCTCCTGTCTGAGCCTCCTGAAAGCTGAGTCCAAAAATCTTTGGGAATTCTCTGAGAGCATCCTGCCAGTCATTCCTGCAAAATTCTCCACAAAGCAGGGGCTATGGCCCAAGTGGCTTTACAGAAAGGGTCAGGTTTCTCAAACATGAAACTCCTCCATATATCCCCCAGTTTCTGTGATGTTTTTATTTTCCTCTTGGCATGCAAGGCCCTGTGCCAGCTAACTTAATTTCATGGAAAATGTAGAATTAAAAGTAGCAAATTGTGGGCTGTGGCTGTGGTTCAGTGGTAGAGTGCCGCAGCCTGGCTGGGCACACAATCACGAGCCACCACACAGCTTGTAGATTCAAACAGCAACTCTTTATTCCCGAACTCACACCAGCCATCTACAATCACGTTCTGGGGAAATCCACGTTCTCTGCCCAAATCCACGTTCTCTCCCAAATCCACCCCCACTGGGCTTCTGTCTCCCAAAAAATACTGTCTGAATCCCGTGAGAACTCAAGGGGAACTCAGGCAGCAGGATACGCCCTATTCCCAGCAGGAATAATCTTAAACCTTAAACCTGGAACCTAAACCGGGAACGCCCTAATCCGCCTTGGTCCTTGAGCAAGGTCACCTACATTCAATGTCACTGCAACATGGGGTACGCTGGCAAGGAAATTGTCATACCTACTTGGCTAATGGCTCCCAGCATCTCCCCCCTTCTGATTAATTAAACAACAAGCAATGTGGCTTAAGGACCGTGCCTGGTAGGTTGTCCAATTCAACATATGGTTCTTACCCGTCATTGGAAAACTGACCTTTAGGCGTCAGCCTCCTGTCTTAGGTTGATACCACTGCAATTGAATCATACCCGTCACTGACTACCGGTCCAGCATACAGCCATACTTGTGGATAGGTCTATGCACCAGTGGGGGGGTGAGGTTCTTTGCCTCACCTCTGTTGGCCCCCAAATTTG